>NC_134355.1:559575641-559910641 GCF_048569485.1 Anomaloglossus baeobatrachus | reverse complement strand
AGACAAAAACCCTATACCGGGGGAAGACCCTATTTTTGCGCTTTTATTCCATAGTTACATCACATTCTGAAAACCAGGAGTGGGACAGTCAGAGGAAGAGTAGAATAGAAACACGTCACCACTCCTGGATGTTTTACCCATTCCTGGTTTTGTCTTACAAATACAAAGATCAAATACCAAACGTGTGCACGTGGCCTTACCCAAATATTAAATGCTACAATCAATCTATAAAGCAAACTTTGCTTTACAGCGAAGGCCACGTGGAAACAGACCCGGGATATATTTCGGTTTAGTTCCAACTCTAGAAAAGATGGTAATAACAGCAAGCCTTCCAGACTACTCAGGTCTCTTCATCAGGCATGCCTGATGAAGAGACCTGAGTAGTCTGGAAAGCTGCTATTATTACCATCTTTTCAGTTTGCCATTAAAAAGGTATCAACCACTGAGGACTTCAGTTCTTTTAAAAAAAAAAAAAACTTTTTATCTGCATAAACTAGAGATCCAATAAGGTGGATATCAGAATAACCGGGATCTCTTGACCGTCCACATCAGGACACTGAAAAAAAACCAAACTTTTAAAAAAAACAAAAAAAAACAAAACACATTAAACAGTTTAAAAAGCGTGAAAGCTGGAAATCTCCGGTCTGTATTGGCCATACGGGCAGCACGAGCGAATGGGCTATGGAGAATGTGGGACTGACGCTGCTCCTGGGTCCTTTATCTTCTGCTAAATACACATGGACTCTTCGGACACGTGGACCTTGTACCAGATGGCACCAGATGTTTCCGTGTACAGGGGGCTGCATTCTTCCAGCCACACTACAGAACCACGGCTTGCAGCCTCACTGATCACGGCTATAAAACTATGCAGAGTACAACAGAAAGTTGCCTGTCGGCCATTTTTCCTTTCATCAGAACACACAGAATAAGAACACAAACTACTGCTCAAAATAAAACCTGGCCAATTATATTTTTTTTCCTGGACATCTTTATTCACTCAGTGAAGTGTGCGTCACCAACTAAAAAGTTCCTGGTGAAGCGACCGAGCCCACTCAGATTTTCACTTGCAGAGATTGCAACATAGAGTGCTGACTGGGAGAGATGGATTAGGAGGATTTCACCTCCCCCTAGCCTAACTCTGCACACCCCTCCCACCCCAGGCCTCATTCTATGCCAACGTCACCATTTCAGGCCCAGGTTAAAGCTCTACTACTTACTAGTTACAGGATTTAACCCTCACCTCCCCGGGTGACTGACAGGACGCTTATTGAGAAATACAAACAGCTGGACAATTCACACGATATTGAGGGGCTGCCATCCTATCCGCACCAGCTTCCCCAGCACAGCCCCTGGTGATGAGACAGGCAGACAACACTGGGAGACGGTCACTAAAGATACAACACTTGGATACTGTTGCGGATGTCACTAGAGCTCACACAAAGCAATATTACAACGCAGATTCCTTTTACCCCAAACTATGAAAATGACCACAAATTCAGTGATGCTCCCCAGATCCCCCAATTATCCACCAGATCCCACCGCCCTGGAGTCCCATCACCGGAGAAACCTCAACAATCACAGCCAGTAGTGGATACAGCAAAGGGGAAAGTGATCAGACGAGTTCAGTAATGATCAGCGTTAATGATTGCGGTGACCTGATTATCAGATGAGTCACAGATCACTGTACAGCACACACAGGTCAGGGGCGGAGGAGAATCAATGATAGCGAGGATTCACTTCGGAATTTTACGTGTCTTCTACTTATTGACATGGATAGATGACTTGTTATATGATGTCAGATCACTGCTGATGGGAAGATGCAGGGAGGGGTCCAGCTGGGTGATCCAGTGCGCTCAGAGATACAGGCAAGGGATCCAGTGCGCTCAGAGATACAGACAAGGGATCCAGTGCGCTCAGAGATACAGGCAAGGGATCCAGTGCGCTCAGAGATACAGGCAAGGGATCCAATGCGCTCAGTGATCAAGGCAGGGGATCCAATTCGCTGAGTGATCAAGGCAGGGGATCCAATGCGCTCAGAGATACAGGCAAGGGATCCAGTGCGCTCAGTGATCAAGGCAGGGGATCCAATGCGCTCAGTGATCAAGGCAGGGGATCCAATGCGCTCAGTGATCAAGGCAGGGGATCCAATGCGCTCAGTGATCAAGGCAGGGGATCCAATGCGCTCAGTGATCAAGGCAGGGGATCCAATGCGCTCAGTGATCAAGGCAGGGGATCCAATGCGCTCAGTGATCAAGGCAGGGGATCCAATGCGCTCAGAGATAAAAGGCAGGGGATCCAGTGCGCTCAGAGATAAAGGCAAAGGGATCCTGTGGGCTTAGTAATGAAGCCAGAGGATCCAGCAGAGTTCTAGCAGCGCTGCCAGGCAGGAGCCATCGATCTGCTCCAGCAGAGGACACACATGATGCAGACACAGCCGTCAATGACAAGTGCTGCTCACTGTCCCAGCCTCACACACTCCACGTAGGCAGCAGCAGCCCCCTCCCTGCGCAGCCACAGCTCCCCTCCAGTGTGCCGCCGTCACCCGCGGACACACCGGAATCCCCGAGCCCTCCCCGGTCGCCGCCCTCACACTCACTCCGTGTCCCGATCCGCTGACTGCCGGGGAAAGCGTCGGCCGCTTCGTCCAGCGCTTATATAGAATGGGCCTTAGCCTATCAATAAGGGGAACGTCATCAGCCGCGACACGTCAGCCAGAGGATGGGACTGGAGAAGGAGCGGAGCAGCGGAAGCGGAAATGCGTCCTCTGGCACCGGATGGAACTTTTTTTTTCTTGAACAAACTTTATTGCACCATTTAGCATTGACAGCTGGTTATGGAGTGGAGAGTCCTGCGGAGCGCTGTACAAGGGCTGTGTGCAGACTGTAGCGGCTTCTATTCTCCCAGCAGCACCGACATTCTGCTGCTCAGCTCAGGGCTGAAGTCACTGGACAGTGGCTGCTCCTGGGGTCTCTGCTGCTGGCGACTATAGACACTAGACAGTACATGCAGCGCACCGTCAGATATACATTCTGAAATGTAATTTTCAATAAAGGGGTATTCCCATCACCAAGAGTCTACCTCAGTATGTAAGATGTGTAATAATAATAGAAAATACCTCCAATTAGAAATGTAGTAGCGTTCTCCTGATAAGTTATGCCACCTGATGTGCAGGGCATTACAGTAGCTTGGATATCCATGGTTATGACCACTAGCAACTAACCTTCACAATATCAGTGGCCATAACCACGGATACCTGAGCTACTGTAATGTCCTGCACATGAGGAGGGGCGAACAACGAAATTATAGGGCCCCATAGCTGAAGTTCTAAATACTCCCCCACCCCATAAAAAAAAAAAAATCACAGAAGAACATATCTCACAAGCTTACAGCCTTTACAAAGTAATTTTCCTTTTATTCAAGCCTCTAGATTCCTCTTTCAATGCTCCCATAATGTATCATGCAGAAAAAAAAAAAAAGTACCCCCCCAAACCACCGTATGATACCCCCCACAGTGAATTGCCACACACACACACACACACACACACACACACACACACACACACACACACACACAAACACACACTATGATGACCTTACTATACCCCCCGGCAAAGTATGGTGACCGCAACACAGTATGATCCCCAACCAAGACTTACACACAGCCCCCCATACAGCATAATGGGCCCCGCCACGGTCCTCCATACAGCATAATGGGCCCCGCCACGGTCCTCCATACAGCATAATGGGCCCCGCCACGGTCCTCCATACAGCATAATGGGCCCCGCCACGGTCCTCCATACAGCATAATGGGCCCCGCCACGGTCCTCCATACAGCATAATGGGCCCCGCCACGGTCCTCCATACAGCATAATGGGCCCCGCCACGGTCCTCCATACAGCATAATGGGCCTCGCCACGGTCCTCCATACAGCATAATGGGCCTCGCCACGGTCCTCCATACAGCATAATGGGCCTCGCCACGGTCCTCCATACAGCATAATGGGCCCCGCCACGGTCCTCCATACAGCATAATGGGCCCCGCCACGGTCCTCCAGACAGCATAATGGGCCCCGCCACGGTCCTCCATACAGCATAATGGGCCCTGCCACGGTCCTCCATACAGCATAATGGGCCTCGCCACGGTCCTCCATACAGCATAATGGGCCTCGCCACGGTCCTCCATACAGCATAATGGGCCCCGCCACGGTCCTCCATACAGCATAATGGGCCCCGCCACAGTCCTCCATATAGTATAATGGACTCCACCATGGTCCTCCATATAGCATAATGGGCCCTACAGATCTCTTAATAAAGTATATCACACGCACTGCCATCCAAACAGTATGATGACCTCCACAATGTACTCATAAATAAAAAAAAAAAAAAAAATTAAAAAAAATGCTCACCTGTCCTCCGGTTTCTGCAGTGAGCGTTCTGATGTGCTGCACATCTCAGCACAACAGGTGCGATATATTGTCATTGCCCCTGCTGTGCTGATACATCACAACTCATACGAGCAGGTAACATGATGGAGAAATGAGAGTCAGTAGACTGATCCCTCTTTCACCATTGTTTTCGACTTTTTCGGCATCCTTGCTGCCAATCTGGTTGAAAGTGCAGTGCTGGGTAGGCAGTGCCGCAGCTGACATCGCTTACCTCCGACTCATGACCCCATTGCGGCTGCGACACTCACCATCAGCCCATCCCTGGCCGCGTGTCACAGGTGGCGTCACGATCCTAAAAAGACTTTCCTAACCGTCACTACCACCCCCATCCGGCATCCATCCTCCCGTCCACCGCCTTCCTGTACGTCTCGGGGGTCACAAAACTGGGCTAGGCCAGCCCGTGACGAAGCAGAGGATCTGCACCCCTGGCCCGGCGACGAGTCGGGTGAAAACCCCTCGACCCTGAGGTGTTACACCTACGTATTTTCTTTTACTTTTTTAGGGACTTGAAACTTTGGTTGCTTATCTTATTGCAATATATAGTTAAAATAACTTTCTTGTATGGAGCTCATCCACACGAGAAAAATAATGGCAACCGTAAGTGACTTCAGCGGCCTTGGCTTGCCATAACAACCCATCAGTTTCCTGCTGTTACTGTCACAGCTTCTACCTCCTCCCTGAAACAGAGTCATCTGGGACACTGGTTTCAGGGACTGCTCTTTCCCTTCCTGCTCTCTGTGCACTGTGTGATCTGCACAGTGACTGCGTCTCCTCGGTTGCTGGCTCAGATCAGTAGAGCCGGCAACACAGAGCAATGCACACTGTCAGTGCGCTCAAATGCTCGGTGACATTTAGAGACCAGCGCTGCCTCTGCAAAGTATGTCACTGCAGGGGCAGCGCTGATATCTTAATGCCACCGTGTACTCTGAGCGCAATGACAGTTCGCATTGCTCTGTGTTGCCTGATCTACTGATCTGAGCTAGCAACAGAGCGGACGCTGCCACTGTGCAGATCACACACAGAGTAGGGAGGTAACAGCCTGGAAAGAGTAGTTCCTGAAACGAGCGTCACCAATTATGCTTCATATCAGGGAGGAGGCAGAGGCTTTGCCAGTGACAGCAACCTCTGCCCCCTACTCTGATGATGCTTTGTTTGAATATCCCAGCATGCACTGGGTTTTCAAATGAAGCGTCATCAGAGAGGAAGTGGGGGGGAATGCAATAGTAGTTAGTGTAGTGAGGGAAGTATAGGAAATTTTAATACTGCCATATTACAAATTAATTTAGATGGGGATAATAAAAAGATAATGATTTAGATTGAAATTTCTTCTGCCTTCGGACCACGCCTTTACGTATATTAGTTTGCTGGAGTTTTCTTTATTCTAATTTGTAAGTTTAGTTGGAAAAAAAAAATCTGTTCAACCACCGTTTGCAATTTCTGCTGGACCCCTGGCAACTAAGTGATATCAAAGGTAAATGTGTTATTACAAAATGACCTATTGTTTAAATTAGAACACAGGTATTTTTTTTTTTTTTTAAATTACCAATGTTTTTGTTTTTTTTTTAATATCACAATCTTTGTAGAAAAACAAAATTATTAATCTTGCAATTTTCACTCTGGCCTCTGGGGCATTTTTCTTGGGGGCTCGTTCCTCTTGTCCTTACATAAAGTGTTTACAGCAGTTCCCTTATCATAAAAGGCAGGAATATAGTGACAGGTAACACCTCTATACAGAGCTGATAATATAGGATTCACCAATCACAATAGGTGATGTTACAGGTCACAGCTGACCTTGCACCCCTTGCCCTCAAAATGACCTTTGGACACGTTCATTAGATGCATCAATACACAAAATAGGGTCTGAGTCAGTCTAAGGGCTTGTGTGCACGTTGCGTAATTTCATGCGTTTACGTAGCGTTCAGCACTGCAGCGTAAGCGCATGCGTCCTGCGTCCCCAGCTCAATCTATGAAGATTGTGCATAATCCGTGTGCATGATGCTATTTTCAACACAACGATTTTTGTGTCAAAAATTTGACAAAATCTCCACGTTTAAAAATGCAGCATGTCAATTAGGCCCGTTTCACACGTCAGTGAAAAACAATGGCGTGTAAAACACGCACATGTCCCTCCGTGTGCCGTGAATCACGGCACACGTGGGTTGTCTAAGTGCAATCCGGGCTCCGTTCTCCGTAGCCCGTGATTGCACTTAGAGATTAACTCACCTGTGCGCGCTCCCGCTCTCCATGGTGCTGATCGCTCCCGCGGTGCAGCATCCGGCCGGCGCTGACCCCCGCAGCAGCTGCTTCCGGGTCGGCTGTGTCGTGCATCATGAATATGCGCGACAGTAATGAGCCGGCTCAGAAGCAGCCGGCAGAACGGGCTGCAGAGAGCGTCGCTGGAGCCGGGTGAGCACGTTTTAGAAGCACGTTTTTTTCTGGCACGTGTTTCACGGACCACACCATTGCGTGGTCCGTGGGACATCAGTGATGCCAGAAAAAAATGGACATGTCTCCGTGCGGCAATCACGCACACGCGGGTACGCCGCACGGAGACACGTGCAGTGAAAAATCACTGATGTGTGAGCAGACCCATTCATTATAATGGGTCTGCGTATGTCAGTGATTCTGGTAAGTTTAAAAAAAAAAAGCACAAACGTACCAGAATCACTGACGTGTGAAAGGGGCCTTATTCCGTGAACTTTGGATGCAGCCCACACTCCGATCCCGAGTGCATGAAAGCGGCATTTTTTTCTGCAGAAACACTGCATCCATTACGCAGTGTTTCTGCAGCGATTTGAATCGCACATGAGTTGTCAAATCGCTGCAGAATTTTCTGCAGTGACAACGCAACGTGCGCACGAGCCCTAAGGCCGGTTTCAGATGTCTGTGTTTAATCAGGTACCAATCACACGCATGGTTATGGTCACACGTGTTTGCGTACATGTGACAGGTACCGGAAAAAACACGGGTCTGAGAAATAAAAAGATTTTTCATACTTACCTGCTTTCTTCAGCTCTGCTGCCTCCCACTCATGACTGCCGCTCATTACATTCATCGATTATTCACCGCACTCAGGACCTGGAAGTCGGAGCAGCGCTGGGTACAGCACCGCGGGGACAGGTGAGTATTCTGCAAGCACAGTGACATCCAGGAGGTCATCGGAGTTCCCAATGAACTCTGATGGCATCCTGATGACTCTCGCGCTACAGCTTCACGGGTTCATCAGAGTTCATTGGGAACTGTGATGAGTCCCCGATGCTGTCCCCACGATGCTCTGGCCTCCAGGTTCTCACCACATACATACACACACACACACACACATTATACAGTATGTATATATTATACACACACACACATATACATACATAGCTGACACATATGGATACACCGAGCACATACACATATAGCGCACATGCATGTATACACTGAATACACACACACACACACACACAGCTGTATACTCACCCAGCGATGTGGTCCCCGGCACTGAAGACCCCAGCGCTGCTCCTGCTTCCAGCTCCTCACTGCAGTGAATATTCAGTGAGTATAATGAGCGGAGGTCAGGAGCGGGAGGCAGCAGAGCCGGAGACCGCAGCGCTGGAGAGAGGTAAATATAGAAAATACCGTGCTGCCGGAGAAAAGACGGACATGCCTGCGTGTGTGTACAGGGTCATGAGAGGTCACACGGTCCGTGTGAGTACAGCGTAGAACAACATGGATACGTGTGACATCCGTTTTAAAAACGGATGTCACACGTACCTAAAACACGGACGTCTGAAACCAGCCTAAGGCTGGGGTCAGATGAGCATATAGATCCGATGTGATATGCTAATATCACTCGGCTCAAGCTCTGCTGAGAGCTTGGGCCGAGAGTCATTGACTGTGCTCTGATTCACTCGCATGTGATAACCAGAGCACAGGTGTGGAGAAGGAGAGATTAATCTTTCCATCTTCTCCACTGCCTGTCTCAGTGTATATCGCACTGCACTTGACATCTGAGTGCAGTCTGATGTTTCACACACCCATAGAATTGTATAGGTGCACACCATCTGGGATACACTGCCAAATCGCAGAATGCTGTGATTTTTCTTTCTGCCTCATGAATAGCATTGGTAAGAGTGCAATGCTAGATTTTCTCTCACTGCCCTTGTCCGATTCATATACCCGTGTGAGTGAGGCCTAATGCTGCTAATACACAAGTGAATTTCTTGAAACAACAGAGTTTATGACCATCCCATGACCAGGGGAAACACTGGAAGATTTCAAATATTCAAGTTTGTTAATAAAAATTGTGATATGCAAAAAAAAACAAAAAAACATTGCCTATAAGTGGAAAAAAAACAAAAAAAAAACATTTAAAAACACAAACATCTGATTTAAGCAATTGACTTTTTTGATGAGATATTCCATTTAAGACGGAACCAACAGTTGGCTATTTATTTTGCTGCAAGTGAAATGTAATATTAAATGATAACCAAAGCTCATGGCACAGGGCCTCCTCACCACAGTGTTTTTATAGGGCCTGCATCAATGCCATAGCACATGGCTCCGGTTCATCGAACTGTTTACACCAGAAAACTGGAAGAAAAACACTTTAATAAGTAGCAAAATTTACATGCAATGTGAAATTGCTCATCAAGTTTGTAACTTTTTGAGTTTTCCCACCAGTTTGGGCAGCTTCGCTTAAAAGAATGGAGCTGGGGAGCAGGCTGGATGGGGCATGGCTACACCCACCTGCCAAAGTCTTCAAAACTGGCAGCGTTTCTTATCCCAGAAACATTAGTACAGTCTGATTAGGGCAACAGTTCTGGCAAGGTGCACACCACTGATAATAAGCACTGAATTCATTAAGGGGGTTGTCCACTACTAGGACAACCCCTTCTGATTCACGTTCCCCCCCACTACTATTACTGACATGCACAGCACTAGATCAATGTAAGGCTACTTTCACACTTGCGTTGAACGGCATCCATTGCGTTGTGTGACAGATGCGTTGCATATAGTGGCACAACAGATGCAACGGATCGTACAAAAGAGCGCAATCCATTATAGCTTTTTTTTTCTTGACTTTACACATCTGGGCATGCGCAGTTATGTAAAGACGGTTGCGTTAACGGAATCCGCCACCATAGGCGTCCATTATAAAAAGAACGGACGCTGACGGAATCCGCCGCTCTGCGTCATTTTAACACACAAAAAACGTTACATGCTGCGTTCCTTCCACCCGGCGGAACCAACGCAGTGTCGGCCAGCGGAAGCAACACAGGTCCATTGGTCGCAATCCGTCGTACATACAAGTCTATGGGAAGCAGCGGAATTGCGACTGAAGGAAAAAAAAACGCAAGTGTGAAATTAGCCTTAGGAAGCACAGAGTGCAGGCGCCACACACCTCAAACACTCGTGCTGTAACAACACTGCAAGTGACGTACACCTAGTGTAACACTGCGTGGGGGTCACCATGACCTGTTTGGTGTTCAGTCTGTGTATTGATGCTGTGCACACACAAAGGGCAGGAAGTACCACAGATGTACTCTTCTTTTCTTCTGGAAGATATGTGAAGGATCAGACAATATCTATACTTGTTATTATGACAGAGTTATGCTAGTTCTCATTTTAATTGGTCTTATCCATTCCACAGTTTTAGGCCTCATTCACATATCAGTATTTTCCCATCAGTGTTTGTATGCCAAAGCCACAAGTGGAACTTACAGAGAAAAACTATAATTAAAAGACTACACATTCGGTGTTTGGAGACAAATAATATTAATGTGTGAACGAGGCCTTACAGCCACATAATTCAACTGGCTCCATCCCCTTTTGTTTGGCATCACATGTTAATACAC
Source organism: Anomaloglossus baeobatrachus (assembly GCF_048569485.1). Taxonomy (NCBI): domain Eukaryota; kingdom Metazoa; phylum Chordata; class Amphibia; order Anura; family Aromobatidae; genus Anomaloglossus; species Anomaloglossus baeobatrachus. The sequence continues at coordinate 559,900,354 of NC_134355.1, read as the reverse complement.
AGAAAGATAGTGTCAGGCTATTACGCAAAAGCTCCTCAATAATCTAGAAAAAATTACCTTACTGAAGCACTCCATTCAGTAAAGAAGCAAGATCTTGCACACATGCAATGTCTTAGATGACCATCAAACCATCTGCATTGGCAGAGCTACTGGAGTCCACTGATTGCCTGCAGGGGTCAGGTGCTCAATAGCTGTGATGTCACCACTGCAACCTGTTAACTAAGACTGGAGTAGCAGTGATGGACCTGGAGAGGGTGAGGGACTTGTAAATTTATTATCTTAAAGCCACATGCACACTGAGTATTTGGCGAGTTATTCATCTCAGTATTTAGAAGTCAAAACGATGAGTGGGTAAAAAACGCAGAAGTGGTGACGTGTTTCTATTCTACTTTTCCTCTGATTATTCCACTCCTGGGTTTGCTTTACAAATACTGAGTTAAAAAACTCACTAGTGTGCACGTGACCTTACAAATACTGAGGTAAAAAAAAACCACTCACCTAATACTCAACGTGCACGTGTGGCCTAATTTTCCACAAGTTTACTGAGTAGAAAAACTTAAAGTGGAAAACCCCTTTCATGCAAGTCATGTAACAACCTCAACTAGTAATTTACACAACACTCCAAGTCAGTAAGAAAAATCCCATTGATATTGAGTCCTGAAGAAATTATACGGCTGGACTCACACTAGCGTATGGCATCTGATGCGAGATGCTAATGATCGCCGGCTCAGGCTCTGCTGCGAGCGTGAGCCGAGTGTCATGCGACTGTGACCTGATCTTGCGATCGGGTAACAGCTGTAAATCTGAGGACGTGCGCTGCGGAGGAGAGGGAGCGGTTAATCCTCCATTGTCAGCCTGTGCGTATATCGCACTGTACTGGGATAACATCAGAGTGCAGTCCGATGTTTCTCTCGCACCCATTCACTGAAGTGGGTGCGAGGGATACGGCTCTAGCAGAAAATTGCGGCATGCTGCCGCTTTTCTCACATCCAGAATCTGTATACGAGAAAAGCTGACCAACTGCTCTCCCTCATTGACTAACATTGGTCAGAGTGCAATACGAGATTTTCTCGCATTGCACTCGTCCGTTTTTCACGCTTGTGTATGCATGCCCTAAGTATTAGGCCAGAGTCACACTTGCAAGTGACTCGGCGAGTTTCGCATCAGCATCACCCGGTATGGCCGCACACTCTCTGCACTCTCTGGACAGGAGCGTTTCAGCTGCATAGAAATACTTGCAGCCAACCCCCACCTGTCAGGAGAGAAGCCAGCCGGACAGGATGATGCGATCTGATAATCGTGCGAGTCATACGTTCGTGTTAGCGCACCCTTAGGCCTCACTCCCACTGGCGTTTAACATGGAAGAGTGCAATGCGATAAAACAAACATCAGACTGCACTCATGGCAATGTTACACAATTAGGCAGCTGAATCAACACAAGAAAAAAAGTCAGCCGGTCACAGTTGCATGACATTTGGCTAAGGCTATGTGTGCACGTTGCATTCTGCCGTGACAAATATTCCACAACGTTTTGTCACTGCATGTGCGTTTAAAAACACAGCCGAAAAGCTGCGTTTTGGAAGTATTTTGAGTGCAGAATGGATGCAGAATTCATGCGTTCTGGATGCTTGCTCTGCCATAGACAGAGTGGGAAAAGCATCCAAAACGCACAAAAGAAGAGACATGTTGCTTTTTAGAATGTAGCGATTCGGCCACAAATTTCATCATGCAAATCGCTGCGTTCTAAATCGCAACGTGCGCATGGAATTTGCACAAGTTACATAGACTTTGCTGGGGACGCAGAACGCATGAGTTTACGCTGCAGTGCAAAGCGCTGCGTAAACGCATGCAAAATGCACCCGTGGGCACACAGCCTAAAATCGCAGCAGAGTGAGAGCCAAGGGTCATCAGCATACGGCATTCAATTCTTTCGCATTGGATGCCATACGCTAGTGGGAGTGAGGCCTTACACACACAATATGGCATTTAAAGCACTATTACAGCTTTTTTGTTTATTTTCCCCATTGGAGTGGTGCTTTAAATTTAAGTCCCCTGACCCCTGTCTTATACTCACCTGCTGTCAGCTTCATCTGTTTTCAGCGAGGCTCTGGTCGGTCTCCTGTGATTTATGACCTGCTGGCTGCTCCAGTGTTTCATGGAGCGCACCAGCGGTCACAACCCAATACATCTCTATGGAGCCTCATTGTTCTTGACATATGATATATGGGGTACATCATGGCGATCGTGCCAGCACAGGACTTGTGTCCAGGCGATCGTCAACGGGATTTAGGCTTATGTGACAGCCGTGATCGCAAATCCCCTGAGTGACTGCAGTGAGCCGCGCGATCAGCTGTGCTTTCACTCAGGTTACTCGCGGCCGCAGCTGCAGTCCTCCACCAGAGAGCGGTGGCCGCGAGTAACCTCAGTGACAGCACAGCTAATCGCGCAACTCACTTCAGTTGCTGCATGGAGCTCACAGGAGGGGCAGTGTTCTACTGCCGCTCCTGTCAGCTTCCGTTGTAGCAGAGCTGAAAGCATCGTGGGACCTTGCGTGGATTACGTCAGACCTAGAGGTGTTTTTGAGGGGTTAATAAAGTGGTGAAAGAGGGTGTTTTTTTTGTCATTACAAATAAAGGATTTTTTTGATGTGTGTGTTTATTTTCTTTAACTTACAGGTTAATTATGGAAGGGGAGACGCCTGCCATGATTAACCTACGACTTAGTGGCAGCTATGGGCTGCTACCATTAACTCCTTATTACCCCGTTTGCCACCGTACCAGGGCAATTCGGGATGAGCCGGGTAGAGTTCCGGGACTGTCGCATCTAATGGATGCTGCAATTCTGGGCGGCTCCTGGCTGATATTGTTAGGCTGGGGGGCTCCCCATAATGTGGAGCTCCCCATCCTAAGAATGCCAGCCTTCAGCCGTGTGGCTTTACCCTGGCTGGTATCCAAATTGGGGGGGACCGCACGTGTTTTTTTTTTTAACTATTTAATTATTTTTTTTACTGCTCGATATAAACACACCCACCGGTGGCTGTCATTGGTTGCAGTGAGACAGCTGTCACTCAGCGTGGGGGGGGTGTCTGACTGCAACCAGTCATAGGCACCGGTGGGCAGGTGAAGCAGGGAATACGAGATGGATTAATGAGCGGCCGGCATTTTCAAAAGAGAAGCCGTCACAGTGTGAACGCTGTGCAGCGCAGCACCGGTGATCGTGGATCGGTGAGTATGAGAGAGGGGGTGGGAGGGAGAGACCGATATGGACAGACATGTTGCTTTTTAGAATGTAGCGATTCGGCCACAAATTTCATCATGCAAATCGCTGCGTTCTAAATCGCAACGTGCACATGGAATTTGCACAAGTTACATAGACTTTGCTGGGGACGCAGAACGCATGAGTTTACGCTGCAGTGCAAAGCGTTGCGTAAACGCATGCAAAATGCACCCGTGGGCACACAGCCTAAAATCGCAGCAGAGCGAGAGCCAAGGGTCATCAGCATACGGCATTCAATTCTTTCGCATTGGATGCCATACGCTAGTGGGAGTGAGGCCTTACACACACAATATGGCATTTAAAGCACTATTACAGCTTTTTTGTTTATTTTCCCCATTGGAGTGGTGCTTTAAATTTAAGTCCCCTGACCCCTGTCTTATACTCACCTGCTGTCAGCTTCATCTGTTTTCAGCGAGGCTCTGGTCGGTCTCCTGTGATTTATGACCTGCTGGCTGCTCCAGTGTTTCATGGAGCGCACCAGCGGTCACAACCCAATACATCTCTATGGAGCCTCATTGTTCTTGACATATGATATATGGGGTACATCATGGCGATCGTGCCAGCACAGGACTTGTGTCCAGGCGATCGTCAACGGGATTTAGGCTTATGTGACAGCCGTGATCGCAAATCCCCTGAGTGACTGCAGTGAGCCGCGCGATCAGCTGTGCTTTCACTCAGGTTACTCGCGGCCGCAGCTGCAGTCCTCCACCTGAGAGCGGTGGCCGCGAGTAACCTCAGTGACAGGACAGCTAATTGCGCAACTCACTTCAGTTGCTGCATGGAGCTCACAGGAGGGGCAGTGTTCTACTGCCGCTCCTGTCAGCTTCCGATGTAGCAGAGCTGAAAGCATCGTGGGACCTTGCGTGGATTACGTCAGACCTAGAGGTGTTTTTGAGGGGTTAATAAAGTGGTGAAAGAGGGTGTTTTTTTTGTCATTACAAATAAAGGATTTTTTTGATGTGTGTGTTTATTTTCTTTAACTTACAGGTTAATTATGGAAGGGGAGACGCCTGCCATGATTAACCTAGGACTTAGTGGAAGCTATGGGCTGCTACCATTAACTCCTTATTACCCCATTTGCCACCGTACCAGGGCAATTCGGGATGAGCCGGGTAGAGTTCCGGGACTGTCGCATCTAATGGATGCTGCAATTCTGGGCGGCTCCTGGCTGATATTGTTAGGCTGGGGGGCTCCCCATAATGTGGAGCTCCCCATCCTAAGAATACCAGCCTTCAGCCGTGTGGCTTTACCCTGGCTGGTATCCAAATTGGGGGGGACCGCACGTGGTTTTTTTTTTAACTATTTAATTATTTTTTTACTGCTCGATATAAACACACCCACCGGTGGCTGTCATTGGTTGCAGTGAGACAGCTGTCACTCAGCGTGGGGGGGGTGTCTGACTGCAACCAGTCATAGGCACCGGTGGGCAGGTGAAGCAGGGAATACGAGATGGATTAATGAGCGGCCGGCATTTTCAAAAGAGAAGCCGTCACAGTGTGAACGCTGTGCAGCGCAGCACCGGTGATCGTGGATCGGTGAGTATGAGAGAGGGGGTGGGAGGGAGAGACCGATATGGACAGACATGTTGCTTTTTAGAATGTAGCGATTCGGCCACAAATTTCATCATGCAAATCGCTGCGTTCTAAATCGCAACGTGCACATGGAATTTGCACAAGTTACATAGACTTTGCTGGGGACGCAGAACGCATGAGTTTACGCTGCAGTGCAAAGCGCTGCGTAAACGCATGCAAAATGCACCCGTGGGCACACAGCCTAAAATCGCAGCAGAGCGAGAGCCAAGGGTCATCAGCATACGGCATTCAATTCTTTCGCATTGGATGCCATACGCTAGTGGGAGTGAGGCCTTACACACACAATATGGCATTTAAAGCACTATTACAGCTTTTTTGTTTATTTTCCCCATTGGAGTGGTGCTTTAAATTTAAGTCCCCTGACCCCTGTCTTATACTCACCTGCTGTCAGCTTCATCTGTTTTCAGCGAGGCTCTGGTCGGTCTCCTGTGATTTATGACCTGCTGGCTGCTCCAGTGTTTCATGGAGCGCACCAGCGGTCACAACCCAATACATCTCTATGGAGCCTCATTGTTCTTGACATATGATATATGGGGTACATCATGGCGATCGTGCCAGCACAGGACTTGTGTCCAGGCGATCGTCAACGGGATTTAGGCTTATGTGACAGCCGTGATCGCAAATCCCCTGAGTGACTGCAGTGAGCCGCGCGATCAGCTGTACTTTCACTCAGGTTACTCGCGGCCGCAGCTGCAGTCCTCCACCTGAGAGCGGTGGCCGCGAGTAACCTCAGTGACAGGACAGCTAATCGCGCAACTCACTTCAGTTGCTGCATGGAGCTCACAGGAGGGGCAGTGTTCTACTGCCGCTCCTGTCAGCTTCCGATGTAGCAGAGCTGAAAGCATCGTGGGACCTTGCGTGGATTACGTCAGACCTAGAGGTGTTTTTGAGGGGTTAATAAAGTGGTGAAAGAGGGTGGTTTTTTTGTCATTACAAATAAAGGATTTTTTTGATGTGTGTGTTTATTTTCTTTAACTTACAGGTTAATTATGGAAGGGGAGACGCCTGCCATGATTAACCTAGGACTTAGTGGAAGCTATGGGCTGCTACCATTAACTCCTTATTACCCCGTTTGCCACCGTACCAGGGCAATTCGGGATGAGCCGGGTAGAGTTCCGGGACTGTCGCATCTAATGGATGCTGCAATTCTGGGCGGCTCCTGGCTGATATTGTTAGGCTGGGGGGCTCCCCATAATGTGGAGCTCCCCATCCTAAGAATACCAGCCTTCAGCCGTGTGGCTTTAACCTGGCTGGTATCCAAATTGGGGGGGACCGCACGTGTTTTTTTTTAACTATTTAATTATTTTTTTTACTGCTCGATATAAACACACCCACCGGTGGCTGTCATTGGTTGCAGTGAGACAGCTGTCACTCAGCGTGGGGGGGGGTGTCTGACTGCAACCAATCATAGGCACCGGTGGGCAGGTGAAGCAGGGAATACGAGATGGATTAATGAGCGGCCGGCATTTTCAAAAGAGAAGCCGCCACAGTGTGAACGCTGTGCAGCGCAGCACCGGTGATCGTGGATCGGTGAGTATGAGAGAGGGTGGGAGGGAGAGACCGATATGGACAGAGAGAGAGAGAGAGAGACCGAAAGACTTGCGTTTAATATGTTAAAAAACATCCAGATTGCAACAAAAATGCAGTGCAAGCGCACTGCTTAGCATTTTTGTAGAGTTTTTCTACAACTCATTGATTTCAATGGGTGTAGAACGCTGCCAAAACAGACAAAAGAATTGACATGCTGCTTTTCTAAACGCAGAGATTTTGTCAAATTTTTGACAATCAAAACGCTGCGTTTAAAAAAGCATCGTGCACACGGATTTTGCATGATTCTCATAGACTTTGCTGCGGAACCAGAACGCATGCACTTTGACAATGTGACGCTGCTGCTCAAAACGCTACAGAAAAGGAAAAAAATAAGCAACGTGCGCATGAGCCATAACTCTGCTGCCTCAGTTTAGTGAATGGATTCATCGGGGGTTTCACTTGAATCATGTGTTTGGGAGATGTAAATGGGAATGTCAATGTAAGTGCACAGCATAGAGCACAGGATAAATGTGAACTGAAACAAAATGATCTGTATCTCAAATTGTTGTCAATAGCATTCAACTCAACGCACACAAAAAAAAACCAAGTTCCCACTCATGTTTGTAATCTGTTAACAAAAATATAAGGGGCTTCCACACTACTGGTAGCATAAAGGCTCTGAAAAAGCACTATGGCTCCCCCCCCAAAAAAAAGAGAACCAGCCAAATCTGCGCTCCCAAATTCAAATGTCCCATCTTTCTGAGCACCACAATGTGTCTAAACCACAGTTAATGTCCACATTTGGCATTATTGTAGTGAGGAAGCCCCCTGAATTTATGGGTTTTGTGTCTTTAGAAACACAAGCTGGGCACAATGTATGGGCACTACAATGTAAAGTGCACTACAAGGGCTTATTTGCAATTTTTAATTTTGTAATATTCACTGCATTTGACTCCATGGGTGTTTTCCAGTGACAAAATTGTCACTACACCCATAGATGAGTTCCCAGAGGGGTGTAATTTCCAAAATGTGGTCAATTGAGGGGATTTCTGCTGTTCTGGTGTGGCGCCCCTGAGGCTTTAGTCACCACAGAGGTACTGCTTCTCAGCCAGAGGTGTAGTATCCCATTCCCAGGTAAGGAGGGGGTCACAAACCGGTATACACAAAACATACACACTCTCAGTTAGCAACACGCCACTGGACCGTGGTTAGGGCAAGTTGCACCTTTGATGCGCCATTGGAACACACAGTCCGAGCCAGGCTGGGGGGGTGGAGTCTAGTTAGTGGGAACAGCCTGTAGAACGTTGGCCAGTCGAGTAGGAGTAGTGGAGGGGGCAAGACCTGTGGTCTGGAGCTGCAGCAGCTCGGCCCAGGCACACGACAGAAGGGGTCCTAGAGCCCACGGGAAGCGACCATACTCCCGTGGCCTCGTTCCACATACGACATACTGGAGTGGAGGGACTTGCCCGCAGTAGGGGACCGGCCCCTCAACTGTGGCGCCCCAGCATCTGATTCCCACAACAGTATTGCCTTCTTCCAAGGGTGATGCTGAGCCTGGAGGTAATTGGGAGGTCTATTGGCCAGTAAGTTCAACATCCAACACAGTTTCTCCCTCAGGCCAGCAGGGGGAGCTCTGAACCTGGAGTTCCAGGGAGCATTCCTCAAGTCTGACCTGAGGGAGGAGTTAGTGGTCAGTCTGTGTAGAGAGAACAGAGAGAGCAGACGCAGAGTGTGCAGTCTGGTGAACTGGGGCTGGAGCTGGTTAGCTCAGTCCAGTGAGGCCAGAGCTGCAGAGAGGCAAAGAAGCAGAAGTGGACATCGGAGTCTGTGGCCACCAGGGCCTAAAATATTCCTTGGTAGCCGAATCCGAAGGGCAGGAGAGCTGCAAGCACCTGGCCCATAAACAACCTGAAGGTACAGCTGCATCACCAGGGCCCGGTGTGGACTCCAGCAGAGAAGCACCAGAGAGGGCCTGCGTAGCCTACCACACAGGGAGAGGGACGTACCACCGGTCCCAGCAGCAAGAGGGCCATTGCTAATCCAGAGTGCAGGGTCCTATAACAGCAAAGAAAGAACAGGAGTAGGCCTCATACTCATCTGGCCAAAAAGATACCTCAGTTACTTCCAGGCCGGCCGGAGCCCTCTACCACCTGTAACGGTCTCCCAGTTCTAACCGTTTGCAAAGTAAAAGAGGAGAAGGTAAAGAGACTACTGTTTGTGACTGTTTCTTTCACTGCCTGTCGGCCCTGCACCATATCATTCACACCAACATCACCATAGACACTTACAAGCACCAACAGTTGCCCCGGGGCACCGCTCCACCTGTGGGGAGCAGTAACACCATTGCTGCCGTTCTATCACCCCGGAGGCCTCATACAGCAGCGGCGGCTTAATAGCCACAAACCACAGGTGGCGTCACGAATAATATAAACTATAATCACCCTCAAGTCACCACTGCCATATTAATTAACTCCCGCCAGGGTCACGGAGTCGGGCCCCGCCACCACTGACGACCCCCGGACTAGTCCGGCCCGGCACCGGGTGTCCCATAGCCCTGGGGTGGGCGAGTCACAACTAATGGAGAACTTGAAGACTCAGCTAGCTAACTAGAGGCTGAGGTTACTTCAAGTGCCGAAGCCAAATCCACATACATCCAGTGAAAAGGTGACCACATAGGGCCAAGGGGTAGAGCTTCACGCCACACGACAGGATCCGCGGACACTGGCTCGGGGCTCTGTGTGTGCAGGCGCTGGACAGGCGGGAGAGGTCAGCGCAGAAAGACGACCAGGAAAGGAACACAGAAGGATGTACCGGGATGTGCCTCCGAACTATCAGTAATTGGCTGAAGCCAATCACAGCAGGACCTGGCACTCTAAAGGCAGAATTTGTCTGAACGTGCTAACCTGGAACTCTTAACTGTGAGTAAAAACCTTATGGCTGCATCCCTGTGTCATCTGATCATTCCCTGCGCCTCCGTCACTCTGCACCGCCATTACAGACTACTACCCCCAACAGTCCTGGGGCCCAGCTCTACCTGTGGAAAGCGATTCCAACTCTGCTGCGTTACCACCGACCCCAGGGGAAACTGAAAAGCAGCGGCGGCACCTATCTTGCCGCATACCACAGGTGGCGTCACATCATCTCCCCTGGAAATATTTCCCCACCATCATCAGCCATTTATTAAAACGACACCGCTGCGGGTCACGGAACCGGGCCCTGTCGCCATGACATTCACTGGGCAGAACACAGCCGGCCCGGTAACGAGTAACCCCCAGGCCCCGATGCGGGCGTGTCACTGGCACTTAGGGGCACTGTAAATGGAGTTTGCAACTATTCTAGGAAAACCTGTGTTCCAAATATGAAATGGCACTCCTTCCTTCCTGAGCCCTGCTGGGTTGCCAAGTCGTACTGTACAGTCATATGTGGGTTATTGCCACATTCAGGAGAAATTATGTAACACATTATGGAGCCTTTTTTACCTATTCCCCTTAAGAAAAATGGAAATCTGGGGTTTAAACAACATTTTAGGTGTACAAATTAAATTCTTTTTTCTTCACCGGTCAATAGTCTAAAATTTTGTGACACACCTGTGGTGCCAATATGCTCACTGGACCCCTAGATGAATTCATTGAGGCGTGCAGTTTGTAAAATGGGGATACTTGTGGGGGGGGGGGGGGGTTCTGCTGTTCTGGCTTGCCAGGGGCTTTTTTTCTAAATGTGACATGGCATCTGCAATCTATTCCAGCCAAAATAGCACTCCAATATTTAAATAGTGCTCCTTTGATCCTTGCCATGCACCCAAACAGTAGTTTTCCACCATATATGAGTTATCTGTGTAAATGCAAAATTTGGAACTAAAACAACTTTTTTGTGGGAAATATTTTTTTTATTTTCACGGCTCAATTTTACCAAATTCTGTGAAGCACCTGGGGGTTTAAGGTACACACCACACATCTAGATAGTACAGCTCATATAACAGTGTAAATTTGGTGCCCTCTAAATAACTTAACACACAGCCATTAATGTCTAAACTGCTGTCAGCAAAAGTGAGTACACCTCTAAGTTAAAATGGGCAAATTGTGCACAGTTAGCTATTTTCCCACCCTAATGTCATGAGATTCATTATAGTTAAAAGGTTCCAAGTGTGAATGGGGAGCAGGTGTGTTAAGTTTGGTGTTATCACTCACACATTTTCATACTGGTCACTGGAAGTTCATCATGGCTCCTCTTGGCAAAAAATTCTATGAGGATCTGAAAAAAAGAATTGTTGCTCTACATAAAGATGGCCTGGGCTATAAGTTGCCAAACCCCTGAAACTGAGCTGCAGCATGGTGGCCAACACCATACAGCGGTTTGACAAGACAGGTTCCATTCAGAACAGGCCTCAGGTCGACCAAAGAAGTTGAGTGCATGTGGTTGTCTTTTCAAAATACATGTAAAAGTGCTGCCAACATTTCTTTAGGAGTTAAAGGGGTGGGAGATCATCCTGTCAGTGTTCAGACCATAATAATAGAAAATAACTCCGGCACACTCCAAAGAATTATGTTCAAACAAATATCTTTTTTATTGTAGTATAGTCCGTGGGTGGTGAAAATTGGTATTTTACAGACAGTGTCACAGAACGTTTTCGGCAAGCTATGCCTTTCTCAAAGAACTGTCAGTAGAAACTAATGAAGGGCACAAGGAAATCAATTAAAGCTAATACCAATGTGTATGATCCATAGAAGACGGCCTGAAACTTTAAATATAGGTTTCATAACATGTATAAACGATGTTAAAGAAGGGGGACAGGTGGTCAGCGATGATAATGACTATTTTTACTGACTCTATTATAGGAAACAAATCTTATATCTCACGGGTCTATGTCCGCGTTACCGTAGACCAGGGGTGGGGAACCTCCGGCCCGCGGGCCGCATGCGGCCCGCCAAGACCTTTTATGCGGCCCCCGGGCAGATTCCCGGGGGTGGCAGTGCTCCTGCCACTGCCGTGATCTTATCAGGCGCCGGCCCTTTAAGGCTTCACAGGCGCTGCTAGCGCGCACCAATGAGCTCTTTCTCTGGCAGGTGCCAGCATGCTCAGGGACAGACTTTGTGGGCGGGTTTAGTCCCACAGCAGCTTCATCGTTTCCTGCATTGTGCCGCTCGCTCTACACCCCCTTCTCCCGTGCAGCGTGCCTCAATCAGTGCTGTCGCTCCCTGCCCCTTCTCCGGTGCAGCTCCACGTGCTGTGTGCTGCCGCTCCCCGGCGCTGTGTGCCGGCCCGCTCTCTGCCCCTTCTCCGGTGCAGCTCCACGTACTGTGTGCTGCCGCTCCCCGGCGCTGTGTGCCGCCCGCTCTCTCTGCCCCTTCTCCGGTGCAGCGTGCAGCTCCACGTGCTGTGTGCCGCCCGCTCTCTGCCCCTTCTCCGGTGCAGCGTGCATCTCCACATGCTGTGTGCTGCCTGCTCTCTGCCCCTTCTCTCCGGTGCAGCGTGCCCCCTGCAGTGCTGTGTGCAGACTCCCAGCGATGTGGATCACCCCCACTATTGAGTTCTCTCCAGTGCTCCTTACCACCCCAAGTGCAGTATACCCCCTAGTGAAGTCTGTGCTCTGCAAGTGCTGTCTGTGCCTCCCAGTCTCCTCCTAGTGATGTCTATGTGCCCCTCCCCCCCCTTAGTGATGTCTGTGTTCCCCCCCTTAGTGATGTCTCTGTGCCCCCCCCTTAGTATTGTCTCTGTGCCCCCCCTTAGTGTTGTCTCTGTGCCCCCCCCTTAGTGTTGTCTCTGTGCCCCCCCTTAGTGATGTCCGTGCCCCCCCTAGTGCTCTCTGTGCCGCCCTAGTGATGTGTGTGCCCCACAGCAATGCTTATGCCTCCCTGTGACCTAGTAATGTGTGTTCCCCAGCATCTCCTGTTATGTATATGCTCCCAGCCCCTCCTGTCATGGATATGCCTCAGTGTCTCCTGTGATGTGTATGTCCCAACCCCTCCTGTGATATATACAACACACACTGGGGTATATACATCACATTGGAGATGCTGGGGCTGTACATATCACAGGAGGGCTGAGAACATATACCTCACAGGAGGGGCTGGGGGCATATACCTCACAGGAGGGGCTGGGCGCATATACATCAAAGGAGAGGCTGAAAGCATATACATCACAGGAGGGGCATATACATGTCCCCAGCCCCTTGTGTGATGTATGTGCCCCAGTGTCTTCTGTGATGTAGGTGTCTCTTGTGATGTATATACAGCAGTCCCAGCGTCTCCTATGTGATGTATATACAGCAGTCCCTGCGTCTCCTATGTGATGTATATGCCAACAGCCCCTTCAGTCATGTATGTGTCTCCTGTGATTTATGTACTCCAGTCCCTGTGTCTGCTGTGTGATGTATATAGTCTACCAATCTTATTATCACAAAGAGTTGCCTGCGCTCCAGACCCTGACAAACCTGGAAAAGAGAGAAGCAACATAAGCATCACCGAACATCACAGCCGCACAAAAGAGAAGCCGCTCCAGCCACCACAATAGGGGTGAGTTAACTAACTGTTTTGACCAAATATAGTTGGTTCATTTTCACATTGATAATTTTGTGCGGGCCCCCGAAGGGTTGGCAGAAATTTCCAAATGGCCCCCGGCAGCAAAAAGGTTCCCCACCCCTGCCGTAGACAAACTGCTTTAAGCTATGAGAAAGAGGAACTTACTACAGTCCACATTGAAAGAGGGAAAATGTTACATCCCTTTGGTGAAAACCTTATGTGTATGAGGTGAGTCACACAGGCTGCAATTCGCAATGGGCACGGGAGAGAGGAGACAAACTCCTGGAATGAAAGCCTGTGATAAGGACGCTCATTGGGCAGGTGACCGCTGTGAGGGAGCAGGTCAAGTGTAAAAGTGCTGCCAACATTTCTTCAGGAGTTAAAGGGGTGGGAGGTCATCCTGTCACTGTTCAGACCATATGCTGCACACTGCATCAAAGTGGCCTGCATGGCTGTTGTCCAAGAAGGAAGCCTTCTAAAGATTATGCACAAGAAAGCCCGCAAACAGTTTACAAAAATCAAGCAAACTAAGGACATAGATTACTGAGACCATGTCCTGTGGTGTGATGAGGCGAGGCTAAAGGTACCGTCACACTAAGCGACGCTCCAGCGATCCCACAAGCGATCTGACCTGGCAGGAATCGCTGGAGCGTCGCTACATGGTCGCTGGTGAGCTGTCAATCAGGCAGATCTCCACAGCGATCAGAGATCAGCCACCAGCCACCCGTGTAACGACGCTGTGCTTCGTAACCATGGTACACATCGGGTTACTAAGCAAAGCACTTTGCTTATAGTTACTCGATGTGTACCTTGGCTACGTGTGCAGGGAGCCGGCATCTAGAAGCTGCGGACGCTGGTAACCAAGGTAAATATCGGGTAACCAAGCAAAGCTCTTTGCTTGGCTACCCGATTTGTACCTTGGTTACCAACGTCCGCAGAAGCCGGCTCCCTGCACATGCAGATCGTTGCTCTCTTGCTGACAGCAATGTGTGCTTCACAGCAGGAGAGCAACGACCAAAAAATGGTCCCGGACATTCAGCAATGACTGGCGACCTCACAGCAGTGTGACAAAAACTGTGACTCAGCAGTGATGTCGCTAGCGATGTCGCTTAGTGAGACGTGGCCTTAAGATAAACGTATTTGATTTAAATGATGTCAAGCGTGTGTGGTGGCAACAAGGTGAGGAGTACAAAGACAAGTGTGTCTTACCTAAAGTCAAGCATGTTGGTGGGAGTGTCATGGTTTGTTGCATGAGTGCTGCCAGCTGAGGGGGTGATAGGTCAATGATTGAACCATGAATGTCAACAAGTACTGTGTTATACTGAAGCAGAGCATGTATTCCCAAACACACCTCCAAGATTACCACTGCTTTGCTAAAAAGACTGAAAGTAAAGGTGCTGGATTGGCCAAGGAAGTCTCCAGACCTAAACCCTATCGAGCATCTGTGGGGCATCCTCAAATGGAAGGTCGAATAGCACAAGATTTCTAACATCCACCAGCTCCATGATGTTGTTATGGAGGCGTGGAAGAGGATTCTAATGGCTCCTGTGAATCTCTAGTGAACTCCATGCCCAAGAGAGTTACGGCAGTTCTTGAAAATAATGGTGGCCAAACAGAATATTGACACTCTATACACAATTTGTCCAAATTTCACTTAGGGGTGTTGTACTCACTTTTTGTTGCCAGCGGTGTAAAGATTTATGGCTGTGTGTTGAGTTATTTAGAGGGCACACCAAATTTACACTGGCTATTCAAGCTGGACACAGTACTTTTGTCATATCTTCAGTGTTGTCCCATGAAAAGATATATTAAAATATTTACAAAAATGTGAGGGTGTACTTACTTTTATGATATACTGTACAAATGTGTCGCCCTGGACAAGCCAGGGGCCACAGGTAACAACACCACCACACCCCACACTCCCTGCAGGCACATCAAGGTCAGACACAAAACCCTTGTTGCCCTCCTCCAGGGGCTGATGTCCACACCAGGGGGTGGAGCCAGGCGGTTGGTCTCCACCCACCAAGGAGTTCACAGTCCTGGAGGAGGGAAAACAGGCAGTCTAGTTTTGGAGGAGGTAGTGGAAGGAGGTGAAGTGGAGAGATAGAGTTTGGAGAGGAAAGAGAGCAGTTGAGTAGTGAAAGTGGAAAGAGTAAAGTGACAGCTACAGAGCCTGAAGTTGGTCCGGGTGTGTGGCCCGGACGGAGCAGCAAGGTTGGTAGACGGTGGTGACCGTCTGCAGGAGTGGCCTATCGGAGTTTGCCGTAAGGACCGTGGACGGGCGGTGGCCCGGCGGTACCGGACCGGTACACAAGGAGAAGCCAGCACCATTGGCAGGGGCTTTTCGGACCCCGGCAAGGCTAGGAGTCGCCGTGAAGTTGCCGAATCCGTTAGTGAAGGGGACCGCCGGGTTTCCAAACAGTCAAGTCCCGACAGAAGGCAACCGTCCAACCGTGAAGGGGAGACACCGCCACCGCCAAGGGCAACCGTTTCCCAGGGCCAGCGCCTGCGGGCAAAAGGGGCTCCTCCGGCCCACATCCAGGTCGGGGAGCGCGTTACCGGTGGGAACCCATTGGAATCAACATAGAACATAGGTGCAGGGAGAGACAGTCATCACTAACCTGCAGGGAACAACAACACCGCAGCCGTCCGAGGGACCCGTCCATCCAGTCGCCTGTTTTACCGTGAACTGTGTCATCGTCTCAGGCTGAGTGAGTACCCCCGTGCCGTACGGCACAGCACTGCCCCTGCGACCCTGCACCTCACCAGGCCCCGCAACCCGCCTGCCATCATCCCTACCTACCCCATCACCGAGCCCCAGGACATACTGTATATTGTTGAGCCAATTAGATACATTGGTTGGGGTGTTATGTACACATCTATCAGGGTGCTACAGCTATACTGATCAATTGAACATGATATTTATTAATTAGCTGTGTCTACCTATAACTTTAGCTATGTTCTCAGTTGTCTGTGTATATGCCCTTACATTGCTGAACGGTACTTTTTATATTTGCCAGGGACAATAGAGTATACAAAGAGTAAGCCTATGCTGAGCGGGGCACTATTTGCATTTTTTGGGTGATAACTTCCATGAGTAGATGGAGACTGTTTGGGAGGGTAGGAGCAGGGCATTCCAGTGTTAGGCACCATATCAATGATTGTTTTTGGTCTATATACACTGACGAGCAAAAAGGGTAACAATGTTTTAAACTTTTGACTTTCAGGCTCCATACCTCCCCATCCACTACAGCTTAAAACGTGACACTACCTTCATTTTATGGACAATCATCTTGACTGTCTCATATATAAACTTACATTTACATTTAAACTTACAACTATTTAGCATATTATTGGTTATGCAGATTCTTGTCACATCACTATTTTGTTCCTAAAAATCTAAAATTTTAATTTTTATTATTTAGTTAGTATTTTGTAAATCCACCTTTGGCTTTCCATACTGCCTGATTTTCTTCTGGGTATGTTCTCGATCAGATTCAAGCATGTCTCAAATGAAATCTGACCTAAGGTCTGTTCTACACGTTCCCAATGTTGATACATACTGGTCGAGTCACTTGGGTATGTGCGGTATACAGCTTTTTCTTAAGACTCTACCCATAAGTGTTTGATTGGGTTGAAGTTTGGACGCTGTGGGAGCCCATTCAGCACCTCTAATTCATAGTCATTGAATAATTTCTTCACCAATCTCGACTTATGTTTTGGGTCGTTGTCCTGGTGGACCACTGTGTTGTCCTTTTCATACCCATAGTACTAAATTGTACAAAGTAACTCATCTTGTAGGATACTCACATAGAGCTCAGCATTGAGACCACCATCAATATTGGTCAAGTGTCCAACTCTTTTGGCTGTGAAACAACCCCATATCAACTGGCTTCCTCCACTGAACTTTAGAGTTCTTTCAATTTCTCGTTATGTTAGCCCCTTTATCCCTTGTTTCTTGAAGACCCATTCAAACTCATCAGAGCTAAGTCTATTGACTTTCGTCTCATTGCTCTACATCACCTGTTTCTAATCTTCTAATGTCCACTTTATTGTACTTTTTTGGAAACTCCAGCCAACACTTCTTATAACGATATTGAAGTTGAGGCGTCGTCACCTTTTTTCGGGCCACCATTCCTGATTTGTGTAATGTGCATTGTATGGTGCTTGTGTGCCGCCCCCGTGCCAGCAGCCGTGCTGCTTGGATCCAGATCTGCGGTATGGCTCGAGGGACTCTACCGGACCCGGGGGTCGCGTGGACACTTCAACTAAAAGGGGACGTATTTGGACGGGATTAGTAGTAAACTGTCTGTGACGCCACCCACGGTGTGTGGTGAGATGCGACACCACCACTGCTGTTGTGGGGTGCCCAGGGGCGATGGACTGGCAGCTGGATGTTAACCCCTCCGTGGGTAGGGATGGTTGCCCTGGGGCCCAATGTCTCTAGTGCTGAGGATGGTGATTGCAGGGGCCGGCGCGCCCGGCCAGTCCGGGGGGGTATCAGCTTACTCACAGTTGAATAAATCACACAAGTCACTGGTAAACCAAGGTGATAGTGGCGGGCCGCCGCAGACGGATGTATCTGGTCCCACACCCGGGCTGGTGGTCTGTATCTCTTCCCTCTGCACTTAGTGTGTCATGTGATAGACTTCCCGGTGTGAAACACAGGTGTCTGCTCCCGGTCCTTTGGTTGGGAGCCGTGCCCGCTGATGCTGGCCTGTGGGATCTATAGGCCTTGTATGGATGCCCCTTTATCCCCCACATTGGGCTGTTGTCTCTTTTCGGGACTTAGGTTGGGACAGGACCTAGAATCATGCCCTCAATCGGTTAATTAGCTAGGCCATCGGTGCCGGTCCTGGCTTCAGGGTGAGTCCGAGTACCCCCTTGTGTGCACGGTTTCCGGGTCGGTTCTCCGGTGTCGGTACCGGCGGGCTCCAACCCTGCCCTGGTCCCCCTCGGATCTGCCGAGCCGTCTTCCCGTCTCATGCCGATGCACACCACCGTCTGCACGCCTAGTCAGTGTGTCAGGGCCTCGACCCTGGCACCTGTCACTTCCACCTCCTCTCTCCTTTACTCTCCACTCAAACTCAAAACTCAAACTGTTTTCCCGCCCCGGGCACTCTAGACTCCTTGGTGGGAGTCCCCATCCGCTTGGTTCTGCCCCTAGGTGTGTCTGTCCTGCCCTAAGGGGGGGGGGACTAGGACTTTAGGTTAGCTGGTGTAACCCTTTATGGGAAAGGTGTTGTGCAGGGTCCTATCTGTGACTACCTGGTTTTGCCAGGGCGTCACACTCCCCCTTGGTTAAATACAGACCGTCCGCGGGCTGTCCGACCACCACCATTTATTATAACCGGAACTAGAAAATAGAAAAGACAGGAATTACAAGGATACTAACAGTGATACAATAAACTTCTTCGCTTACGGGAGGCACCATTCTTACACATTGCTAACGGAACAGGCCACCTTCTCGTTGCTCCCACCCAAGCAAACCTGACCCTGGTGCCACCTCTAACAACTGGTTGGCACCCCTTTTGCCCAGTCCAGGAACGGGTCCGGGTGTTGCCCACACGGGCCAGGTAAAAAGTTCCTTACCCGGCAGTCATTTACAAGGGCCCCAAGTCCGGGGACCCCTGTCCTGGAGGGTAGTCACAGATTTCGCTGGTGATGGGGTCTCGGCCTACACTACCGCAGGCCCTTCCTCCAACCTGCCTCTCCGGAGGCCGCGCTGGTTCACAACGGGAAGGTAACAGGGTTTATTTAGAAGGCCCTTAAAGTTTTGGGTTGCCTACCAGTTCTTGGCCATGGTCCATTTTTAAAAACTGGGAGTAACTTGAACGGGGCATTAACTGGGGTAGCCGGAAACCGCTACCTTACTCATTTTTTTAATCAGGTGAAGCATTCGGTTGATTGGAATTCATTCACACACTGTACACAGCAAACAGACACCACTCACTAAATTGCAGTTTCCCTGTATCTAAGTGGTGGCTGACCTAAGTTTGGGCGTGTGGATCTTCTCAACCCCCTGCTCTCACTTAGGACTGGTGTGGTGGAGTGAGTTACGGGTTTCTCTTCCCTAATGTCAGGTATAGCTGGTAAGGACCTACGGGAGCGTGGTGTAGGGGCATTCCCGGGCGCTTGTGTTGGTATATTGCTGACAGGCCTCTATGATTCTGTATCTTCTGCGGGTTGCGGGAACATTATGACAGGAACAATCACTGCTCCATTTTGCATAGGCCAATCAGCCGGGAAGTCACCCATGACAGTGTGGATCACCTCCTTCCTCTTTTCCACTCCCAGAGTGGGAACGGGAACCTTCTCCACCATTCTCAAGGGCTCTGGGCACTTCTTCAGATGGTCGCTGGAAACAGTGGCCGTAGTTCTTCCCTGATCGCGGCTGACAAGGTATGTCTTCTGATCTTCTCGGACAGTGGGTTGGATAACATAGGGGGTCCTCTCCCACTGGTCGTCCAACTTGTGTAGTCTTCTTTTCTTTTTTAGCACTACATCTCCAGGTTCCTAGGGAGTAGACTGGGCTTGTCTATTGAAATGCTGCTCTTGCCTTTCTCTGCTCTGGTGCAGGTTTCTTTCCACGTAATCTTGGATCTATCGGTACTGTTTCTGACGCTTGGTGTCCCAATTGGTAGTTGGCGGGATGGTCTCAGGCACTTCGACATCCAACTCCAGATCTACCGGCAGTCTTCCAGGCTGCGCCCTCATCAGATATGCAGGTGGCCACTTAGTGGAGCTGCTAGGAATATTATTGTACATATCCACCAGATCAGGTAGTTTTTCAGGCCATAAGTTCTGCTCTTAAACGCTCTTAAACGTGCGGCCGACAGAAGTATGCCTGGAAGACTTTTGTCGCAGTGTGGGCTGTTAAATCCTTGACGGGTATCACGACCATGAACCTGGAGTAGTGGTCTACGATGGTGAGGGCGTGTGTATAGCCGCTCCGGCTTGGCACAAGCTTAACGTGGTCCAGAGCGACAAGTTCCAACGGCTGGTGAGTGACAATTGGCTGCAATGGGGCCTTCTTGTTGGTTCCATCCTTTCTTCTTAGCGCATAGGGACCACAATCCCGGCACCATGCTTCAATGGACTCTCTCATTCCGACCCAGTAAAATAGTTCTCTTAGCAGCATTTCCAGCTTCTTCCAGCCAAAGTGTCCAGCTCCATCGTGATAAGCTTTTAAGACCACAGGCACATACGCTTGCGGTACCACAATCTGGCAGACCTTCTCGTGTGTTTTAGGATTATTTAGCCCTGTGTATAGTTTGCCCTGCTGTAAGTACAAGCGGTCCTTTCCCTTCCAAAGCCGCTGCGCTTCTGCGGGGGCCGTGAGCTCCAACCTGGAATGGCCTTGGGAAAGTAACATCTTGATTAGCCGAATTGCAGGTTTCTTGTCTTGGGCCTCCTGCCACCCATGGCGAGGTAATGGGTCGAAAGCTGCCGTCTGCTGACCACTGTATGGTCTAGCGTCTTTTACGCTATCAGGTTGATGGAACGCAGGCAGTTCAATTTCTTCCAACTCGTCGTCATCCACCCCTCCATCAGGTAGGTGCGCCATTCGAGACAACGCATCTGCATTGGTGTTCTTACGGCCGGCCCTGTATTTGATGGTGAAGTCATAATTCGCCAGCCGAGCCACCCAGCGCTGTTCCAGGGCCCCAAGCTTCGCCGTATCCAGGTGGGTCAGAGGGTTATTATCTGTATAGGCAGTGAATTTTGCAGAAGCCAGATAGTGCTTGAACCTCTCAGTTATCGCCCAGACGAGTGCCAGGAACTCCAACTTGGAGGAGCTATAGTTCTCAGGGTTTCTTTCCGTCGGCCGGAGCTTCCTGCTTGCATAAGCAATCACTTTCTCTCTGCCATTCTGCATCTGGGACAGGACAGCACCCAGGCCTACATTGCTGGCATCTGTGTATAGAATAAACGGGAGGCCATAGTCGGGGTAGGCTAGGATCTCTTCTCCGGTCAAAGCCGACTTCAGCTGCCGGAAGGACTCTTCCTGTTCTTCACCCCAGGCAAATGGGGGTACGGGAGTCTTGCCATTCTTGGTTTGTCCCACCAGGAGGTCCTGCATGGAAGCTGCCATTTTGGTGTACACCTTGATGAAGCGGCGGTAGTAACCCACCAGGCCCAGAAACTGCCTCACCTGTCTGGTCGTGGTCGGCCTTGGCCAGCTCTGAATGGCTGTAATCTTCTCTGGGTCCGGGGCTACACACCTTCAGCGCTCACCACATGCCCGAGGTATGCCCGGGCTTCAACAGATGGCACTTGGAGGGCTTCAGTTTCATCCCATATTTGGAGAGAGCCTCAAGCACTTCAGCAAGATAGTCCAGATGTGCCTCATATGTCTGGGAGTAGACAATGACGTCATCCAAGCACGGTAGGACAGTTTCAAAATTTCGATGCCCCAAGCAGCATTCCATCAGCCTCTGGAAGGTTCCTGGCGCATTGCAAAGCCCGAAAGGCATACTGTTGAACTCGCAGAGACCCACTGGAGTGGCGAAAGCAGTGTTCTCCCGGTCTTCTTCTGCGACGGACACCTGCCAGTACCCACTAGTAAGGTCAAGGGTAGAGAAATAATTTGCTATTCTTAGTGCAGCCAACGACTCTTCGATACGGGAAAGGGGATACGCATCCTTGTGGGTTATCTGATTAATCTTCCGGTAATCCACACACATTCTCATCGTGCCGTCCTTCTTTTTTACCAGAACCAACGGAGCGGCCCAGGGACTACAACTATCACGGATGACCCCTGCCTCCTTCATGTTCCTCAACATGTCTTTGACACACTGGTAATGTGCAGGTGGAATCGGCCTATACCTCTCCTTGATCCTTGATGGGTGGATGTGTACCTGTGGGGATGTGGTGTTGGACTCCCTTGATCCTCCCGAAGTCTAATGGGTGTCTGCTGAATACCTGCTCGTACTCTCACACTACCCTGTACACCTCTTCCTAGTGATGTGCAGGTGTGGAGTCGGTGCCTACGTGTACAGTTAGGTCCAGAAATATTTGGACAGTGACACAATTTTTCCCGAGTTAGGCTCTGCATGCCACCACATTGGATTTGAAATGAAACCTCTACAACAGAATTCAAGTGCAGATTGTAACATTTAATTTGAAGGCTTGAACAAAAATATCTGATAGAAATTGTAGGAATTGTACACATTTCTTTACAAACACTCCACATTTTAGGAGGTCAAAAGTAATTGGCCAAATAAACCAAACCCAAACAAAATATTTTTATTTTCAATATTTTGTTGCGAATCCTTTGGAGCCAATCACTGCCTTAAGTCTGGAACTCATGGACATCACCAAACGCTGGGTTTCCGCCTTCTTAATGCTTTGCCAGGCCTTTACAGCCGCAGCCTTCAGGTCTTGCTTGTTTGTGGGTCTTTCCGTCTTAAGTCTGGATTTGAGCAAGTGAAATGCATGCTCAATTGGGTTAAGATCTGGTGATTGACTTGGCCATTGCAGAATGTTCCACTTTTTTGCACTCATGAACTCCTGGGTAGCTTTGGCTGTATGCTTGGGGTCATTGTCCATCTGTACTATGAAGCGCCGTCCGATCAACTTTGCGGCATTTGGCTGAATCTGGGCTGAAAGTATATCCCGGTACACTTCAGAATTCATCCGGCTACTCTTGTCTGCTGTTATGTCATCAATAAACACAAGTGACCCAGTGCCATTGAAAGCCATGCATGCCCATGCCATCACGTTGCCTCCACCATGTTTTACAGAGGATGTGGTGTGCCTTGGATCATGTGCCGTTCCCTTTCTTCTCCAAACTTTTTTCTTCCCATCATTCTGGTACAGGTTGATCTTTGTCTCATCTGTCCATAGAATACTTTTCCAGAACTGAGCTGGCTTCATGAGGTGTTTTTCAGCAAATTTAACTCTGGCCTGTCTATTTTTGGAATTGATGAATGGTTTTCATCTAGATGTGAACCCTTTGTATTTACTTTCATGGAGTCTTCTCTTTACTGTTGACTTAGAGACAGATACACCTACTTCACTGAGAGTGTTCTGGACTTCAGTTGATGTTGTGAACGGGTTCTTCTTCACCAAAGAAAGTATGCGGCGATCATCCACCACTGTTGTCATCCGTGGACGCCCAGGCCTTTTTGAGTTCCCAAGCTCACCAGTCAATTCCTCTTTTCTCAGAATGCACCCGACTGTTGATTTTGCTACTCCAAGCATGTCTGCTATCTCTCTGATGGATTTTTTCAGCCTCAGGATGTTCTGCTTCACCTCAATTGAGAGTTCCTTAGACCGCATCTTGTCTGGTCACAGCAACAGCTTCCAAATGCAAAACCACACACCTGTAATCAACCCCAGACCTTTTAACTACTTCCTTGATTACAGGTTAACGAGGGAGACGCCTTCAGAGTTAATTGCAGCCCTTAGAGTCCCTTGTCCAATTACTTTTGGTCCCTTGAAAAAGAGGAGGCTATGCATTACAGAGCTATGATTCCTAAACCCTTTCTCCGATTTGGATGTGAAAACTCTCATATTGCAGCTGGGAGTGTGCACTTTCAGCCCATATTATATATATAATTGTATTTGTGAACATGTTTTTGTAAACAGCTAAAATAACAAAACTTGTGTCACTGTCCAAATATTTCTGGACCTAACTGTAGCTCTTGACTCCACTCTTCCAACTGCTTTGGTGAGCTGTCACTGTCTGACTGTGATGCAGTGATGGTGGAGGTCGTTGCCTGGATGGCATCAGTGTCTACTGTGAATAGCTTAGCAATGGTGGCGTAACGGGGCAACCTAACCTCTTCCTCTCCGCAATTCATCACTCTCACGGGCACTCTCCCCTTCTTGACATCAATCACCCCTCTGGCGGCCATCACTGTGGGCCAGTGCTCCGAAGGCAGAGGCTCCACTTCTGCCGGGTAATCCTGTCCACAGGGACCTACTGCTGCCCTGCACCAAATCATCATCTCACTCCGCGGAGGCACCACTAGAGGTGATACATCCATCACCCGCACGCTACTAATCTCTCCACCTGACATGTTCACCTGTTGCCACTGCAGGAGGGCCCGAATTTCACGTTGCAGAGTCCTCTGCCGGCCCGCTCTTGCCATGGCAGACAGCTGTTGCAGTAAATGCAGTACCTCTCCCATGCAGTTCTCAATCACATTTGTCCTTAGGACCATTTTCGGGTTACGGTCACTGGGGTCATTTTGCACCACAATAAGTCCTTGATGCTTCAGCTCCACTCGCCCCACCTTTAATGTTACCTCCTTAAACCCCACTTGGGTCATAGGGAGTCCATTAGCTGCAATGATGGTCAAACTGGCATCAGGTGGGGTGAGTTCACTGTCAGACTAATAACGTTTCTACAGTACATAAGGAATAGTTGTTACCTGTGAGCCGGTGTCCAGGAGAGCGAACGTCGGGATACCGTCCACCGCAAGGGAGATGATAGGACGACCTCCAACATACCGGTCACGCTAATCAGCTGGGCCTTGAGGATATATTCCTGAGGATTGGTCCTTGACCTCAGGGGTTGATCGTTTAAAGGACACCGGTGGGAATGATGACCAGTCTTGTTGCACTTGTAGCAAACGGGCGGTCCATACCGGTTGTTGTTGTTCTTTCTCCTTTGCATCCAGGGGACGTCTTCTGGGCTGTCAGCGAGCTGGATCTTCTCTGCTGGCTTGGCTTTTGGTGGAAGCTGTAGGGTGGTGAGGATTCTGGCGACGTCATCACTGAGACGCTGGACTTGTGATGATAAGTCCTCAGGAGTCCCGGGTGTTGCGGCGGGCGCCGGCAAGGCTAACAAAGGGACCACCACCGAGACGTGAGCAGTGTCAACCGGCCAAGATGGCAGTTCGGGGGCCCCAGCTTCGGATGTTTGTAGCACTTTAATGGCCCGGTCTTTTAGGACCG
Organism: Anomaloglossus baeobatrachus; assembly: GCF_048569485.1. Taxonomy (NCBI): domain Eukaryota; kingdom Metazoa; phylum Chordata; class Amphibia; order Anura; family Aromobatidae; genus Anomaloglossus; species Anomaloglossus baeobatrachus. The sequence continues at coordinate 559,875,531 of NC_134355.1, read as the reverse complement.
CAAAGTTCAAGTCCGGATGCTCCAGAGCCCACAGCCGCAGCTGTTTGCGATCTTAAGCGGACCCCAGCCCCTGCAAGAACTGCTCTACCAACATTTTGTTGCTCTCAATGTCATTGATAGAGTCCGTCTGTCTAAACGTACGCAGGGCGGTCTGCAGCCTCAAGGCGTAGTCCCGGATGCTATCCTGAGGCTGCTGCCGGCAATGGTAAAACTGCATCTGCAATTCTGCTTCTGTGCGGGTTTCTAAGACGACTTGAAGCTTGTCAAAAAATAGCTGTGACCGAAGCCCGTTCAGTATCGGCCCATGTCTCCACTTCCTGCTCAGCGACGCCGGTCAGTTGTCCCAGCACCACCGCTGCGCGCTGCTTTCCGGTCATAGCGTACATGTCAAGAACAGCGCATATTTTCTTCTTGAACACCTGCAGGGCATCAGGCCATCCATAATACTGAGGTAGCCAGGCAGCGCCGGGTACATAAGGTAAGGTGATCGGCATAACTTGGGTGACTGCCGGAACCACAGGCCCAACCGCTCCTGCGACCGGAGCGGGAGACGTGGCTTCTTCGCCAACTGCTTTGTTCGCGGGCGCTGCCCCACCATCACTATTGGACGCAGACATCTTCCTGCTTCTCCCCCTCGGTTTTTCCGGAGCAGTCTCTACACGCGGCTCTTAGTTTCGTTTTTGGCCTCAGGGTCTTCCTTCCGGCCGTGTTCCCAGGGGGCTGGGCTTCACCTTCGTGCCCTCTCTCGGGTTAGAAGACGCTGGGTTGTCGTTTTCGCACCTGAAAATGGCGGCTAAAATGGCGGGTTTACAAAACTTTGCAGCGGAGCACCGCTGACAGTCTAAAGGCCGCTTTACACGCAACGACATCGCTAAAGAGATGTCGTTGAGGTCACAGAATTCATGACGCACATCTGGCCTCGTTAGCGACGTCGTTGCGTGTGACACGCAGGAGCGACCGTTAACGAGCGATAATACTCACCATATTGTTGCTCGTTGACACGCTGTCCAGTTCACAAATATCTTTGCTGTTGCAGGTATGATGTTGTTTGTCGTACCTGCAGCAGCATACATCGCTATGTGTGACACCGCAGGAACGAGGAAATGTGACGCCCTGGCAAAACCAGGTAGTCACAGATAGGCCCCCGCATAACACCTTCCCTCACTTAGGAAACACACAGCCGACCTGAAACCCTAGTCACCCCCCCTTAGGGACAGATAGACACACCAGTGGGCGGGACCAGGCAGTTGGACACGCCCACCCAGGGGTCTAGACAGCCCAGGGCGGGAAAACAAGCAGTCTAGATTAGATTGAGTTTGGAGTTCAAGTTGAAAGGAGTGTGGGCTGGAGCTAGGTGTAGCTCCAGCAGAGGAGGTTCAAGTTGAACGGTGCCAGGGTAGGAGCACTGGTGCCTTTGGCTAGGTGGCAGACGGTGGTCTCCGTCAGCAGGAGACGGGAAGACGGCTCTGCAGAACCGAGGTGGATCGGGACAGGGTTGTAGCACGCCGGTACCGACACGGGGAACCGACTCTGAAACCGGAGCACAAAAGGGGGAACTCGGACCCTGAAGCCAGGACCGGAAACCAGCAGCCTGGTTAATTAACCGATTGAGGCCAGGACTAGAGGTCCTGTCCCACCCAAAGTCCCTCACAGAAGACAACAGCCCACCGATAGGGATAGGAGATCACCGCCAGGATCCATAGATCCCACGGGCCAGCGTCTGCGGGCAAAGCTCCTCAGGCCACATCCAGCCGGGAGCGGACTTCTGAGTAGACTTCTAGTGGACTAGAAGTCCACCTTACACAAAGTCAGTGCAGAGGAAAAGGATAGAGACCACCAGCCCGGGTGGGGGATCCGAATGCAACCGGCCGCGGCGCCGGCCACCAGCACCTTAGTTTACCAAAGACTCGTGTGATTCATTGACTGTGAGTAATCAAACATCCCCTTGCCGTCGCTATACCCTGCACAAAGACACTGGGTCCCGGGGCAACCCTCCCTACCCACGGAGGGGTTAACATCCAGCTGCCACAACATCTCGCCCAGGTGCTCATAACAACAGCAGTGGTGTCCTACCTCACCACACACCGTGGGTGGCGTCACGAACTTAATACGGCCTAGCCTGTACATCTACGTCCCCCTTTTTTATTCGGCGTGTTCACGAGACCCCCGGGACCGGAGACCCTCGAGCCACCCCCCTAGAACGTCCAGATCCGAGCACCGGCGGCTGCTGGCACGGGGGCGGCACAGAACCTCACCGTACCTGCGGCCGCACGCAATGAGGAAGTAAGGAGGTGGGCAGGATGTTCGTCCCGCTCATCTCCGCCCCCTCCGTTTCTATTGAGCGGCCGGTTACTGACGTCGCTGTGACGCCGAACGAACCGCCCCTTAGAAAGGAGGTGGTTTGCCGGTCACAGCGACGTCGCTAGGCAGGTAAGTAGTGTGACGGGTCCGAGCGATGTTGTGCGCCACGGGCAGTGATTTGCCCGTGACAAACAACCGATGGGGGCGGTAACGCACGCTAGCGATATCGGTAACGATATCGCAACGTGCAAAGCTGCCTTAAACAAGGCGCACTTTCACCAGGTAAGTGAATGGGTAAGTATCCTGTTCGTGACGCCAGAAATTGAGGTGTGCCGCCCCCATGCCAGCAGCCGTGCTGCTTGGATCCGGATCTGCGGTATGGCTCTCGGGACTCTACCGGACCCGGGGGTTGCGCGGACACTTCAACTAAAAGGGGATGTATTTGTACGGGATTGGTAGTAAACTGTCTGTGACGCCACCCACGGTGTGTGGTGAAATGTGACACCACCACTGCTGTTGTGGTGTGCCCAGGGGCGATGGACTGGCAGCTGGATGTTAATCCCTCTGTGGGTAGGGATGGTTGCCCTGGGGCCCATTGTCTCTGGTGCTGAGGAGGGTGATTGCAGGGGCCGGCGCGCCCGGCCATGCCGGGGGGGGTATCAGCTTACTCACAGTTGAATAAATTACACAAGTCACTGGTAAACCAAGGTGATGGTGGCCGGCCGCCGCAGACGGGTGTATCTGGTCCCACACCCGGGCTGGTGGTCTGTATCTCTTCCCTCTGCACTTAGTGCATCGTGTGGTGGACTTCCCGGTGTGAAACACGGGAGTCCGCTCCCGGTCCTTTGGTTGGGAGCCGTGCCTGCTGACGCTGGCCTGTGGGATCTATAGGCCTTGTACGGATGCCCCTTTATCCCCCGCGTTGGGCTGTTGTCTCTTTTCGGGACTTAGGTTGGGACAGGACCTAGAATCCTGCCCTCAATCAGTTAATTAGCTAGGCCGTCAGTGCCGGTCCTGGCGTCAGGGTCCGAGTACCCCCTTGTGTGCACGGTTTCCGGGTTGGTTCCGGCGGGCTCCAACCCTGCCCCGGTCCACCTCGGATCTGCCGAGCCGTCTTCCCATCTCCTGCTGATGCAGACCACCGTCTGCACGCCTAGTCAGTGTGTCAGGGCCCCGACCCTGGCACCTGTCATTTCCACCTCCTCTCTCCTTTACTCTCCACTCAAACTCAAACTGACTGTTTTCCCACCCCGGGCACTCTAGACTCCTTGGTGGGCGTCCCCATCCGCTTGGTTCTGCCCCCAGGTGTGTCTGTCCTGCCCTAAGGGGGGGTGATTAGGACTTTAGGGTTTCAGGTCGGCTGTGTGTTTCCTAAGTGAGGGAAGGTGTTATGCGGGGGCTTATCTGTGACTACCTGGTTTTGCCAGGGCGTCACACTTGCATGGCTGTCTGTGATCACACTATTACTATGGATGTCTGTGATCACACCAGAACTGATAAACATTGTGATGAGCCGACTTATTGACTGATATTTTGCCTAGATGTACACCTATTCGCTTTTGAATGGATGGCCGGACTTCATTTCGTATTCTTCCAACTGTCATGGCACTCGCATGATGCAGTTTGGCAATTTTCTTGGCCGAGAAACTGCTATTGACGAATTGGATGATGCCGTTTCTCTTTTCTTGAGAAATCTTCTGCATGGCTGCTCCTCCATTCAACACAGTGACCTTTCACTTCTTGAATCAACTTAATAACACACTGAGTTCTTTGGGAATGTGAGAACAGTTTGTGACTTGTAATACACAGGGAAAAATACATTTTCACCACCTGGAGCAAAACAGTAACAATACAGTGACTTCACAAGAATCTGCATAACTAATCAAATGCTAAATAGTTGCAAATCAAATGTATGTATAAGATAGCCAAGATGATTGTCTACAAAATGAAGGTAGTCTAAGAGGTACTTCTCACATAGCGAGATCGCTAGCGAGATCACCGCTGAGTCACAGGTTTTGTGACGCACCAGTGACCTCATCTGCGATCTCGCTTTGTGTGACACTGAGCAGCGATCTGGCCCTTGCTGTGAAATCGCTGCTCCTTACACACTGCTTTGGTTGATTTTTTGCTTGTTGCTCTCCCGCTGTGAAGCACACATGGCTGTGTTTGACAGCGAGAGAGCAACGATCTGAATGTGCAGGGAGCCGGCTTTTGCGGACGATGGTAACTAAGGTACACATCGGGTAACCAAGCAAAGCCTTTGCTTGGTTACCCGATATTTACCTTGGTTACCAGCGTCCGCAGCTGCTAGAGGCCGGCTGCCTGCTCCCTGCACACGTAGCCAAGGTACACATCGGTTAACTAAGCGAAGCGCTTTGCTTAGTAACCCGATGTGTACCATGGTTACGAAGTACAGCGTCGTTACACTGGTTGCTGGTGGCTGCTGGCTGATCTCTGATCGCTGTGGAGATCTGCCTGATTGACAGCTCACCAGCAACCATGTAGCGACGCTCCAGCGATCCCTGCCAGGTCAGATCGCTGGTGGGATCGCTGGAGCGTCACTAAGTGTGACGGTACCCTTATGTCCGAAGCTGTAGTGAATGGTGAGATATCGAGCTGAAAGTCTAAAGGGGGCTTTACACGCTACGATATCGTTAATGTTTTATCGTCGGGGTCATGTTGTTAGTGACACACATCTGGCGTCATTAACGATATCGCAGTGTGTGACACTTACCAGCGACCTTAAGCGACCTCAAAAATGGTGAAAATCGTTCACCATGGAGAGGTCGTCCCAAAACCAAAAATCGGAAATGGTTGATTATCGATGTTGTTCATCGCTCCTGCGGCAGCACACATCGCTGTGTGTGACACCGCAGGAGCGAGGAGCGTCTCCTTACCTGCCGCCGGCCGCAATGCAGAAGGAAGGAGGTGGGCGGGATGTTACGTCCCGCTCATCTCCGCCCCTCCGCTTTGATTGGCCGGCCGCTTAGTGACGTCCATCGCGGTAACGTCGTTGTGATGCCGAACGTCCCTCCTCCTTGAGGGAGGGATTGTTCGGCAGTCACAGCGACGACGCCCACCAGGTAAGTGCGTGTGACGCTGCCGTAGCGATAATGTTCGCTGCGGCAGCGATCACACGAAATCGCATGCACGACGGGGGCGGGTGCTTTTACATACGATATCGATAGCAATTGCTAGCAATATCGTAGCGTGTAAAGCCCGCTTTAAATTTAAAACACTGTTACCCTCTTGCTCATCAGTGTATATCTCCCTTATCCACCCATTCCCTAGCTTCTTTGTCTCTATCAGATTGCCTATATACCTTATTAAGTAGGCTATTTAGCCCTGATGCAAGTAAAAATGATTTTATTTACATTTTGGAACATTTGGTAACCCTACTTTGAAAGTTTTTTTGTTTTTTTTAAAGGTATTTTAATAGATTCATTTGCTATAGGTATATTTTTTCTCTGAACACTAGTAACCTATTATTATAACTTTTCTAATTGTACAGTTTTTCAATTTTATATAAAGTGGATTAAAAAAAAAAAAAAAGTATGGCTAGATCATACAGTGGCAAAAATAGGCACAAGCAAAAGTTTACGTATCCTGCATGGTCAGTGCAAGGTAGCAATCCCTTTGGCAAGTATCACAGCTTGTAAACGCTTTTTGTAGCCAGCAAAGTCTGTCATTAACTCTTTGAGGGCTTTACATAAATTCTTCCTTGGAAAAGTCTTCCAGTTCTGTGAGATTCCTAGGTTGTCTTGCATGCACTGCTCTTCTGAGGTCTAGCCACAGATTTGCAATAACGTTCAGAGCAGGCAACTGTGAGTGCCATTGTAAAATCTTCAGCTTGTGCCTTGTAAGGTACTCTATTTTGGATTTTTACGTGTTTAGGATCATTATCCATTTGTAGAAGCCATCCTCTTTTCAACTTCAGCTTTTTACAGATGGTGTTATGTTTGCATCAAGAATTTGTTGAAATTTCATTGAATACATTCTTTACTCTACCTATGAAATGTTCCCTGTGCCATTGGCTAAAACACAACCCCAAAGTACAGCATGATTAATTCACCCTCATGCTTAAGGCTATGACGGCACTTTGCGTCGTCCTACTTGCAGTTATAAATGCACGTTTTTGCCTTAACAACACATATCTCACAAAAAGAGCCATTAAATGTGAGCACCAGGCCTACCGAACTAAGGCAGGGAGGGTGCCAGCACTACTCATAGTAATGATAATACACAGGAGGACGAGAGTAAAGTGCAATTATAAATAATTTTTATTGAATACACAACAAGAAAAATAGTAGTTAAAATGGTACACTACCAAAAATCTTAGGGATGCGTACATATAGGACCCAATAGAATTCATAGTAGCCCATCCAATTACATCTGGAATATTGAATATAGAAGTCTATGTTAAATAAGGGCTAGCAGGTAAAGGGGTCTAATAAGGACGATATAAATAATTCAGAAGGGACTGCATTACAAATATAGTACAAAGATCAAACCATGATTCCCCACCATGTATTGGTAGGAAATCATGGTGATTATGCTGGAAGCACCGTAGAGAAATGAATCTTAGTACTAATCCAATAGGGATAGCACCAAATAATGGTACAACCAGAGTGTGCAGGGTAAAAGGAAAAAACTCTCTTACCTAAAGTGCTTAAGTGCAGTGCCGGTGCAAAATAGTCTCGATGCGGCCAGCAAAAATAACGCAGTCCCAAATAGAATGAAATGGTATCCCTATAGATGGCCAAAGGTCTCCATCCGACGCGCGTTTCGCGAGGATTCTATAGCTTTATCAAGGTGGGGAACCAAGGTTCCCCACCTTGATAAAGCTATAGAATCCTCGCGATAGGGATACCATTTCATTCTATTTGGGACTGCGTTATTTTTGCTGGCCGCATCGAGACTATTTTGTACGCGAGTCCTATATGTACGCATCCCTAAGATTTTTGGTAGTGTACCATTTTAACTACTATTTTTCTTGTTGTGTATTCAATAAAAATTATTTATAATTGCACTTTACTCTCGTCCTCCTGTGTATTAACGTTTTTGCCTTAATTGATTTAGCCAAAGTTGCCTTTTCCAGAAATATAGCGCTAAAAACGCATGCCTATTTACCGTGTTTTAGATGCGTTTTCAGCGCTTTTTACATGCTTTTTCCCTTGCGTTTTGACAGATGCATTTTGAACATCAAGACACTGGTAAATAAAGTTTACACAATCAAACAGAATGAAAAAAGAAAAAAAAACAATACATATATATTTTGTGAATTAATAAAGAAAATAGTTATATTTCATGAAATTATAGCGGTTTTATATTAAAATAGCAATAAAATCATAATTTCCTTTAATTTAATTGTCAGACTGTGTGTAAAGGGACATATTATTCCATTATTTTAATGTTAGAAAAGCATGCGTTTTTGCAGTCCAAAACGCAGTGTTTCTGCACCTAAAAAGCAGGAAAACGCTGGAATTTTGATGTTGCTTGCTTTTTGACACTTCTCATTGACTTCAATGTTAGCAAAACGCTGCAGAAATGGCAAAAACAATTGACATGCTGCTGCTTCTTTGAACGCATGGTTTTTGGCACAAATTATGCAAATTAAACGCAGCGTTTAGAAACGCAAAGTGCGGACAGGAATTCAACATTTTCCATAGACTATCATGGAAAACCAAAACACATGCATTTTGGCATGAAAACGTTGCAGCTCAAAACGCTGCGGAAACGCAGGTAAAAACGCAAAGTGCGGTCATAGCCTAATGGTTGTCGAGATGTTCCTTTCCTGAAATTCTGTGCCCTTTTTTTTCTCCACACATACCTTTGATCATTCTGGCCAAAGAATTCTATTTTAACCTCATTGGTCGACAGGATTTGTTTCCACAATGCATCAGGCTTATTTAGATATTGTTTTGCATACTTATGGTGATGAATTTTATGGTGAAGACGCAGGAGAAGTTTTCTTCTGATGTAAAACAATGTATCACACTCCAGAATCTGCTAAATGTTCCTGAAGTTCTTTTGCCATAAAGCGGAGTTCTGATTTGCTTCTCTAGCAATCGTACGAGCAGCTCTCACAGAAATTTTGTTTGGTCTTCCAAACCTTATATTGTCCACCGCTGTTCCTGTTAACTGACATTTCTTAAATACATTTCCAACTGAGGAAAGGGCAACTTAACCCCTTCACGACCTTTGACGGATGTATCCGTGATGGTGCCCTGGTACTTAAAGATCCATGATGGATACGTCCGTCATGGCGAAATCGTGGCCCCGGTGACCGCGATCAGTTTTCAAAAACTGTAGATTCAGGAAGGAGAGGACCTGTACCTGACCTCAGGAGGGGTGGTGTCTCCTCCCCGGACCTACGGAGGCTGTGATTGGCTGAGCAGCGTTCGTTAGCCAATCACAGCCAGTGTAATGTTTTGGCCATTGAAAATGGCTGAAACATTGAAATCCAGCTATGAGCAGTGCAGCTGTAGCACTGGTCATTGGCTGGAGCTGGGTGACCTTTGCTGCACCCACCCCCAGCTCTGATTGGAGAGATCGGCCTTGTGACCGATCTCGCCAAGTACCGTGCATCTGTTACCGGTGAGCTGTAGGAGATCGCTCTCCTCAGCTTCTCCCCCTGTGGAAGCTGAGAAGAACAATCCCTGCGGGTGCCCATCTGTGAGTCACAGCCCCCGATACACCGCTGCCCTCCTCTATCTGCTTCGCCCCTGCACCGCCGCTGCTCTACCGCTGCGCACCTGCATGTGACGCCGCTGCGCTCCTGCATGTGACGTCGCTGCTCTCCCGCTGTGCCCCTGCATGTGACGCCACTGCTTTCCCGCTGCGCCCCTGCATGTGACGCCTCTTCTCTCCCGCTGTGCCCCTGCATCTGACGCCGCTGCTCTCCCGCTGCACTCCTGCATGTGATGCCGTTGTTCTCCCGCTGCGCCCATGCATGTGAAGCGGCTGCTCAGCAGAAAGAGAACATCGGTGTCAGATGCCGGGGGGCGCTGCATTGTCAGATGCAGGGGCGCAGCGGGAGGAGAGCAGCGGCGTCACATGCAGGGGTGCAGCGGGAGAGCAGCGGTGTCAGATGCAGGGGGGGCAGCGGGAGAGCAGCGGTGTCAGATGCAGGGGGGCATCTGACGCCGCCGCTCTCTTTCTGCTGCCTCCTTATATCCGCCGCTGCGCCGCTCCACTCCCCCATCTGCTACAGCACTCTACCCATCAGCCACAGCACTCTCCCCATCTGCCGCTGCGCCCCTGCATCTGCCACCTCACTCCCCCATCAGCCACTGCCCCCTCCCCGATCTGCTGCCTGCTCTCTCCCATCCCCTTAATCCTCTGCCCCCTCTCCCCCTCCCGGATCTGCTGCCTCCTCCATCTGCTGCAATCCTGCTGCCTAGATCCATTCTGTAAGGTAGCTATCCCCAATTTCATCTCCCACTCCCCTTCCACCCTCCCCCATCCTCCGCCGCTCCTGCATCCGTTGCGCCCTCACCCATCCTCCGCCGCTCCTGCATACATTGCGCCCTCTTCCATCCTCCGCCGTTCCTCTATCCGCCGCGCCCTCACCCATCCTCCGCCGCTCCTGCATCCGTTGCGCCCTCTTCTATCCTCCATCCATCTTTTTTTCCATCTCACCTAGTCCCCCCCCTTTTTGCAGCTCATCCGTGCGTGCGTCCTGATTTTTTTTCTGTAAACTAAGAAAGAAATACACATAAACTTAGTTTAGGGCCAGTAAAATTATAATGTAGTAATCGTCAACTACAGTATTTTTTACTGAATATTGTAAGGGTCAGCCCAGTGCCACACATGAGAGCGATGCACGAATCTCACATCGCATCATCCGGCATGGTCACACTCTTCCAGACAGACTTTTTTTTTTTTTTACTGACGTCCGTATTTTTTATTTCGCCAATCTAATGTTTTTTTGTATGGGGGGGTCTAGTTTCCAAAATAGGGTCACATGTGGGGGAGCTCCACTGTTTGGGCACATCAGGGAGATCTCCAAACGCAACATGGTGCGGCTAACGATTCCAGCTAATTTTCCATTTAAAAAGTCAAATGACGCTCCTTCCCTCTGGAGCTCTGCCGTGTGCCCAAACAGTGGTTTTCTGCCACATATGAGGTATCAGCGTACTCAGAACAAATTGCCCAACAAGTTCTGCAGTCCATTTTATCCTGTTACCCCTGTAAAAATTAAAAAAATTGAGCCTAAAATAACATTTTTGTAGAAAAAAAAAAGTACTTTTTTTATGCCTCAAGATATGAAGCACGATAGGGTTCAAAGTGCTCATTACCTATCTAGATTTATGCCATGGGGGGTCTAGTTTCCAAAATGAGGTTACTTGTGGGGGAGCTCCATTGTTTAGGTACCTCAGGGGGTTTTCAAACGCAACATGGCATCCACTAATAATTCCAACCAATTTTGCTGTGAAATGGCGCTCCTCTTCTGAGCCCTGCCGTGTGCCCAAACAATTACTTTCCACCATATATGAGGTATCTGTGTACTCAGGAGAAATTACACAATACATTTTATGGTGTATTTTTTCCTGATACCCTTGTGGAAAAAAAGCTACCTGTTTGAAATAACAATTTCGTGGTAAAAAAAAAATTATATATTTTCACGGCTGAACATTCTAAACTTTTGTGAAGCCTCCAGGGGTTCGAAGTGTTCAGTAAACATCTAGATAAATTCCATGAGGGGTCTAGTTTCCAAAATGGGGTCACTTGTGGGAGAGCTCCATTGTTTAGGCATCTCAGGGGGTCTCCAAACGCAACATCGCATCCGCTAATTATTCCAGACAATTTTGCTTTAAAAAATTCAAATGATGCTCCTTCCCTTCTGAGCCTTGCCATGCACCCACACAATTGATTTCCCCCACATATGAGATATTGGTGTACTCAGGAGAAATTTCACAATGAATTTTATGGTGCATTTTTTCCTGATACCCTTGTGAAAACACTAAATTTTATGGCTAAAGTAACATTTTTGTGTAAAAAAGTAAAATTTTCATTTTTTTCCTTCCACATTGCTTTGGTTGCTGTGAAGCTCCTAAAGGGTTAATAAACTTCTTGGATGTAGTTTTGAGCAGTGTGAGAGGTGCAGATTTTAGAATGGGGTCACTTTTGGGTATTTTCTGCCACCTAGGCCTCTCAAAGTCACTCCAAATGTGATGTGGTACCTAAAAAATTTTTTTGTAAATTTTGTTGGAAAAATGAAAAATTGCTGATGAACTTTGAACGCTTCTAACTTCCTAACGAAAAAAAAAAATTCTTTTGAAAATTGAGCTGGTGTAAAGTAGGCAAGTGGGAAATGCTATTTAGTAACTATTTTGTGTGACATATCTTTCAGATTAATGGACATAACATTTCAAATTTTGAAAATTGCAAAATGTTCGCCAAATTTCCAAACTTTTCACAAATAAACGCAAAACATATTGTCCTAAATTTACCACTGACATGAAGTACAATATGTCACGAAAAAACAATGTCATAATCGCCAGGATCCATTGAAGCGTTCCAGAGTTATAACCTGTTAAAGTGACACTGGTTAGAATTGCAAAAAATGGCCCGGTCTTTAAAGGGGTGGTTCACCCATATTTTTTATTGTCTAGCTCGATATTATATTGAGAAACAATGTTTCTCTCAAATACCTTGTGTTGGCAATAGTGCCTGTGAGAGGCGCTATTGCAGACCGCTGTTCCCTGTCCAGTGACGTCTCCGTCAAATGCTGCATACGTCACATCCATGCAGCCGGCTGTATTCTACCTCACACTAAGCTGTCAGCGTTGTTTCACCGCTATCACAGCCCATCTGCTCCCTGCTCACCCCTCCCTCTCCCTCCTCCCTCTTCCTCCTCCCTCCTAGCAGAACGCTGCAAGCAAGAGACGCGACGCACTGTGCTGTGATGGAGGAGGGAGGAGGGAGCAGATGGTTTCAGAATGCAGCCGGCTGCACGGATGTGACGTGTGCAGCACTTGACGGAGACGTCACTGGAGCGGGAACAGCGGTCTGCAATAGCGCCTCTCACAGGCACTATTGCCAACACAAGTTATTTGAGAGAAACATTGTTTCTCAATATAATATCGATCTAGACAATAAAAAATATGGGTGAACCACCCTTTTAAGGTGAAAACAGGCTGGGGGCTGAAGGGGTTAAACGCTTTGCCATCTTCTTATAGAATTCTACTGCTTTATGGGTCTCCACCATTTTCAGAGTGCTAGGCAGCTGCTTAAAAGAACCAATGTCTGCTGTTTTTTGGCACAAGATTAGAGGAGGCTTGGTTTTTATAAAGCAGTGACATTTGCATCACCTGGCCTTTCCTAAGAATGATAGTGAATGAGTCAAAACCTAACAAGCTGACAAAGGTTTCAGACCTTTAATTAAAGTTATCTGACCACACAAATCTCCACGGGTGTCCACACTTTCGCATCAGCACATCTTCCTGTTTGTAATTTTTCAAATGTAAATGATGAATTTATTTTTTTTGCCTAAAATACAAAAGGAAATGTTAGAGATAATTTCATCTTTAACTTTAATTGTTCACAATACCAGTAATTTTGACCAAGGAGTGCCCAAACGCTTGAATTCCACTGTATATGTAAACCTATCTTTACGTCTCTAGAAACTCACAGGTGTAAGCTTCTCTGGGCACACAAGCATATTATTGGCAAAGATATTTATGTGGGGGAGGGAAGAGGGGGAAACAGAAGAAAGTTCTTAAGTTTGTTACTGTAATTTGGGGGAGGACTGATATTTTTCGGCAAAAAGCAATGTTAAGACAGCTGAAGGTACAAGATGAGAGGAATCCAGAGAAAGAACAGGAGGACAAACCAGAAAATCCTGAAATCATAAATGGCAAAGCTACAAGCTACTACATACTATTATAATTTGTGTTTTGGTAAGATTTCTGGAGCTCACACAACTAAATTTATGAATTTATTTGCAAAGGTCATCAACATAGTCAACTGAAAAGGCAAAACAACTAAATGAAACATGATATTGATAAAATACAATTATTTTTACATTTTCAACAAAACGCAATCCTTTAAATACCAGTGATAACTACTCACACAATCAAGATGTTGACTGCATAACAAAAAATGACAGGCAAAATCTGATTAAAATATATGGACACCTTCAGGGACATTTTTTTTCCAATATTAAATGTTTATTAATTTCCATAAGAATTATTAGTGAGTAATGACATAAAAAGACATACAATGGAGATCAAAATTAGAGATTGATGTATGATTACATTATTTCTGACAAAAGCAAGTTATCTACATTGATTAACATTTGAAGTTTTTTTTTGTAAGGGGTACCCCATGCCATGACAACAGTGTTTTACAAAAGATCCAAAGTTTATCAACATAAAACCTTTATTTTTCCCAAAACGTGATGATCATAATTAGAGAACAATGACTGCAGCACAGAGAAAGATAAGTAACTTTCCTGAAGGTAAAGCTGGGTTCACACATAGCGACAGCGACAACGACGTCGCTGTTACGTCACCATTTTCTGTGACGCAACAGCGACCTTGTAAGTCGCTGTTATGATCGCTGCTTAGCTGTCAAACACAGCAGACGCAGCAGCGATCATAACGACACGCGTCGCTGTGCTACATGTGCAGAGAGCAGGGAGCCGCGCACACTGCTTAGCGCTGGATCCCTGCACTCCTAGCTACAGTACACATCGGGTTAATTACCCGATGTGTACTACAGCTACATGCGCAGGGAGCCGGCACTGACAGCTAGAGCGGCGGACGCTGGTAACGAAGGTAAATATCGTATAACCATGGAAAAGGTCTTCCCTTGGTTACCCAATGTTTACCCTGGTTACAGCTTACCGCAGCTGCCAGATGCCGGCTCCTGCTCCCTGCTCGCTTCATTTCGTCGCTCTCTCGCTGTCACACACAGCGATGTGTGCGTCACAGCGGGAGAGCGACGACCAAAAAATGAAGCTTGACATTCAGCAACGAGCGGCGACCTCACAGCAGGGGCCAGGTCGTTGCTGGATGTCACACACAGCGACAGCGACGGGACGTCGCTGCAACGTCACAGAAAATGGTGACGTAGCAGCGACGTTGTTGTGGTCGTCGCTGTGTGTGACACCACCCTAAAAAGTCACCAATCAGTAGGAAATGTACAGGCCTTTGCTTTGAATGACTTCTCAAATTTTAAAAAGTACAATGTGTGCCGAATTACGTAATTAGGGTTAACAGGAAAATTCGAAAAATCCCTTAAATCTAAAATTTTATTTATTAATAATTTAAAACCACCCAAGTGAACAAAACATCATAGTAACCAAAATTAATCAAGATTAATAATACACAGGGACTACAAACAGGGCCACGGATATAATAGGCAGCAGGTAGCAGTAGAAGCAGAAAATAGTTATATACAGTACTAGAAGGTGGCCCGATTCTAACGCATCGGGTATTCTAGAATTTATTGTGTAGTTAATGTATGATTTTCGTTATATATATAGATGTTGTTGTGTGTAGTTGCCAAGTGTTTGTGTAGGGCGCTGTAAATGTTCTGGGTGTTGTCTGGGTGGGGGTGTGTGAGAGCGGTGTTGTTTGTGTAGAGCGCTGTGTGTGTGTTGTGTTGTTTGTGGAGCGCTGTGTGTCTGCAGTGTTGTCTGTGTGTGGTGCTGTGTGTGTTGCGCGGTTGGTGTGGGTGTGGGGTGCGTGTGTGTGTTTTGGGGGAGGTATGTTTTGTACAATGTGTGTGTGTTGCGCGGTATGTGCGTATATTTGTGTATGCTGCGGTGTTTGTGTGTTGGGTGTTGTGTGTGTGCGGCGTTGTCTGGGTGTGTGTGGGTGTCTGTGTAGGGCGGTGTTTGTGGTTCCCAGTGTGTGGTGTGTTGTGCAGTGCGCATGTGGCAGTGTGTGTGTGTTTTGGGGGAAGGTGTGCACCCCCATCGTGCTCCATCCCCCATGCTGCGCACCCCCCATCGTGCTCCATCCCCCATGCTGCGCATCCCCATTGTGCTCCATCTCCCATGCTGCGCATCCCCATCGTGCTCCATCCCCATGCTGCGCACCCCCCATCGTGTTCCATCCCCCATGCTGCGCACCCCCATCGTGCTCCATCCCCCATGCTGCACACCCCCATCGTGCTCCATCCCCCATGCTGCGCACCCCCCATCGTGCTCCATTCCCCATGCTGCGCACACCCCCATCGTGCTCCATCCCCCATGCTGCGCACCCTCCATCGTGCTCCATCCCCCATGCTGCGCACCCCCCATCGTGCTCCATCCCCCATGCTGCGCTCCCCCATCATGCTCCATCCCCCATGCTGCGCACCCTTCATCGTGCTCCATCCCCCATGCTGCGCACTCTCCATCGTGCTCCATCCCCCATGCTGCGCAACCCCCATCGTGCTCCATCCCCCATGCTGCGCACCCCCCATCGT
The DNA here is from genome assembly GCF_048569485.1 of Anomaloglossus baeobatrachus. Lineage (NCBI taxonomy): Eukaryota > Metazoa > Chordata > Amphibia > Anura > Aromobatidae > Anomaloglossus > Anomaloglossus baeobatrachus. The sequence goes on along the minus strand of NC_134355.1, from coordinate 559,859,808 downwards.
GCTCCATCCCCCATGCTGCGCACCCCCCATCGTGCTCCATCCCCCATGCTGCTGCGCACCCCCCATCGTGCTCCATCCCCCATGCTGCGCACCCTCCATCGTGCTCCATCCCCCATGCTGCGCACTCTCCATCGTGCTCCATCCCCCATGCTGCGCACCCCCATCGTGCTCCATCCCCCATGCTGCGCACCCCCCATCGTGCTCCATCCCCCAAGCTGCGCACCCCCCATCGTGCTCCATCCCCCATGCTGCGCACTCCCCATCGTGCTCCATCCCCCATGCTGCGCACCCCCCATCGTGCTCCATCCCCCATGCTGCGCACCCCCAATCGCGTTACATCCCCCGTGCTGCGCACTCCCCATCGTGCTCCATCCCCCAAGCTGCGCACTCCCCATCGTGCTCCATCCCCCATGCTGCGCACTCCCCATCGTGCTCCATCCCCCATGCTGCGCACTCCCCATCGTCCTCCATCCCCCATGCTGCGCACTCCCCATCTTGCTCCATCCCCCATGCTGCGCACTCCCCATCGTGCTCCATCCCCTTTGCTGCGCACTCCCCATCGTGCTCCATCCCCCATGCTGCACACCCCCCATCGTGCTGCACAGTCACACATCAGACAGTATAAACGCACACATCTGATCGCATACACTCACACCCCACTTCTGCCTGTGCCCTCCGCTGGGCGGTCCCAGCAGCTGTGCTGCACGCCGTGCTCCTCTGCCTTCTACCGACACGCACACATCCGATCGCATACACGCACACATCCGATCGCATACACGCACACATCCGATCGCATACACGCACACACCCGATCGCATACACGCACACACCCGATCGCATACACGCACACACCCGATCGCATACACGCACACATCCGATCGCATACACGCACACACACGATCGCACGGGAGCCCACACCAGTGTACGCTGGCAACTCCAGCAATACGAGGGTATGTGTCGGCTGGGTTGCCGGCGTACGATGGTGTGGGCTCCCGGGGGTACAGCACTCACCTGGGAGTCGGGGCTCCGTGTCGGTTCGGGGAAGGCGTGCGGGGGGCGGGACCAGGGCAGGTGTTACTCGATGTGTACCATGGTTACCAGCGTACCCCGCCCCCCGCACGCACGGGAGCCCACACCAGCGTACGCCGGCAACCCCAGCAATGTGAGGGTATGTGTCGGCTGGGTTACCGGCGTACGCTGGTGTGGGCTCCCGGGGGTACAGCACTCACCTGGGAGTCGAGGCTCCGTGTCGGTTCGGGGAATGCGTGCGGGGGGCAGGGCCAGGGCGGGTGTGCAATGCGTGAGGGGAGCGGGGCGTGGCCGAGTTGCCAATGCGTGCAGGGGGCCGAGGCGAGCAGCCAATCCGTGTGGGGGGCAGAGACTGGGTGAACGGCCAATCCGTGCGGGGGGCGGAGCCGAGGCGAGCGGCCAATGAGAAGCTTGTCGCGGTAACGACAGAATTTTGGAGCAAGACAGACAGACAGACAGAATAATGCAATTATATATATAGATATGCAAACACAGACCCTTGATTGGGGCTGTGAATAAAAATAGCCCTATTGATACCCTAGGGCTCGCTCCTACCTTTCAACGGAGTGTATGACACCCTAACTTAGCCTGGCACCCCCGTTCCTCGTCGACTCACCCTACTGTGCCCTGGTGTAGCCCTAGATAAGGTATAATATAGTGCACTGAAACCTGAAATCCACAGTGGGTACAAAGGAGGAGGAGAAAAAAAACCAAAACAAACAATTCTCTCCAATCAAGTGCCCTAAAAAGGACAAAGGTCAATGTTATAATAAACAAACCAGTGCACTACCCTATACACAAAGCCCCTGTGGACTAATGTGACTGAACAGACCAAAGATATAGAAAAAGGGGAACAACACATGCTGAAGTCCCCAAATCAAAAGCAGGATTTAGCAAATTGTGAATAATGATAGTAAATACATACTGCTATAAAAGTCACTTCACTTAATTGTCGAAGCAAGTATGCACGGCCTCAAGCGTTTCCCCTCCCACAACGGATCATCAGGAGGCCCAGGGGAAAAAGGAAGAAAAGGTCCAGGTATCCTCAATGGTCGGGACCACACAGGTTTCCCAGGAGCGCGATTGGGAAGCGCGGTCATTCCTGCCCTTAAAGGGCCTATGGCTGAGAAGCACTAGGTATTTAAGGCATCCTCCTCCACTGCTGATTTTGCAAGTTTTCCCACCTACAAAGAATGGAGAGGTCTAATTTTTATCATAGGTACACTTCAACTGTGATTGACAGAATCTCCCACAAAAAGTCCAGAAAATCACATTGTGTGATTTTCAAATAATTAATTTGCATTTTATTGTATGAAAAAAGTATTTTAGACCTCCACAAGGCTGGACTGGGCTACAGGATAATAGGCAGCTTTGTGAGAAGGCAACAACTGTTAGCGCAATTATTAGAAAAGGGAAGAAACACAACATGACTTTCAATCTTGCTCGGTCTGGAGCTCCATGCAAGATTTTGCCTCGTGGGGTAATTATGATTCCGAGAAAGGTCAGGAATAAGCCCAGAATTTCATGGAAGGACATGATCAATGATCTGAAAAGAGCGGCGACCACATAATCAAAGATTATCGTTAGTAACACACTACACCGTCAGGGAGTAAAATCCTGCAGGGCATGCAAGGTCTCCCTGCTCATGTGTTACATGGCCACCGGAGTCTGCTCCAGCGACTTCTGCTCCGATCGCCAGGCGACGCTGTGTTCCTGCCATGGATGGTGCTGGTGATGGGAGAGGAGTCTATGCCAGCGGCACCTGTGGGCGCAGGCTCCGATCATCCACTGGGCTGGGTTATCTTGGGATCTGCAGTACCACTGGCTGACTGTGTGTGGCGTGTGTCTTCCAGCTGAAGTTGCCAGCGTTCAGCTACAGCCAATGGGAAGACACCACACCCTTCTTAGTTCCCCTCCTGTCTGCTGACCTCTGCCAGAGATAGTTCTGATTTCCTGGCTCCTGGTCCCCCCTATTCTGTTTTGTGATTCCTGTGTGCTGACGTCTGCGTGTTTACTGACTACCCTTCTGCTTGCTGTTTTTGTACCTCGCTGCCCGATCCGGATTTGACCTCTGCTACGTTCTCTGATTACGTCCTTGTCTGACGATTCTGCCCTTGTTCTGCTATTCCTGGTTTGACCCTGCCTGACGACTTCTCTCATCAGACTGCAGCCTTCCACAGGTAGTGATCTCCAGGTCCCTGTGTGATTCCAAATCCCTGTATAGGGGTTAAAGGGTTTCAGGGTTCTGGGGGTCCTGCTTGGTGGGTGGCTTCCTTCTAGTCTGTCCATTACATCCCACCTGAGTCTGTTGATCCAGGCAGGCATTACATAATGCCAGCACATGTCCAGATCCGTTTGAAATTCACCATCTGGATTATACAGAGGAGGTATGTGAGAAGGTAATGTGGTTAGATGAGACCAAAATAGAGCTTTTATGTATCAGTTCCATTCACCATATTTGGAGGAAGAAGGTTGAGCACAACCCCAAAAATATCACCCCAATCATGAACCACGGGGGTGGAAACATCATCCTTTCTGGGTGCTTTTCTGCAAGGTGGACAGGACAACTGTTCCGTATTAAAGGGAGGATGGATGGGGTCATGCATCATGAGGTTTTAGCCAACAACCTCCTCTCAGTAAGAGTATTGAAGATGGATTGTGGCTGGGTCTTCCAGCATGACAATGACCCGAAACACACAGGCAGGGTAACTAAGGAGTGGCTCCATAAGAAGCATTTCAAGGTCCTGGAATGACTTAGCCAGTCTCCAGACCTGAACCTAATAGACATTTTTTGGAGGTAGGTGAAACGCTATGTTGCCCAGTGAAAGCTCCGAAACCTGAAAAAATCTGGTGAAGATCTGTATGTAGTATTGGGCCAAAATTCCACCTGCAGTGTGTGCAAACTTGGTCATGTTTGTTTTTTTCTTTTACTCTGTCTGTCTGTCACAGTTGAAGTGTTCCTACGATAAAAATTACAAACCTCTCCATACTTTGTAGGTGGGAGAACTTGCAAAACTGACATGTTATCAAATAATTATTTTCCCCACTGTATAAATGTGGTGCCCCAGTGTCAGGAGCCAGGCTGCTCGGATCCGAATCCGCGGTGGCTCGAGGGGTCTCCGAACCCAAGGGTCGGGGTCATGCGGCCACTCGGAATAAAAGGGGAGTATTTACAGGGGATGTTGTGGAAAGTTTGTGACGCCACCCGGGGTGCGTGGTAAAATGGAGTACCACCGCTGCGATTGGGAGTACCCGGTGGCGATGGTGTGGACAGCCAGGTGTTTAACCCCTCCACGGGTAGGGGGAATGCCCCGGGACTCGGTGATGGTGACAGGGAGGTGCTGTTGGGACAGTAAGGGTCGCTGTGTACTCACTCAGTCCAATAAGGCTGACACCGACTACTGTGGTAAACCAAAGTTCTTGACACCGCTGCCGCTTAGAGGGAGCACACCTGGATCCCGTGCCCGTTGGTGTTGCCTGTTAGTCTGTGACCTTTTCCTTGGCACCTTTTCTTCTAACTGGTCCCTTTAGCATAAAACTAATCGGGTCCCGCTCACCTGTGTGGCAAACTGAGTGAGCTTGCTCTCAGTTCAGGGTTCACACTTGCGATTTTCTGGACTATGTAATGGGAAAGTCCTATCCCCTTCGTTGCGCTAGTACCCCAATTTTGGAGCGGTTGGAGAACGGATCTTGAAGGTAAATTGTCAGGACGCCTGAATCTACTCCCTGACCAAGGGTCCACGTACCCAGTCGTGCCCTGGCCCCTGTCCGGTTATGGCACAAGGCCACCGGCTGTCCTCATCGACAGTCCGTGCCCCTTGTCACAATCCCCTGTGACCGTGGTCCAGCTCCTACCAGGCCCAGACCAACGTCTGCCACCTAGTAGTCTCAAGGAGCCCAGCTCCTGACCTCTCCTCTCGAGAGTCACTTCACAACTGTCTGTCTCCTGACACTCCTGACCTTCCCTTAACCAACCCCACAAGTGGGCAACTCTATTCCCCTCAGGCTAGCCACTGGTGTGCTTGGTGGGTGTGGTTCAGAGTGTTTCTAGGATTTTGATTAGCTTGTTCTTGGCAACACCAAAGGTCAGGGCCCCATAACCAAGGAGGAGATGGATATTGCACAGAAGGGCAGATTGCACAATACCCTGTGACGACCTGATAGGCCAGGGCATCACATATACAGTATGTATTGGCAGATAAGTGAGCAGCAGTGTGTTGTGGTCAGTGCAGGTGACATCAGTGAACTGTCTGAGTGCGTGTGTGTATTGGCAGATAAAGAGCAGTAGCGCTCACCCGTGTAGTCGGCACAGTGATGTCAGTGACCTTGGCCACTGCCCGTACCGCTGTACCTGCTTCAGCAGAATCTCCACCTCCTGCTGCACAGGCGTCTTGCTGAAATACCACTGCCGGTCTCTATAAATACACAGCACTATGCAGCTTGCATGGAGAACCCGCGTTCCTTGCTACAGAACCCAAACCCCTGCGTTCCGCAACCCTGGCTCGCACAGCCCTTGCTGTGCACAAGAGTGCATCGCTTAGCAGCTTCCATACATACACTGCCATATTCAGGTCACGTGATGTCCGCACGCTGCTGACCTCTCTCATCGTGACATGTGTGTTGTGGGTGTGCAGGGTCTCGCCTCTCCCCTTCCTCACCATAACGCTAGTGTGGGCGGGTGGAGGTGACAGCCGGTACTTGCACAGTGCTATGTTGATATGAACATAGCACTGCAAATGCGCCAGCTCGGCTTTGGATAGCAGGATGTGCTCAGCATCATACAGTGAATAGAAGATTATTGGTTACGCTTGATAAGGGTCTAGTTGTCCATAGCAACTCATCAGCTCAGCTGTTATAAACTGAACCGCAATCGCCGGGGAATCAATCGCTCGGCGTGGAATCCTGCAAACTCTGAGATCAGACCAGGCTGCAGCTGAGAGCTCTGGAGTACAATGCAGGTAACTGAATCCAGGCCTGGCATTACAGGAGATTCCTCCGGTAGCCAGCAGGGAGCCGTCGTTACACGGGTCGCTGGTGACTGATCTCTGATCGCTGTGGAGATCTGCCTGATTGACAGCTCATCAGCAACCATGTCGCGACATGCCAGCGATCCCTGCCAGGTCGGATCGCTGGTTGGATCGCTGGTGCGTCGCTACGTGTAACGGGACCCTTCCTGGGCTGCTTAAAGTGGTGTCACACATAGCGACGACGACAACGACGTCGCTGCTAAGTCACCATTTTCTGTGACGTAGCAGCGACGTCCCGTCGCTGTCGCTGTGTGTGACATCCAGCAACGACCTGGCCCCTGCTGTGAGGTCACCGGTCGTTGCTGAATGTCCTGCTTCATTTTTTGAACGTTGCTCTCCCGCTGTGAAGCACACATCGCTGTGTGTGACAGCGAGAGAGCGACGAACTGAAGGGAGCAGGGAGCCGGCGTCTGGCAGCCTGCGGTAAGCTGTAACCACGGTAAACATCGAGTAACCAAGAAGCCCTTTCCTTGGTTACCCGATATTTACCTTAGTTACTAGCGTCCGCCACTCTCACGCTGCCAGTGCCGGCTCCCTGCATACGTAGCTGGAGTACACATCAGGTGATTAACCCAATGTGTACTCTGGCTAGGAGTGCAGGGAACAGGGAGCCGGCACTGGCAGCGTGAGAGCGGCGGACGCTAGTAACTAAGGTAAATATCGGGTAACCAAGAGAAGTGCTTTCCTTGGTTACCCGATATTTACCTTAGTTACGCTTCCATGCGTCGCTGCTAGCTGGGGGCTGGTCACTGGTCGCTGGTGAGATCTGCCTGTTTGACAGCTTACCAGCGACCATGTAACGACGCAGCAGCGATCCTGATAAGGTCAGATCGCTGGTCGTGATCGCTGCTGCGTCGCTAGGTGTGACACCACCTTTAGTGTAGTTTTGATAAAATCACTGTTTAATCTGCAGTAATTATCATTAGAGGATTCAAAGAGAAGGAGCCAGCACGATTTCTATACTGTATTGATAAATGGAGATTTTTAGCAAAACATTGCAATATTTTGAGCCACCCCGCCAACGTCACGGCAAATCCCATGGGGCAGTCCTACACTAAATATTATATTTTATTTGGGGTGCCATGTGGCCTCACACCTTAGATGCAGAACTGCTTGGGGCAGCACTTACCTGGTGCTTTCATTCCTGTACCTATGATCCGTGGGATCGACCGAGTGCATCTTGGTATCCGTGGGGGGGATCTGAAAAAACGCCTGGCACAGGTCGAGTGCCGGTGGATTTTCACCCTCGGTACTATGTCCCCACGGGGACTTAATGAACGACTTACTTTTGCTCCATTTTTGTAGTCCTTGTGGTTGCTTAGGCTGGTTGTGGCCATGACAATTCCTTGTCCTTTGGCTGCCCGTTTTTTCGAGCTTAAACGAGTTGCTTCTGTTTTTTAACATGAAGTGCCTGCTGTCCATCCGGCAGTTCGTTTTATTAGTTTTGACTATTTATTATTTTTCAGTAGGCTGTTTTTGTCTCTATTGAGTGGTTTCTGGTTCTCAATTTTAACAGTGTTTTTTTGTTCTTTCTAGTTTATTTTGGGTCCTACCCCTATCATGCTTTAGCCCTCACATTACTGGGACATACATTATGGAAGATGGCCACTTCTCTTTTCACAAGCCACTTGGGATATGGAGTTTTTGATGTCGGACCTATTAATCATATGCATTTTTGCTATAACTATGTAATTGATGGACCTGTATTTATGTACATATGTGTATGTTATATACTATATGCATATTTTTATTCTGAATATGTGCCTCCAAATCTGCCGATATTTTCTCCTTTCTCTTTATTATACCTTCTTCCCTCTTCTCCTTATGTCCCGTTTGTAAACATCTTCACTGTTTGTCCATGGGTATTTGCGGCACGTCCCTGTAATATAGCCTCCGTTCTTGCTACAAGTGTGGGCATTGCCGCCCAGTTTACTAATGGACGGGTTTCCTGTCTCTTACCTGGGCGGGCTCGCTCTGTGACGTGCTAGTGGGAGGTTCCTGCCTCCTTGGTGCGGCCGCGGCAAGCGTCCTTAGCAGCGGAATACCAGAAGTGTTGTGACGTCACAGGAAGTTTTCTTCCCCCCGGCTTCCGCTGCTGAGGCTCCACTGCGGTCCGGTCCTGCACTCTACCCACCTGGACGCATTAATGAAGGGGCGTTTTTCATTGGGATTGGACCCCCTTTATAAGATCCACACTCTTCACTATTTTATCTGCCCCCCGACAAAGCACACAGAGCGAAACACGTGTTGGGACGCCGGTCCCCACGTGCTATCCCGGCCCTCGGCGACTCATCTTCCTGGTAGGTGCTCTGCCTTTTTGGCTATACCTTTCACTACTTTGGCCTCTTTGGCCATGTCTATACCTTTGAGCTTTTTCCTACCTGTGGGTTATTCTAACCCTGATAAGTCTGCCGTAACTCAGTGGAGACTTGCTCTCCTTGAATAAGTGCCTGGGACACGTGGGGTTTTCCCCTCTAGCACTAATTCCCTTGGTCCTATGTTATGCATTGCCTTTAATTCGATATCCCTGCAGCATTATAAAAATAAAATGTTTTGTACATTCATAATTATGGCTTGTTTAGGTATATTTGTCATTTGGCAAGTTTAAAGACTCTTTTCTTCTGGTTTCATACCTGTGACTGAATCACAGCTGTGGGCGGGACAGGCCCAGGCAAGTGCTGCTAAGATTAAAAAGCCTGTGGACAGGATCGGTGGCTGTGTGTGAACAGTCACCAATGGCTAAACCAGTTTACAGATAGAACAACCAAAATAGGGTGCACTGCCTGGTGGAGGCTAACCACCTACCAAGAAAACATTCAAAGAGAAGGAGCCAGCACGATTTCTATACTGTATTGATAAATGGAGATTTTTAGCAAGACATTGCAATATTTTGAGCCACCCCGCAAACGTCACGGCAAATCCCATGGGGCAGTCCTACACTAAATAGCAGCACTTGCCTGGGCCTGTCCTGCCCACAGCTGTGATTCAGTCACAGGTACAGGAATGAAAAGCACCAGGTAAGTGCTGCCCCAAGCAGTTCTGCATCTAAGGTGTGAGGCCACATGGCAACCCAAATAAAATATAACATTTAGTGTAGGACTGCCCCATGGGATTTGCCGTGACGTTGGCGGGGTGGCTCAAAATATTGCAATGTTTTGCTAAAAATCTCCATTTATCAATACAGTATAGAAATTGTGCTGGCTCCTTCTCTTTGAATTATTAGAGGATTACTTGGTGTGCTGTCAGGTGGTTCAGTATGTTTATGAGCTCTGTATAACTGCTAGACATTAATGGCTGTGTATTATTTATAGAAATATTTAAATTGTCTCTGAAGGAAAGGAGACATATCCAAGTTACATACCGGGTTTATATTTAATCCTTTTATATTTTAATTGTTAGGAAAGTCTAATTGTTGTCTTGGTTTTTTATTTAATACTATAAGTCGAAAAGTTTCCTTATTACACGCTTATGTCCACAAAAATCTTTACTTATAATGTTAGAGGCCTCAATAGTCCGAGGAGAAGGTTTCAGGCATGGAAAGACATCAAAAATTCATATGCCGACATTGTTTGCTTACAGGAAATCAAATTTGCTAGAGAGAATCATCCCACCTTTTCAAACAAAAATTTCCCTAATTCTTTTTTTGCCTTGAATGAGAAGAAGAAGGCTGGGGTTTGTACTTTGATAAAAAACACTGTCTCTTTTCAACTTATTAACGAAGCTTATGACGATCAAGGTAGAATCCACATTTTAGCTTGCAAAATTAATAATAACCCATGCACAATTGTCAACGTCTATGCCCCCAATTTTGGCCAAATTGGATTCCTGAACAGGGTAATTTCCATGCTAAATAATATTAAAATTGGAGACGTTTTCTTTCTAGGGGACTTTAATCTGGTCCCAGATCGCATATTGGATTCTACGGCCCAAAACAGAGTTTGCTCCTTTTCCCTTAGAAAATGGTTATCAGACAATGAACGTCTAGATACTTTCAGAAGTTTAAACGCCTCATCACGGGAATTCACTTTTATTCTGATACCTACAATACCTTTTCCAGAATAGACTTAATCTTAACAACGTCTTTCTCTATTTCTAAATTTAAAAAGGTTATCATTCCTCAGAAAACATTTTCTGACCACTCACCAGTACTGGGTGAGATTGTATTAAATTCGCAGGCACAAAGATATCTCTTGTGGAAATGTAGTCCATTACTAATAAATTCCCCAATTTACAAGTCACAATTAGAGAAAATAATTACTAATTACTTTATAGAAAACATCGATGATTTGATTTGTCCTACAATAATATGGAATGCCCATAAAGCGGTAGTGAGAGGGGAATTAATGGGTATTTCAGCACATCACAAAAAAATCAAGAGTGAAAAAATCGTACAACTCCAAAATAAGATCAACAATGTTGAAAGCATGCAACAGAATCTTAGCTCTCCATCAATAGATCTTCATAGAGAGTTATTAGATCTCAGGTCCCAATTAAGATTAATCTTGTTGGAAGACTATGATAGATTCAATTTGTACTGGAAAAGAACATTTTATTCTTCAATTAATAAGCCCTCAAAATTAATGGCCCAAAGAGTTAAGAATTTGAGAATTCGTAAAAGAATTACGTCAATTAAAATGCCCAATGGTAATATGACTTATCATCCCAAGGAAATAGTTGATACTTTTGCCAAATATTATGAAAATCTCTATAATCTTAAAAATGATTCTCATACTCCCCAGCCTACCACAACTCTAATTAATGAATTCCTATCCAAATTGAACTTACCAAGTATTTCATCAAACGATCTAAATAACCTAAATATCCCCTATTCAAAATCAGAAGTTCGTAATGCTATTAACTCGTTAAAATTAGGAAAATCCCCTGGCCCAGATGGATATACAAACGAATATTATAAATTATTTTGCCCCCTCTTGATCTCACATCTGACCAAGACATTTAATAAAATTTCTTCATCAGGCCATATCCCTCAAAAAATGCTGCAAGCGACAATCTCATTAATCCCTAAGCCAGGTGGAGATAGTGCATTAGTTGGTAATTATAGACCCATATCCCTAATCAATACAGACACAAAAATATACTCTAAATTAATAGCAAATAGGTTGTCAAAGATCATCCCAAACATCATTAATGTAGATCAACTTGGTTTTGTTGAAGGGAGGCAAACATCTGATGGTACGAGGAGAACAATCAACCTTGTCCATCAGATGAGTAAAAATAATATACCATCCGTATTGCTGGCACTTGATGCTGAAAAGGCTTTTGACCGTGTTAACTGGCAATATCTGAGGGCGACTCTGTCGAAATTTGGCTTCAATGACAGTTTTATTAATATGATTATGGCATTATACTCTGCACCAACTGCTAGGGTATATGCGAATAATCAGTTGTCATCTCCCTTCAGCATAACTAATGGTACAAGACAGGGTTGCCCTCTTTCTCCTATCCTTTTCAATCTTTCTATAGAACCCCTAGCTGAATACATTAGATCGAATGTAGATATTAAAGGGATTTTCACCAAAACAAAAGAACACAAAATTGGCTTATATGCTGATGATATTTTACTCTCCCTTTCTGACCCCATGTCTTCTGTCCCTGAATTGATTACATCCCTAGAAAAATGTTCACATATATCTTATTACAAACTAAATCCCCAAAAATCCAAATTTTTACATTTCCACTTAGATGATGTTTCGATAGGCTGTATTAAAAATATTACTTCCTTTTCACAAGAGACAAATTCTATTCCTTATCTAGGCATTACTATTACGAAAACTCTTCACGATATGCTGGAAACCAATATAAATCTCTTAGTTAACAATCTTAAAAAAGATACATTACATTACTCGAAAACTGAAATGTCTTGGCTGGGGAGGGTAACAATTTTTAAAATGATGGTTCTTCCCAAAATCATTTATCAATTTAGATCCATCCCTCTATATGTTCCCTTGCACCATATTTTAAAATTAACAAAATTAATGAATGACTTTATATGGGATTCTAAGCGCCCCAGAATTTCTAGATTAACCTTAACTAAACATAGGAAAAAAGGAGGTATGGGCGTGCCGGACCTTACCAATTATTACATGACTTTCCTTATTCAACAAAGCCAACAATGGTTAAAAAATTCACATCCCTTTCCATGGCTAGACAAAAGCTGGTGTCACACACAGCGACAACGACGTCGCTGCTACGTCACCATTTTCTGTGACGTTGCAGCGACGTCCCGTCGCTGTGTGTGACATCCAGCAACGACCTGGCCCCTGCTGTGAGGTCGCCGGTCGTTGTTGAATGTCCAGCTTCATTTTTTGGTCGTCACTCTCCCGCTGTGACACACATCGCTGTGTGTGACAGCGAGAGAGCGACGAAATGAAGCGAGCAGGGAGCAGGAGCCGGCGTCTGGCAGCTGCGGTAAGCTGTAACCAGCGTAAACATCGGGTAACCAAGGGAAGACCTTTCCCTGGTTACCCGATATTTACCTTCGTTACCAGCCTCCGCCCTTGCTGCCAGTGCCGGCTCCTGCTCTGTGCACATGTGGCTGCAGTACACATCGGGTAATTAACCTGATGTATACTGTAGCAAGGAGAGCAAGGAGCCAGCGCTAAGCAGTGTGCGCGGCTCCCTGCTCTCTGCACTGTGACATGTAGCTGCAGCACACATCGGGTTAATTAACCCGATGTGTACTGTACCTAGGAGAGCAAGGAGCCAGCGCTAAGCGCGGCTCCCTGCTCTCTGCACATGTAGCACAGCGACGTTATGATCGCTGCTTCTGCTGTGTTTGACAGCTAAGCAGCGATCATAACAGCGACTTACAAGGTCGCTGTTACGTCACCGAAAATGGTGACGTAACAGCGACGTCATTGTCGCTGTCGCTTAGTGTGAACCCAGCTTTAGAGCTATCAGCTAACAACTATAGACCTCTCAAGACCCTCCTTCTTTCCCACATAATTAATCCTTCCCTTCCTCCTCCGAACACTCCTACACTCTGGGCCACAATTAGTGCATGGAAATATTTGTTGAAACAATCTCCCAAAATTAGTAAATACTCTCAAATAAAGAATTTTTCTCTCAATTTTTTAGCACTATTGGCTAATATAGAACTTCCCAAAGCTTGGCATTCCCTGAACTTAAAAAAGGTTTCTCATATACATGACGGCAATGATTTCATTTCCTTTCTTGATATCAAAATCAAGCATAAAATTCCCGATATAGACTTCAAAACCCTACTGTCTTTAAGAGATACTCTTAGGAAACTTTTGGCTAACAAGAACTCGCTTCATGAATTGGTTGATTCTCTCTTTTGCAAATTGGATAATGCCCTGACTTGGAGCACAAAAAATATTTATCATCACCTTTTAAGAGATTTGAGCTTTAATAAGCTGAAATACATGGTGGAGTGGGAAAAAGAGCTTGGGATGGCGTTTTCAGAGGAAGATTGGTTTCACTCTCTTAAAGCAACTAACTCTTCTTCCTTGTGTGCTTCTCTTCTGGAAACTCATTTCAAGATAACTTCTCGCTGGTACTACACTCCAACTAGGTTGCATAAATTTAGTCCTTCCATTTCCCCATTATGTTGGAGAAATTGTAAAGGCATTGGGAGTCTGTTACATATCTTCTGGGAATGCCCAGTGTAGAAGCCTCTCTGGGAAAAAATATCAAATCTAATCAATAGAGTTCATTTAGATATTGTTTTGACACCCCAGTTAGCTCTCCTTTCTCTTGATCTAGATTCATTAAGCCCTTCCTATAAATCTTTAATCATCCACATTTTCCTAACTACAAAATCATTAATTGCCTCTCATTGGAAAAACCCTCTGCCCCCTGATATAACCCTAGTAACAAACTCAATAAAACAACATAATGAATTTGAGAGAAGACACGCCACTTTAAATAATTGCTTTCCTAAATACCATAAACAGTGGAACCTCTGGAATGAGTACCTCCAGAGTATTACGTAACTTATTTGTCTTATCGCTATGGATAATTAGCTTATTTTCGGTTTTTAAATACGTGTTCATTATATGAAATACCTTCTTGCCTACTATTCCCATGATTTAATTATATATTGTGGTCCTTTACTTTATGGGTTTTTGTAACTCAACATAGTTATTTAAGGTTATATAAAGGTTAGTTTGTGCACTATTGTATTGTTAGTTGTTTTTTTTTTTTGTTTTGTTTTTTTTAATATAGTTCTTCTATGTCCCTTTTTTCTTTTTCTCTCCTTCCCCCTTCCACTTAACCAAACCAATAAAACTATTTGATCTCCAACTTCCTATTTCCTTTCACTCTTCTCCGTTCCTTATGATCTAGATATAGATTATATTAAGTTTGTTGTTAATCTGTAATTTATGTGCATTATTTAAATAATTTCTATGATATTACTTTTCCCCCTTTAATTGTTAAACCCTTTAATAAAAATATTTTAACACTGAAGGAAAGGAGACAAACTCTAGCGCAGCGCCACCTATTGGAAGTAGCGATCCTAAAAGTCAGAAGTGGATTTTTAACAATCCTTTGCAAATGACTTAGGATTTTATGCCAGATCAGAATCCCAATTTGCAGACACGGTGTTTCGGGGTGCTTGCCCCTATTATTTATAGGGAACACCAAATTTACACAAACTGTACAGTGACTACTTTTACATTGTATCAAAGTGTCATATCTTCAGTCCCATGAAAAGATATAATTAAATGTTCACAAAAACGTGAGAGGTGCATTCAGTTTTGTAATACACACATACAAACATATTTCTAGACCTACAGGATATACACACACATGTTAAAAACAAAACAAAAAAACCTGGAAAATTAAGGAGGTTGTTCATACGATCTACCTATTGGACCTGTTCAATCTATAGTAGAGCAGATGCAGACATAAAAATAAAAAATAAAAAAAGTTGCAAAACAACATACATCCATGCTTTGAGGAGATAGCAATAGAAGGTGGAAAGATTGTAATAAGCGCGAATACAGCAACTACAATAACATTATGACCAATACTTCCTAAGGGGGCTGGTCGTACGGCGTCACAGCGACGTCACACGGCAGGCGGCCAATAGAAGCGGAGGGGCGGAGATGAGCGGGACGTAAACATCCCGCCCACCTCCGTCCCGTGAGCCGCGGTGACGCAGGTAAGCTGATGTTCCTCGCTCCTGCGGCTTCTCACACAGCGATGTGTGCTGTCGCAGGGGAACGAGGAACAACATCGTACCATCGCTGCAGCGAAATTATGAAAATGTTGGACACTACACCGATGATATGATTACGACGCTTTTGCGCTCGTTAATCGTATCAAAAAGGATTTACACACTACGATATCGACAGCGATGCCGGATGTGCGTCACTTTCGATTTAACCCCACCGACATTGCAGCTGCGATGTCGTAGTGTGCAAAGTACCCCTTAGGCAGGGATTAGCAATATGCACCCAAAACTGCTCGTAGTTCTGGGTGCATATTGCACCTGACAGGTTCCCTTTAATGTAGAATTAAACTGAAGCCATTATTACATGGGTTGTCTGGTTTAGAAAACCTACTTTCATGCACCTTCTTATAAAAATAGTAAGGCTCTTTGAGAATAGATTGGGTATCTCCTGCTTTGGAGGTCTCCTGTCTTGTATTACATAAACGTCCAGTTGACTGTGGAATGCTTTATTTTTCCTGTGGTGGTTGTCATTTTTTCTGTACAACATATTTTTTAACCATTGCTGCCACAGAACATGTATAGAATTCAGGTACAATTTAGCCTTTGGGGCTTTTTAAACCAGAGCTAAATTTAGGGCACAATGCTTCATTTGTCAGAGTGCTGCAGTGGCAAAATGTTAAAATTCTGTCACTACAATACCCCAAACAGTAGTATATATTGTGCCCTAATTCTCAAAAATACTACACATTTTACCTGCAAAAAAAACCCAAACTAAATTCTTATTTATAAATATTTCAATTTTCCGAAGCCATAGTGACATATCCTATGCCAAACCAGTAAATTTGGCAATGCTTCCCATTCTGCTACTCCTATTGTGCATAGGGTTCTCAAATATGTGTGTTATCTACTGTGTGTGCCCATAGGGTAAAACATAGGGGAAGTTCTTTGTGACTTTTAAAGGCTTTTCATAGCAGAACTAATTTTAGGGCACGTTTGAAGTGCTGTGATGTATCATGTATCGTGGTTTCTTTTGCTTTGTACGTTTAAGATATTTTTCAGGTTCTTAAAATTGATTAGGAGTTTCCTCCAGACTTTTGCCTGTAGCTCTTCTGTGAAGTAGCTATTTCTTTGTGTCCTCTATGTTCGGTGTTCCTTGCTTTTGTGCTTTCTATTTTTCTTGTGTCAGTGGGATTTTGACATTGTTGGGGAGTTAAAGGGAACCTGTCACCACTTTTTTGGCGTATAAGCTGCGGCCACCACCACCGGGCTCTTATATACAGTATGTTAGAATGCTGTATATAAGAGCCCAGGACGCTGTGAGAAGATAAAAAACACTTTATAATACTTACCTAACGGTCGCTCAGTGGTCCATATGGGCGTCTCCGTTCTCCGGTGTCGGCGCCTCCTCTTTTGGCCATCTTCGTCCTCTTTCTGAAGCCTGTGTGCATGACGCGTCTACATCATACACACTCGCCGGTCCTGCGGGTGCGCACTATACATTGATCTTGATTGATGATTAAGGGTGAGTGCTTTCACCTGAAACGCGTTGTGCTGGTCATGTCATTCTTTGTGTCTGCATGATAAAATAAAGACGTGATTTTTTTGCCTGAAGAGCTGGACATCCTCATCTTTTGCATTATTTTGGGCTGTGGCAGTGCCTGTCCGTGCTCCAGGACGAAATCAAGACTGAGCTTTTTCCACGGTGAGCTGATTCATACTATTGATACATTGATCTGCCCTGCTCAGGGCAGATCAAAGTGCGCCTGCTCAGGACCTGAATGCCGGCGAGTGGGTGTAACGAGGCGAACAGCTCTCACTGTGTTGTGACTGAAAAAGACATGCAGACTGACATTACACAGGATGGTGCTGCCACCTTGTGGACAAGTGCTGAAATTGCTCGAGGGGCGGACGCTGTAAAATCTGATCCCCCTCCCACAGGCACTGGTTGTACAGGAAAAAAGTGCGGGGGAAAAAGACACTGAGCTACTGGAGCTGTACCTGAACAGACCTGCCTCGGACTGCCCTCATCGCTGACGTGTGAGGGATTGCCAGAACTGCTGCAGAGGTGATCCTGGACTCAAGTGACCTCTGGACCGTCTCCTTCCTCCATTCCAAGAGACTGTAAGCTAGTCCTCTGGCGAGAGGGCTGAAGATTTCCCCATCTCTGCTCCTTGGAGTCGCCGCTGTTTACCCGGAGTCCAGGCCTGCTACGTGGGAGCCCTCCTTCCTTGAGTTTTGGACTGGTAATATAACCCATAGGGCAAGTCAGGGACAGAATTCTTGTTTATCATTGCTGGGTTTTTTTGTATTCTGTGCTGTGTGTCCGAAGTTAGAGACCCGTATAGCAAACTCTGATTATGTGTGCTGCTAAGCCAGCTGCGTGTGTTATTGAAATGTTTACCAGTAAAGAAATGTACCCTTGCTTAAAATCTGAGCGTGGGGATTTTGTTGGCGCAGATTATGGGAACTCAGCCGCGGTCAGACCTGCGGCCACTTCATCTGGCGTAGTCGGCAGGATCTGTGACCAGCAAAATCCCCTTCCGGTGGTAGCTTATAGTCAGACAGATCCTCCGGCGTCTATTGTAAATCAAGTGAGAAAGTTTAATGGACGGAATTACCCTGTACCTGAATTGGCGGAACAACTTAGGATAGTGGGGGAAATGTATAATGTTGATCCTAAGACCTTAGCAGAAATGGCTATGCTGACGCTGGAGGGGGAGGCATGGACGACGGTCAGACTGGAGACGGTTAGGGGCCAGCGTACATTAGATGACTTGGTGCGGGTGCTAGAGAACACCTATGGGCCGACCAGATACCTGGGAAAACTGCGCTACATGTTCTTCCAGCGTACACAGCTCGAGTGGGAGGACATTCCCCGATATGCGAACGCCCTCCAAGTACTGCTGGAACAAGCCTACAAAAATGGAGAAAATCTAGCTGGTACATCCTCCCGTGACCTGGTGCTGAGGGACCAATTCGTAATAGGACTGAGAGATCCGTATCTCAACAGCTCATTACAGGACTTACTCCAGATAAATCCAGCCCTTACGTTTGTTGAGGTTAAACAAGAAGCCATAGAGCATTCTAGGGGACCTGTTATGGGAACAGAGACTTATACCGCTACTTGCAGATCCATGTACAGTACAAATACTCCGAACAGCGACACGGAGGAACTGAAGCAGATGGTGGCGGATTTACAGAAGCATGTGCTGCAGCTCACATTAGACCAACAGGCGGATAGGCAAGTGAGACGGGAACCTAGCCGGCCTATGGGAAAGTGCTGGACATGTGGTGACCCCGTCACAGAGCAAACCGTTGCCCCCAGAACTCCTTCCAACCCGACCTGCAGCGATTCCATCGAATGGACTCTCAAACACCCCAGCAAGCGGAGTTTCACTCGAAACAGCGGATGGAACCCCAGGCCTATTCACTAAAACCGCCAAGCCGCGCCTCTCAACAGCGGGCACCTTTAAACTAGACACCCCGGCTGAGGAGGCTCACTCGACCGGGAAGACCACGAAGAAAAGGAGCCAACAAAGGAGCAAGCTTGCATCAAACAGCCCTACACTGAAAGTAATGCTAGAGGGGGTTGCCGTGCAAGGACTAATGGATACTGGATCCCAGGTGTCCACCATCTCAGAACAGTTTTACGAGAAATATCTACAACCACAGGCTGCTTATGACCCGAGTACCGTCATCAAGATCAAAGCGGCCAATAATCTACCCATTCCAGTAACGGGAGTAGCTTGGATGAGCACCGAAATGTGTGGACAGGACCTCGGGAAGAGGGGGATAATCGTGGTCAAAGAAGGCTTCGGTTCGGAAACGCCCATGATTATTGGGATGAACATCCTGAAAGACCTGGACCTGGTATTGTTTACCAAGCGGGGACCCAAGTACTGGCAGGAAGTTACCACACACGGGGCCACCCGCCGAGCATGCTGAAGAGTGGTTCGGACCTGCAGTCTAAAGCAAATGGCAGAGGAACAACGGCCCATAGCCACTATCACCGTGCCTCGCCACACTAGGATCACCTTACCGGCTGAAAAGGAGACAATCATCTTGCTACCCCTTAGCACCACAAGACCGCTTGAAGGCGTGGAGGTACTGATTGAGCCGCAAACCCCGAGGGAGGGAAAACTGAACCCATTAGTCGCTCGCTCTCTGGCTGTCGTGAAGAGGGGAAGGATCACTCTCCGTCTGAGCAATACGGCTAGTGTAGGCGTCGACCTAGAAGCGGGGAAACAGCTCGCCAGAGTCTACGCCCTACCTACAGAGGTGAATCCCAGGGGCCCCCTCCAGTTTGCCCCATCGACAGAGGGAGACTGGACAGTGACTGTCTCCGCCATGGCCACCACCACAGATGACACTGAAGCTGGAAAGGAACTGCTAGAGAAGTGTCAGCTGGATACATCCCAATACTCTAAACAGGAAGTGTCACAGGTGGAAAAACTACTACAGGAACACCAGGCGTCCTTTGCCCGGCATGACACCGACTTTGGATGCACCACCAGTATCCAACATGAGATCCCTATGGGTAACGCTTCTCCTATCCGTGAGAGATACCGGAAGATACCACCCCAGCAATACCAAGAAGTGAAAAGCCTCCTGAATTCCATGCTCCATGCCGGAGTGGTACGAGAGAGTCAGAGCCCCTGGGCTGCACCGGTGGTAATATTTAAAAAGAAAGACGGATCCCTGAGGTTCTGTGTGGACTACCACCGCCTGAATGCTTGCACCACCCGGGACTCATACCCTTTGCCGAGGATCGAAGAATCCCTGGCGGCTCTGAAGAAAGCCAAGTACTTTTCCTCCCTGGATCTGGCCAGCGGCTATTGGCAGGTACCCATGAGCGAAAAGGACAGAGAAAAGACCGCTTTCATCCTACCCATGGGCCTGTACGAGTTTGACAGGATGCCCTTCGGCCTGAACAACGCGCCGGGAACTTTCCAGAGGCTGATGGAGCGCTGCTTGGGATACTTCAATTTCGACTTCACCCTCATCTACCTTGATGACATTGTGGTCTATTCAGCCACGTTCGAAGAACATCTACAGAAGCTGGGCCGGGTGTTCCAGAGGTTAAGGGAACATGGCTTGAAGTTGAAACCCAGCAAGTGCCGTCTTCTACAGCAGTAGATCGATTACCTGGGCCTCAGGATCTCGGCCGAAGGTGTACAACCATCGCCGGAGAAAATAGCCGCCGTACGGGACTGGCCCCAGCCCACAACTGTCAAGGAGGTCAGGGCTTTCCTGGGACTGGCAGGCTACTACCGTCGGTTCGTCAAGAACTTCGCCCGGCTTGCCGCACCACTGCACGACCTGCTTCGAGGGACCACCAACAGTCCCAGAGGACGCCGCATCAATTGGGGGCCTACCCAAGAAGAGTCCTTCCAAGCTCTAAAGGGTGCTTTGACGTCGTCCCCCATCCTGGCATATGTAGATTACACCCTGCCCTTTCAATTACATACTGACGCCAGCCTACAGGGTCTGGGGGCAGTACTCTCACAGGTACAAGAAGGCAAGGAACACGTTGTAGCCTATGCCAGTCCCTACATGAAGGTGAAAAGAATCCCACCAATTACAGTTCATTCCGGCTGGAACTGTTGGCCTTGATGTGGGCAATGACTGAGAAATTTGCCGGATATCTGACGGGGACAGAAGTACTAGTCCTGACGGACAACAACCCTTTGGCCCACTTAGAAAATGCGAAACTTGGGGCTATGGAGCAGCGATGGATGGCTCGGCTCTCCAAGTTTAACTACAGGATTAAATATAGAGCTGGGGCTGAAAATCAGAATGCGGACAGCCTGTCCAGAAGGACATCCTTCTCGCCCACTAAGGACCGGGACGAAGAGCTGAAAGGAGACGAGATGCCTGACTTCGCAAGATTAGCCCGGCAGATGATGGATTGCCGCCAGTATACTGTGGATGAGGCTGGCACTCCAGTAGGGTCCCCATTGTCCCCACAGGAATGGTGCAGAATCCAGGACCGGAATGCTGAATGTGCCCTACTCAAACAATGGGTGAAGCAGCAGCAGAAGCCGTCATCTGACACGCGGTCACGACTGTCCACCAGTACCCTGACCCTGCTCAGCCAATGGGATCATCTGATTCTGAGAGAAGGAGTGCTATACCGGAGGATCTTCCTATCCCACATGCTGGAGGAGTGCCTACAGGTTGTAGTGCCAGCCCAAATGGCCCGTGAGATGGTGGGAGAAGCACACAAGAGGAACGGCCACTTTGGAATAGAAAAGACCTTCCGGTGGGTCCAACAGTCCATCTACTGTTCGGGACTCCGCAAGCTGGTTGAAGATGTCTGCCAAGCCTGTCGCACCTGTGAGCTTTACAAGTCCGCTGAACAGCGTCCACCTGTCCAAACAGTTGAGACATCCCGGCCCCTTGAGCTGTTGATGGTGGACTATCTGTCGATTGGGACGGCGAGTGGTGGCTACCAATACTGTCTGGTTATGGTAGACCATTTCACAAAATTCACAGTTGCTGTTGCTACCAAAGATCAGACTGCCGAGTCAGCTGCGCGGGCCATCTGTCGACAGTTCATCCAGGTCTATGGGTGTCCGGAGAGGTTGCACTCTGATCAGGGGGCTTGTTTTGAAGGTCAAATTATCGAGGAGCTGCATCGGATGTATGGGATCCAGAAGTCCAGAACCACCCCTTACCACCCACAGGGGAATGGTGCGTGTGAGCGCTTTAACCGGACTCTACTCCAGTTGATCCGCACCTTAGCCGATGACAAGAAAGACCAATGGCCCCAATTCCTCCCGGATCTAGTGTGGGCCTACAACAATCAAGTCCACTCCGTGACGGGTTTTACCCCAGACACCCTTCTCTTTGGCCGCCCAGGAAAAGGAGTCCACGACCTAAACCTGACCAGTCCTGCAAAAAATACCAGCGGTACCTATCCATCCTGGCTACACACTCATCGTCAGAAGATAGAAACTGTATACCGACTGGTAGGCCAACAAATCCCGGGCCAGAGACATGCTGACCCGCTCCCCGTACAGGAAGAACCCTTAGAAGTAGGACAGCTAGTCCTGGTTCGTATTAAGAAGCCTCAAGGAAAACTCCGAGCTAAGTGGGAAGCTGAAGTCTATCGGGTAGTTGAGCGCCCCTACCCTGATGGTCATGTGTACAGAGTCCGGGGCGAAGATAGTGGCAACTCTCGCACCTTGCACCGGAATATGTTGCGCCCCTGCCGATCCCAGCCTGACTCCCTGACCACAGTACCCGGTGAGGACAACACTGCTGACATGACTGACACCATTGACATTACTCAGCATAGTGACCTTGTTGACTCCGGGACTGGTTACCCGCCTGCGCAGACTGGCCCTCCCTCTAGGGAACTGACGGAGGTAGAGAGTGTAACCGGTGATAGAGTGGAGGGAAATCAACCTCTGCGGCGTACTACCCGCACCACTGCTGGGGTTCCTCCTGGGCAGTCTTATAGGGACCAGTATGTTTGGCCCGCTTCTCAGCCTCCCCCTGCCACAGCCTCAGTCCTCGCTGCCCTGGAACCTGTGAATGTTGACAGGGACTGCCAACCTTTCAGTGGGGGGATATGTAACGAGGCGAACAGCTCTCACTGTGTTGTGACTGAAAAAGACATGGAAACTGACATTACACAGGATGGTGCTGCCACCTTGTGGACAAGTGCTGAAATTGCTCGAGGGGCGGACGCTGTAAAATCTGATCCCCCTCCCACAGGCACTGGTTGTACAGGAAAAAAGTGTGGGAAAAAAGACACTGAGCTACTGGAGCTGTACCTGAACAGACCTGCCTCGGACTGCCCTCATCGCTGACGTGTGAGGGATTGCCAGAACTGCTGCAGAGGTGATCCTGGACTCAAGTGACCTCCGGACCGTCTCCTTCCTCCATTCCAAGAGACTGTAAGCTAGTCCTCTGGTGAGAGGGCTGAAGATTTCCCCATCTCTGCTCTTTGGAGTCGCCACTGTTTACCCGGAGTCCAGGCCTGCTACGTGGGAGCCCTCCCTCCTTGTGTTTTGGACTGGTAATATAACCCATAGGGCAAGTCAGGGACAGAATTCTTGTTTATCATTGCTGGTTTTTTTTTGTATTCTGTGCCGTGTGTCCGAAGTTAGAGACCCGTATAGCAAACTCTGATTATGTGTGCTGCTAAGCCAGCTGCGTGTGTTATTGAAATGTTTACCAGTAAAGAAATGTACACTTGCATAAAATCTGAGCGTGGGGATTTTGTTGGCGCAGATTATGGGAACTCAACCGTGGTCAGACCTGCGGCCACTTCATCGGTATGACGTAGACGCGTCATGCACTGCGGCTGGAGAAGGAGAACAAAGATGGCCAAAAGAGGCAGCACCGGCACCAGACAACGGAGACGCCAATATGGCCCACAGTGCGACCGTTAGGTAAGTATTATAAAGTGTTTTTTATGTTAAAATGCTGGTATATAAGAACACGGTGCTGGTGGACGCAGCTTATAGGCCAAAAAAAATGGTGACAGGTTCCCTTTAAAAAAAGGGAGTTCCACTTTGACTAGCGAAAAAGGACAACTTATGAAGGAAAGGAAAAAGAAAAAAAAAAGGAAGATGGGTGAACAGTATGGAGGAGCAGTTAGGAACCAGTAGGAGATTTTATATATCAATAAATAAAATATATTTTACAGATATACTTTTTTTTTCCCACCCCTTTGACCCTGTTAATAAATTATTTTAAAGTAGTGGACAACCCATTTAATGCCTCTACGTCCCTCTGGGCATGCCCTCGTCGACTGTTGTTTTTTGGGGCTTTGTAAGCCCCCTCTCACCATTTCCCTTCTGGGAGCGGTTGTGTCTCCTGTTCCTCCTGTAATGTTATACTGCCTTCTGCAGCACCACAGCTTCATCTACTGGATGTTTTGTGTCATTACTATAGTAAGTAAAGACAATGAGGCTTTATTACTTTACTGTATGCGTTCCTTTACACTGTTGAGAGTTTGTTTTTTGTTTCAGATGTCTGATTCAGATTCTGGCCCTAAACAAGGCCTTTTGAAGGAGACGTCACCTGATCTTCAGGGAATACAAGATTCCTATATCCAACACTGATGTGACTGTATTCAATAGCCCCTGTTCTACCAAAGACGTTATTTAGGTCAAAGGCTTTGTATATTCTTTCCTTAGTGAAATAAATTTAGGTCCTAACCACGTCATAGACTACTCACAAAAAGTTAGGGATATTAGGCTTTTGGTTGAAATTTCAGCATCATCATAAAATGCGCTCTAAACTTTTGAGGTGAACTTAATGTGACCTTCTCTAAACCTTTGAATGTACATGTCCAACTGTTCATTGTTTCAGTGCTTTTTGGACAACTTGCTGTTCTCTAACAATTAGCTTAATGGTAAAATTAACAACAAGGGGTCTGATCTATGAATAACCCAATAAATTCCAGGGTTCAGACCTTTTAAAAAACAGTTTATATTAGCGTGGTCTGCGTGCTAGACAACCTACAAGGGTCCCTGACCACACCACCGGGCACAGGCATCATAATCTTGCTGGACAAGGGGACCAGAGGGCCTCAGTACTGTTCATTGATTAAAGTCAATTCACGCTGAGTAGAAATGATGGCTGCCAATGATGTTGGAGATGTGAAGGAGAGCGCTATGTATCAGCCACTGTTGTCACCAAATGAGCTTTTGGTGGTGGTGTTTGTAGGGCAGTTCTGTATAGACTATACACACCTGCCCACACTGTTTGAGAATGGTACAGTGATAAGCACCTACTACTTGAATAACCTCATTAATCCAGTCATTGTGCCTCTTCATGAACAACACAGACTGTGACGGGGTTCTTCTCCCATATGACACAATCAACAGAGTGAGCGATGGCTGTACAATCCAATGAGCATTTATTGCAAGCAAATTAAATGGTCCATAACATAATCCAGAAGGGGGCGTGGCCTGGCTATGGAGGAGTGAGGACACACTTCATCTCGGCTCCCTAACCTGCCCTGGATAACAGCCGACTATACAGCACCCCAGGTCCCTGGCCCTGGAATATGAGCCACAGAAAGCGAGGGAGATTGGTCAGGCATCGGTCCTCTGAGGCTCAGACAGCTAGCAGTGGCATACAACGTTTTTTCCCCAGGGCCTCAGAAGCTTCCTCCAGACAAGCGCCACCAAATATGGCTGCCAGCCTTCACAGCCACGAGGCAGCATACAGCCTAGGTGAGGCTCCACAGACCCGCAGCAGGTCCACTGATTTCCACCTGCGGTCCCACAGCGAGGGAATTTCCACCAGGGGATCAGCTCGGTCGGGAGACACAGTAGGAGGTTCAGGAATACCCCAGTCTCTGCCCTCCTTGGACACCCAGCACGGGAATGCAGCCCTTGGAGAAGGTATAAACCTGTCAGCTCCAGTGATCCTCCTTGCCCCTCCTCCCCCTTGCAGTGAGGATGAGATCAGTACTCCAGGAGGGGGCCTCAGAGATCCACAGCCCCAGCAGACATGTAACAGCTCCCTGGGGAGCCTTGATAATGGACCGGACATTGCACAGCCTCGGGACAAACAGCAAACGCCAGCTCCTGCTACTGTTCCCCTCCACCTTTCTCCTGGCCCTTTACTGTGTACTGCTATCCAGGCTCAAAGCAGTTTAGCAGCGTCTACCCCACTTATCCTGGACTCAGAAGCACAAGGTACCAGTGGGGGATGGAAGGGTGAGAGTCTTGGGGAAATGATTCTGATAAATAGCCCTGCTGTGCCCCCTCCCCCTCCAGTGCAGAGTCTCGGGCATCAGCAGCAGGGGGCAACCACTTACACCAGGCCTGCAGCCCTAGCAACCACAGCAAGCTGTACTGATGCTGATAATTCATGTGCTTCACCTGTCTTGACTTCCCAGGGAATGGAAGTCCTGTCCGAATTAAAAGACCTCCGAGCCTGCATCAATGCCATCCCCTCTAGGGAAGACATGGACATGATTGTAGCAAGGCTTGAAAAAGCGTACTGCGCAGAACTCTCTACTTTACGCGCCAATGTGCAGAAAAATGATAGCCAGGTCCAGTCTCAAGCCAATAAAATACAATCCATCCAGAGCGACGTTTTCTCTCACCAGCAAAGTCTAGATGCGCACGCTCAGCAAATACACTATCTCACAGAAGCATTAGATGATGCCGAGAATCGAGGCCGCCGCAATAACCTCAGAATCCGAGGCCTTCCTGAGGAGGTAGACTCCAGAGATCTCCCACGGGTTCTACAACGAGTGTTTAACAAAATTCTGGATGCTCCCCCTGCTAATGAGATAGAGCTGGATAGGGCTCACAGAGCTTTGGGGCCCAGATCGTCTGACCCTAACCGTCCCCGGGACGTCATTTGCAGGGTCCATCACTACGTGCAAAAAGAGGCCATCCAGCAAAAGCTCAGAGACGGCGCCTCAGCTCTCTTCCAAAAGGTCAAGCTCCAGATCCTGCCGGACCTATCCCGCCTCACCCTTCAGAGGAGACGAGCCCTAAGACCACTTCTGGATCTGCTTAGGGCACACAACCTCCACAGCTGGGGATTCCCGTTCCGCCTGCAGGTACGACATGATGGCCAAATGCATATTCTTCATTCCCCTTGGGACATTGATTCCTTCACAGCGGCCCTCCACATCCCGCGGATTGAGATCATGGACTGGCCGGGTATCCCTCTGGAGCCCGAGGGAGGCCCGCCGCGACATCGTTCCAGAGACCACCGTCAATGAGATAGATGAACTTTCGTGAAAAGAATCCCTGCTTCTCGGTTCCGTATAAATCTGGTTGTTTTCCTGAGTTATAAGGGGGGTTCTATCTCAGGGACTTTTCATTTTACAGTTTTGCCAATTGAGGTTGTGGCGTTCTACATTTGCCTGATTTTCACTGATGTCGATTAACTTTTTCTTTTAGGCTGTATGCTCTGCTGGTGTGTGGAGACTCTTATGCAGTATGAGCCCGGGGAGTCCACCTTGAGGTCCCCCTGGCCCATAAACTTGGGGACCCAGATTCGAATCTTGACAAGATGTCTTTCTCCTGATTCTCCCTTTCTCTATGCTTTCTCTCTCAATTCTGCTTCTGGGCCATGGCTAGTGGGCTTTCAGTTCTGTATTGAACACCTTAATCCGGGGCAGCAAGGGGGGCCCCTCTCCCCTTGGTAGAAAGCCTAGCACCCCACAGGGGTCCAATGTCTTTAGGACGTTTAACTTCTTTATCCCAGCTAGTGGACTGAGCCCATTAGTCCACATCTTTTTAGTGTTCTACTCTATCTCTACCTCCTCGATCCTCCTCTCATTTAACCTCTAATCCTTCCTTCTTTCCCTTTGTTTGTTTCCTGCTCTCCCCTCCTCCTTTGAATCCAATCTCCCTCCCTTTCCTCTCTCATCCCTCTTTTCTCTCTCCCACCCTCCTTGCCTCCCCCGTCCCTAGACTAAATACCTCATATCGTGGAGCAATGGCGCAGATTAATGTTGCCTCTTACAACACCAGGGGTCTCAACTCGCCTCGGAAGAGATCGCAAATTTTATTTGAAATGCACAAAAAATGGATCCACATACTTATGTTGCAGGAGACTCACTTCAAGGAAGGCCATCTCCCTGCACTGAAGGACAGGAACTACACCTCCTGGTTCCACAGCCCCAACCCGGCTTCCAGGTCTGGGGGGGTCTCTATTACACTTCACAGGTCTTTGACCCACACGATTGTGGATTCCTTGGCCGACCCCGGAGGTAGGTTTCTTTTTCTGAAATTATGCATTGGCTCCACCGTATATACAATTGCCAACTGGTATCTCCCCAACAGGGATCCCTCTCGGGCCTGCGCCTCTATTCTGTCCCGTCTGGCTGAATTTTCTGAGGGCGTGTTAGTAGCTGGTGGAGACTTTAACCTCACACTGGACCCAGACATAGACACCTCGTCAGGGCGTCATTTTATACCACGCAGAAAACTTAAGGCCCTTAAACGTGACATTGAAAATATGCAGTTGGTGGATGTATGGCGTGCCC
Source organism: Anomaloglossus baeobatrachus (assembly GCF_048569485.1). NCBI lineage: Eukaryota > Metazoa > Chordata > Amphibia > Anura > Aromobatidae > Anomaloglossus > Anomaloglossus baeobatrachus. The sequence goes on along the minus strand of NC_134355.1, from coordinate 559,831,613 downwards.
TATACCCCACCATAAAAGATTACTCCTACTACTCCCCAGCCCATTCATCATATAGCCGCCTCGACATGATCCTTCTGAGCCAACATGTCCTGACGTGGCAGGTTGGAGCGTCTATGGGGAACCTTTCTCTCTCCGATCACGCCCCGGTCTTTGCTCACTTCACTCCTCCAAATAGCTCACAGCGCCCATGGACTTGGCGCCTCAATGAAAATTTGCTTAATGATCAATTGTGCTGTAGTGAAATACGGAGCCACATATCTGAATTCTTGGAAAATCATGCCAGCGACCCGACTCCTCTTCCGACACATTGGGAGGCGCTAAAGTGTGTAGTTCGAGGTTTATTAATTAAACATGGCTCTAGATTGAAGAAGGAGAGGTCTTCCCTTATCACAGAGCTCCTACAGCAAATTGCCTCTTTGGAAGCCGCACACAAGCAATCCCTTTCCGCCACGGTTTATGCGGACCTCACAAAGGCTAGGGAGGGGCTGAGGGACCTTCTCGATCAAAGGTACAGGAGACAAAGGGCCAAGTTAAGTCGATATTTATATGAGCATTCAGACAAGTGTGGAAGAGCCTTGGCTCGTTTTCTGCACCCCAGAAATGCAATTGGCCATGTTCCAAAAATCCAGACCAGGGGGGGGCCCCGACCCAAGATCCCATCCAAATTGCAAACCTGTTCCGTTCGTTCTATGATGACCTCTATAATTTGAAGGTGCAGTTTAGAGATATGCCGCCACAATCTTTCCAGCGTAAAGTTAACGAATATGTGCAGCAAACTGCACTTCCTCGGATCTCTGAAAGGGATGCGGTAGCCTTGGAAGAGGACTTTTCCACAGAAGAGATCCTCGCCAAAATGAAAGCCTCCCCGAATGGTAAGAGTCCGGGTCCGGACGGATTTACCTCCAAATTTTATAAGATATTTGGTGACCAAATTGTCCCTTTCCTCACGAGGGTTTTTGGCTCTGTATCTGGAGACTCCCCCTTTGTCGCCCAGTCCCTAGAAGCACATATTAGTGTTCTACCGAAACCGGGGAAGGATCATTCATCTGTCTCTAACTACAGACCCATCTCCCTCATCAATGGTGACATCAAATTTTTTGCCAAGGCTCTCGCCAATAGACTGGCTCCACTTCTTCCCGGTATTATTCACACTGATCAGGTTGGCTTTGTATTGGGTCGTGAGGCCAGTGACAATACCAACAAAACCCTTATTCTTATGGCGCGGGCTAAGGCCAGAGGTCTCCCTACGTGCCTTCTCTCCATTGATGCAGAGAAGGCCTTTGATAGAGTCAGCTGGGAGTTTGTGATGTCCTCTCTGCGGCAGGTGGGACTGGGAGACAAATTCATTGAAAGGGTCTCTTCCCTTTATAGGAATCCCTCTGCCAGGGTCAAAGTCAATGGGTTTCTCTCATCACCAATTGCAATACATAATGGTACACGTCAGGGGTGCCCCCTTTCCCCCCTACTTTATGTCCTGGTTATGGAACACCTTGCCGTGGCCATCAAAAACAATTCCAGTATCCACGGGATAGGGGTGGGGGGTGGGGAATGCAAGGCAGCTCTTTACGCAGATGATCTACTTCTGTTCATTTCACAGCCTCGCCTTTCCTTCCCCTCACTTATTCAAGAGTTTGAAAAATTCAGTCACCTCAGCAACTTTAACCCCTTAACCCCCGGCCACTAAAACACCCTAATGACCGGGCCATTTTTTGCAATTCTGACCAGTGTCACTTTGACAGGTTATAACTCTGGAACGCTTCAACGGATCCTGGCGATTCTGAGATTGTTTTTTCCTGACATATTGTACTTCATGTCAGTGGTAAATTTAGACCGATATTTTTTGCGTTTATTTGTGAAAATTTAGGAAATTTTGCGAAAATTTCGCAATTTTCAAACTTTGAAAATTTATGCCCATAAATCTGAGAGATATGTCACACAAAATAGTTACTAAATAACATTTCCCACTTGTCTACTTTACATCAGCGCAATTTTCGAAACAAATTTTTTTTTCGTTAGGAAGTTAGAACAGGTCAAAGGTCATCAGCAATTTTTCATTTTTCCAACAAAATTTACAAAATAATTTTTTTTAGGGACCACATTACATTTGAGGTGACTTTGAGAGGCCTAGGTGAAAGAAAATACCCAAAAGTGACCCCATTCTAAAAACTGCACCCCTCACACTGCTCAAAACCAGATCCAATAAGTTTATTAACCCTTTAGGTGCTTCACAGGAACCAAAGCAATGTGGAAGGAAAAAATGAAAATTTTACTTTTTAACACAAAAATGTTACTTTAGCCATAAAATTTTCATTTTTACAAGGGAGAAAAGAGAAAGTGCACAATACAATTTATTGTGCATGTTCTCCTGAGTACGCTGATACCCCATATGTGGTAAAAATCAATTGTTTGGGCGCACGGCAGAGCTCGGAAGGGAAGGAGCGCCATTTGAATTTTTGAACACAAAATTAGCTGCACTCATTAGCAGACGCCATGTCGGGTTTGAAGACCCCCTGAGGTGCCTAACTAATGGAGCTCCCCCACAAGTGACCTCATTTTGGAAACTAGAGCCCTCAAATAATTTTTCTAGATGTTTGGTGAGCAGTTTGAACACCTGGGGGCTTCACAGAAGTTTATAGCGTTGAGCCGTGAAAAGAAAAAAAAATTTTTTTACAACAAAACGGTTGCTTCAACTAGGTAGCTTTTTTTTTCACAAGGGTAACAGGAAAAAATGCACCATAAAATGTATTGTGCATTTTCTCCTGAGTACGCAGATACCTCATATGTGGTGGAAATCAAATGTTTGGACACATGGCAGTGCTCGGAAGGCAAGGAGCGCCATTTGAATTTTTGAGTGCAAAATTAGCTGCACTCATTAGCGGACGCCATGTCGGGTTTGAAGACCCCCTGAGGTGCCTAAACAATGGAGCTCCCCCACAAGTCACCCCATTTTGGAAACTAGAGCCCTCAAATAATTTTTCTAGATGTTTGGTGAGCACTTTGAACACCTGGGGGCTTCACAGAAGTTTATAGCGTTGAGCCGTGAAAAGAAATTTTTTTTTTTTTACCACAAAACGGTTGCTTCAACTAGGTAGCTTTTTTTTTCACAAGGCTATCAGGAAAAAATGCACCATAAAATGTATTGTGCATTTTCTCCTGAGTACGCAGATACCTCATATGTGGTGGAAAGTAATTGTTTGGGTGCATGGCGGGGCTCAGAAGAGAAGGAGCGCCATTTGACAGCAAAATTGGTTGGAATCATTAGCGGACCCCATGTCACGTTTCGAGACCTCCTATGGTGCCTAAACAGTGGAGCTCCCACACAAGTGACACCATTTTGGAAACTAGAGCCCTCAAATAATTTTTATAGATGTTTGGTGAGCACTTTGAACACCTGGGGGCTTCACAGAAGTTTATAGCGTTGAGCCGTGAAAAGAAAAAAAAATTTTTTTACAACAAAACGGTTGCTTCAACTAGGTAGCTTTTTTTTTCACAAGGGTAACAGGAAAAAATGCACCATAAAATGTATTGTGCATTTTCTCCTGAGTACGCAGATACCTTATATGTGGTGGAAATCAAATGTTTGGACACACGGCAGTGCTCGGAAGGCAAGGAGCGCCATTTGAATTTTTGAGTGCAAAATTAGCTGCACTCATTAGCGGACGCCATGTCGGGTTTGAAGACCCCCTGAGGTGCCTAAACAATGGAGCTCCCCCACAAGTCACCCCATTTTGGAAACTAGAGCCCTCAAATAATTTTTCTAGATGTTTGGTGAGCACTTTGAACACCTGGGGGCTTCACAGACGTTTATAGCGTTGAGCCGTGAAAAGAAAATTTTTTTTTTTTACCACAAAACGGTTGCTTCAACTAGGTAGCTTTTTTTTCACAAGGCTATCAGGAAAAAATGCACCATAAAACGTATTGTGCAATTTTTCCTGAGTACGCAGATACCTCATATGTGGTGGAAAGTAATTGTTTGGGCAAATGGCGGGGCTCAGAAGAGAAGGAGCGCCATTTGACTTTTCAAACGCACAGACGCAGTGCACTGATCGGCCGCTGCAGGATGCACGGTCGGATGCGATAAAAAAAGCGTCGGGGATACGTAAAAAAAAAAGTCACGCCAAAAATTGACCATGGATGCAGATACGTTATGTGCATCCCTGATCAGCGCTTGGCGGGATGCACGGACGGATGCCATACAAAAAGCGTCGCAGATACGGAAAAAAGTCACACCAAAAATTGAGCAGGGATGCCGATCCGTTATGTGCATCCCTGATTAGCGCTCGGCGGGACGCACGGATGGATACGATACAAAAAGCGTCGGGGATACGGAAAAAAAAGTCATGCCAAAAATTGAGCAGGGATGCCGATCCGTTATCTGCATCCCTGATTAGCGCTCGGCGGGACGCACGGACGGATGGGATACAAAAAGCGTTGCGGATACGGAAAAAAGTCACGCCAAAAATTGAGCAGGGATGCAGATCCGTTATCTGCATACCTGATCAGCGCTCAGCGGGACGCACGGACGGATGAGGTGTAAAAATGGACAGGATACAGGGAAAAAAAAAAAAAAGTTATACTCACAGTACCCAGAGGATTACTGACCAGAAGAGCTGCAGAGGAACAGATGGCAGAGAGATGGACGGCTTTACAGGAGCAGCAGGCAGATCAGCAGAATTCCCAGGAAGGACCCAGCGATGGAGGCAGATGTGATCAGGCCGGTGAAGACAGGTAAGAGGACGTCGGGGGAGAGCAGAGGGGGAGAGGGGGGGGTGAGAGCAGAGGGGGGTTGGAGAGCAGAGGGGGGGGGAGAGCAGAGGGGGGGAGAGCAGAGGGGGAGGGGGGAGAGCAGAGGGGGAGACCGGAGAGGGAGCTGCAGAAGCAGAATAGAGATAATGGGGGAGGCAGTCAGATCGCGGGGGGAGCAGATCGGGATGTTGGGGGGGGGAGCAGATCGGGATGTCGGGGGGGCAGATCGCAGGGGGGCACGGGCAGGGGCTATCACGGCAGCGCGCAGGGGCACCACGGGAGCGCGCACGGGCTGCAAAGTGACCACAGTACTCACGTGCAGCAGCAGCGGTGACCTCAGCTACGGCGGCGGTGGCAGCAGCAGCGGTGGCGTGGTACCACAAGTACGCTGCAGACATGTTGGGGGAGGGCTCGCAGGCCAGCACAGGCCTGGGGAGGGCGGCCACCGGCAGATCAGACTGCCCCACTGCACACTGATTGGAGCGATTGTGCGTCATAGCACGATCGCTCCAATCAGTGCTGCAGGGGCTGGGGGCGGCATGTTTGGGGTCCACCTATGATATGCTGCAGCAGCTGCGGCATTTCATAGCTGGATCTCACAGTATCGCACTAATTCGGGCATTATTTTTGCCGAAATTAGTGCGATCGATGTGGTTGGCGGTTCAGATTTGAACAGCCAATCACATCGATCGTCGATAAGGGGTGGCGATGCCGCCCCCCTGGGGTCAAGCAAAGGTCCCCTGCTCTAAGAAACAGCAGGGGACATCATTTGAAAGCCGTTGCTATGGCCACGACAATCAAATGAAGTTTAGGCAGTAAAATTACGTCCCTGGTCGTTAAGTCACGTTAAAATAGGACGTAATTTTACTGCCCGCAGTCGTGAAGGGGTTAAGGTCAATTACTCCAAATCCGAGGCATTAAACATATCTCTCCCTGATGCTGAGGTGGATCATATCAAGAAAAATTTCCCCTTCAAGTGGCAGGACTCCGCCATTACTTACTTAGGGATAACAGTCCCCATGGATCTCTCAAAACTATATCAGCTTAACTACCTTCCCCTTCTCAACAGAACAAGAAAGGATCTTACCTCATACAATAGTAAAAGACTGTCCTGGTTTGGACGAATAAATGTTATCAAAATGGACATTTTGCCTCGCTTTTTGTACTTGTTCCAGACGGTCCCCTTGGTTCCTCCTGCGGCCTTTTTCTCCAGCCTGCAGTCAGTTATCACGCGCTTCGTGTGGGGAGGTAAGCGCCCGAGGATAGGCTTCACTACCCTTTGCAGACTTAAAAGCCAGCGGGGGGGCTGGATTGCTCAACCTTAAACTCTATCATAAAGCGGCTCTACTGATGCGATTACTAGATTGGCAATATCATGGGGCCACAAAGCAGTGGGTAAGCCTAGAAGAAATGGACCACGAGATCCCCTTGCGTTACCTCCCTTGGATTAGCTCGGGCTCCAGGGGCCAGCCTCTCTCTGTGACATTGAGGACGTGGGATTTAGAAACCAAAAGGGGTCGTCTGTCCAGGGGGCGCGGTCCCCTCTCCCCTATCTTTTCAAACCCAGATTTTGCCCCGGCAGTTGGGGCCGATGTTTTCCTGTGCCGGAGGAGGAGCGGGGACGAGCGCTTCTTTAACATACTCCAGGGATCCCCATTGCCCACATACGACTTGCTCTCTGCCTCTGCCTTGGGAGGGGCCATACCCTGGTTTGAATACTTCCAGATCAGGTCTTTCTTGACCGGATCAGGCCGGGAGGCACTTTATGCTGCCCCCCCTCCTCGTTTGAAAAGCTCTTTCTTTTAGAAGAGGCTCCGGGACATACCCTGTCCCTTATCTATAACCTTTTGATCCAGAAGGGGGATGTGGATGAGCTCAAATTTGTGAGGGGATGGAGTAGAGACTTGGGCGTGACTATCCGGGTTGAGGAATGGAGGACTGCTTTTCTTTTCACTCACAAATTTTCTAGGGCTTGTTCGGTCCAGGAAAAGGGCTATAAAATTCTCACCCGCTGGTACCGCTGCCCTCATGCCCTACACGCAATCTTCCCTTCAGTGTCAGACAGATGTTGGCGGTGTAATCACGAGAGGGGGGATATGTTGCATATATGGTGGAGCTGTAGCCTCATTAAGCCTTTTTGGAGTGGGGTCTTCTCGGCATACAATAGCATTAGTGGGGAGGCCCTCTCTGGTTCTCCACAAATCGCTCTCTTATCTATCCTACCGGGGTCTGTGAAATCTCAGAAAATGGGACTATTGCGGTTTTGCCTAGCGGATGCCCGAGCCGTGATCCCCAGACACTGGAGGTCAACCCGTGCCCCCGCCTTGGATGAGTGGCTTGAGGAGATGGCCTCCTTTTACAGAATGGAGAGTCTCACTGCTGAAATTCAGGACGCTACTGAAAAATTTATTAAGATCTGGAGTCCCTGGGTCATGTTTTTGGATTCTACGGACTTCAGGTCCCTCTTTGGGGCGAGTTGAGACTCTACCTAGATTTTTCCTACTAGTTATTCCCGGCCCTTTCTTGCCCTTCCCCATGATCCATTTCCCCGTCGTCATTCACTTTGTCTACTTCCCTCTTTCTTTCTCTCTTTATTTCTTTTCCTTCGACTGACCATTATGTGCTTCTATGGTATGAATGGTAAATCTTTGCTGTTTATGGTATAGTTTATGGATTTTATACTTTTATAATGGTTCAAGACAGAATGATATAAATGTTCTTAAATGTTCTTTATTGTAACAAACTGTATATGGCTGCAACCATGCAAAGCCTTTCATGTTTCATTGCATTCTTGTTTTTTTTTTGTTTTGTCTCTATTTGGGGGTTTGCCTTGGTCTGCAGCCCTGCTTATTGTAACCAACCTTAATTTTTCAATAAAAAAGAGATTAAACATAACATAATCCAGAAAACCAAGGGTAAAATTAGTCCAGTAACACAAATATAGTCCGGTAAGCGATAAATGTCCAGGTCTCTCTGAGAAGCCACAGTTTCTCCCAGAGGATCAATCCTTCTCTCTTCAAGTTCTCCAAACAGACTGCCCAGCCAGACTCACAAATCCCCCAGGTAAGCAGAGAGTTTACAGTAGGTGGATCCCAGGCCCCCTCCCCCTGACTTAGGGACAGGAACACTACAGGGGGTAATTACCTACAGACAATACAATGTACACACAAGCAATACAAATAACGGACAGTGAACCAAGCATAAAATACGAACCTACACAGCATGATACACAGTACACCATATCCTACCATCACACAGACCTAATTTCATCTTCATGTATGAAAATGCTCCAGCTCATCGAGGTTGCATCATTAGGGAATGGCTGCTGGAGACTGGGGCACCTGAAATTGAGTGGACTGCTTTTTCACCAGACCTTAATGCCATAGAAAACCTAAGGCTATGTGCCCACGGGACTCTGTATCTGCGGATTTTTCTGCAGCTAAATTTGCAGCATTGCCCTTTTCAAAGATGCTGATTTTGTGCGGATTTGTTGCGGATTTGACGCGGATCTCGTTGCGGATTTTGCGTTTTTTTTTTTTTTACATTCAATTGAATAGGCAAAATCTGCAGGTAAATCCTCAACAATAATTGACATGCTGCAGATTTTTCCGCACGGAAATCCGCATGATTTCCGCTGCGGAAAAATCTGCAGCGTGGGAACAGCATTTCCCAAATGCCATAGAAATGACTGGGGAGTAGCTGTGCTGCAGATTTCTGAAAAATCCGCGGCATTTCCGCGAGAAATCCGCGGCAAAATCCGCGCATTTTTCGCAGCGTGGGCACATAGCCTAAGGGCTCAGCTGAGTTGTAGAGGCTCAAAACTCTGTACCCCAGAACCTCAAATGACCCGAGGGTTACCTTTGAAGAACAATGGGGTGCCATGCCTTAGCAGACAATATCACTACTTGTGAAAAGCATGAGAAGTCGTTGTCAAGCTGTTAGTCTATGTTCACATAGGGCTTTTTTTGGTAAGGTTTTGCTGCATTTTTTAGCTGCGATTTGCCTTGGTTTTATGCAAATCCATGCTAATAAAAAACTGCTTTTTACAGTCCCAGCAAAGTTTATGAGATTTCTGAAATCTCATGCACACACAAACATATAAGGGTTTTTTTTCCTGACTGTTTTGTCAAATACCTGCCTTTTTAGTCAGGTTTGTAAAGAATGAGCATGTCATTTCTTTGCTGCAGATTTGCTGCGTTTTTTCATTGATGCAACCCCTTTTGTAGAAAAAAAGCAGCAAATCCACACCAATTCTGCAGCAAAAACGCCACTAAAAAAACGCATGAAAATCGCACCAAAAAACACAGATGACGCAAAGGAGATTTTCTGCGCCAAGATCAGGTTTTGGTCAGGAAAAAAAGCCTACCAAAAAAGCCCTGTGTGAACATATCCTTATTGATGCTCAAGGAAGGCCACATGGCAAGTCATTGACTTTTTCTTTGGGGGGGGGGGTTACCCACCATTGTTGTTGGATTTTATGTCAATACATTTTTGGAGATGAGGAAATTATCATTGCATGTTTCTACATAAATGCCCTACTTTCATGACAACATATCACTCGTGTGAACTTTTTACGTTTTTAATAAATTTTACTCAACAGCCAAATATCTCTAATACTTTTTAAGAGTAGTATAGAAATCACTGCTACTCAAGGAGCAGCACTTCTTACAGATGTAAAACTAAGGGAATGTTCACAGGTTTTTTTTCCCCAGCAGTTTTTTCCCAGTTGAGTTTTCTAGTGGAACCCTCTTCAGTAAGTACCGTAGTCCTTCTTCTTTGGAGAGGTTTTTGGGAGGTTTTTTTTTTCATTTCCTAAAGCGATTTTGCAGTTTTTTGAGTAGCCAGTGCATAGTTTGGAGTGGATTCCATCAGGAGACTCTCCCAAGAACTGACATCCACCTTATATTGCTAAATTTACCATATTTATTTAGACTATAAGACACACTGGAGTGGGTCAAAGAGCAGGAGCAGGGTCGTCTCTGCAGCAAATCGATGGCTGGGGCAAATGCATGTGCCTGCTATTAAAGAGAATGAATATTCACTGCTCCCCATGCCCATAATCTGTCCCACTTGCTGCAGTATAAACAGTTGGGTGGGATTATGGTCATGGGGTGCAGTGAATATTAATTTTCTTTAACAGCGGACACACAGATCACTTCAGCAGCTGGCTTACTGAGGCGATCACGTATGTCTGCTATTAAAGAAAATCAACATTCACTGCGCCCCAAGACTATAATCCCAGGCGTGGGGAGCAGGGAATATTCATTTTGGAATAGCCGGCAGCTGATGTCAGCATGTAACTGGGGCGTGCATGACATTGACTTTCATGCGTTGCCTTGCTTACACATTGAAGTTGCCAGTATCAGAATAGTATGCCATGCTCTGGGGGAGCGGAGGGAAGGTGAGTAAAATTGTTTATTTTTTTATGTGTGCGGCATAAAAGGAGGGATATATACCTGGATGTGTGACATACATACCAGGATGGGCCCAGAATGGGGATCATATATACAGTACCAGGATGAGGGACATTTATACCTGGAAGGTGTCCTGGATGGGAGACATTAATGCAGAATTGGGGGACCTTACCCCCTTAAGAGTGTCAGCAGCAGCTCCCTCTCCATAACCTTGCATTATGACCACATTTTTTTGCTTTTAAATATTGTTTCCTATTTTCCTCCAAAACCTAGGTGCATCTTACAGTCTAAATAATATGGTAACTTTTTGTCTGCCATGAACAAGAACCCTGATTTTTGTTCCAGTACATGTGGTATCCGTTTATTCACAAATATCTCACATGCCTATTATAACCTATCATGATCTTCACATTTCCGTGTGTTTACAAGGACCATGTGTCTTTGCAAAACATGCGAATACAAGTCCTCTTTTTTCAGCACGGATGATGACAGCCAATACAAGTCTATGGATTAGTGAAAAATATGTACAGTAAATGCACACCCGGATGGCACATTGATGACATCGGTACCAGTTTTTTCACATACATGTTTAAACGTGTGAAGGAGGCCTAACATTCATTGCATGTTTTCTCCTGTGTGCTCTTTGGAACTCCTGCTGTCATGCTAGGAATGGTAAAATACCAAATAAACGGAGAAAAGGGAAAGCTTGTGTCTAGGGAAGGGGGATATGGTATCCCTGATCAAACCTTCCACTGGCACTTGGCTCCCATGACCACCCTAGATAGGTTCCGCATCTATGCGCTGAGCAGGATACCTGGCCCTGGCTGATCCTGAACTGGGCCCTAGGTAAGGAATGGATGGGATGAGTTCTCCACAAGTTCTCCAAGATGACTCAGGGAGAGATAAAGCAACATATAACAAGGTTTCTTCAGATGATTACAAGCCGACTGCTTGCACTCAAGACTGTTATGCAGGCGTCTATCGTGCGATGCATTGTCGGGGTCACGGTTTTCGTAACGCACATCCGGCATCGCTTGCGACGTCGTTTCGTGTGACACCTCCAAGCGACGCTGAATTGGTCACAACTCGTGAGTCGTGTATACGTCGCTTATTTTTAAAAAATCGTTTATTTTTCATGGCGCCGGTTGTTCATCGTACCCGGGGCAGCACACATTGCTCCGTGTGACACCCCGGGAATGATGGAACACAACTTACCTGCATCCCGCGGCACCCGCCGGTTATGCGGAAGGAAGGAGGTGGGCGGGTTGTTTACGTCCCGCTCATCTCCGCCCCTCCGCTTCTATTGGCCGGCGGCTGTGTGACGTCGCTGTGACGCCGAACGTCCCTCCCCCTTCAGGAAGAGGATGTTCGCCACCCACAGCGAGGTCGCTCTGCAGGTAAGTACGTGTGACGGCGGTTTAACGACTTTGTGCGACACGGGCAGCGATTTGCCCGTGACGCACAAACGACGGGAGCGGGTATGATCGTACCGTGTCATGCCCGCATTAGAAATGTAATTCTATCACCAGCAAACACCAAGGGGAAATGCAGGTATGTAAGGACACAAGGGGTATTGATGAGGATTAACAACCGAGAGGTGAGGATATCCGCAGGATCCTAAAAGGAAAAGTATTAATCCCAAACAGAGAAGTTACATAGTTTTCTATTTACACCACAGAAGGAAGAATAGAATGTCAGGGAGCAGTTTGTGTAGCCAAACACAGCGACCTTCTACCTCCGTACACCACAGAACTATGCCACCCGTGACACCTGCTCAGTGTCCAAAAAGCTACTTAAATTGAATTGAATAGTCAGACACCACTGCTCTTTGGTATGGTGGGCTACACTTCTTCCCATACCCCCACATCCAAGGAGTTAACACATGGAAATCTCCATTAACACCTAGAATTTGCAATCATTATTGTTCCCAATCTCGCTCCTCTCCTTAAGCTGCAAAGCATTACAAATAAGATACTCAAAAGTGTTCTAAAGTCCGCACTACATCCAGAACTTTACAACTAAGATTATGGCTACCCTAGCAGCTCATTAAAATATTTAACCCGTCTTTCTTTTGGGATCTTGTCTTCATCTTTAAACACATGCAGTTGTAGCACCCAGAGAAGGGGGTACTCGGTCCCGGGCAGTAACAAATGGGAATGTCACTCTGGTGGCCGTTGCCCGGTCCCGTGCCCTGGGCCCCTTTTGTTAATGGGGGTAATTACAGGGGTGATAAGAGTTTTTGTCATGTGACGCCACCTGCGGGTTGCGGTTAAGGATGGAGAACCGCTTCTGCTGAATGTGGGTACTCCCAGGGCTGGTGGTAGTAGCAGCTGTGATGGTAGGCCCTCCACAGTTAGGGCTGTGCCTGGGAGATGTAACAGGGGCAATAACTGAGACCACACCAGGTTGTCTTTAACAGTCTCTACTTACTGTAGACCCAGGGGTTGCTGGCTCAGGTCCCTTGGAGGACCAGTGCCAATGTAGTGACCCAGGTTGCTCTGTCCCTGGCACTCTTAGTTGATTGGGTCCCCGTAGCGTGGAGCGTTTGGGGGCCCCGACTGTCCCTTTTGGGGTACAGTCTCCTTCTCCATACGGCGGGCAGTGCGGACCCTGTGGGGAGGTAAGTGTTCAAACCCCGATCCTAGTTTACTGTTGATGCCCCCGGATAATTTGGTTCGGTGAAATCCGTGAAGGTGTCCTCACTGGGCAGGTATTTGCCAAACAGTCTAAAACTTGCGTTTCACCTAGGGCCCTGTGCCCTGTGCCCCGTGCGTGCTCTGGTCCCACTGGTATCTCCGGTACCCGTCCTGGCGACCTCTCTCCTGTGGCCCCGGGGTCACTGTTACATGGACCCAGCTCAGGCATGTCCGCACACCTCTCCTGTGTGCTACTCACTCTTGACTACTCTGACTGACCCCACCTACCAGGCTGGCTATACCCAGGGACTAGTTCCCATGGCGACCATACCTTTACATGGTTAACTCTCTATGCCCAGTGTGGAGAACTAGGATTTTGGTCGTGTTTGGATGGAATTGGCACTGGTACTCCAGGTCCCAGGGGGTAGGTCCTGCATCCCCAAGAGGATGCAGTTCCCTGTAGTGCCCTGAGGGTCTCAGGGGCGCTACACAGTCATAACCACAGTACTAATAAAAACATATCTCTGGACCCATACTGTTCAACTAAGCTCCCAAATATTCTCAACTTCAGAAATGCTTCCACCGTCTACCACCAGCTGTCTCTCTAAACTCCCCCATACAAAGGAATGTTCGACTCGGTCTGAGCACTCTCTCACAGGTGGGATCATTCTCTTCCCATCTTTAAAGGGCTTATCCGGCTTATTTTGATTTTTTTTCATTATTACCCTATTGGGCTACATTGGGGCAGGTAAGTAGATAGTGACCACTTACCTGCCCTGCTGTCAGCCCCTCTCCCCCGGCTCAGAGTGGTCATGTGACCGCTCCTGCCGCGATTTTGCTGCTTCCGGTCATTTAATGTCAACATGGGCAGGGCAAATCTGGACACAGCATGTCGCCTCCCTGCTGGGCGGGTACAGTGCGATGAGCCCCGCCCCCCTTCCCTGCACCCTCCCACACATTCCCCCGCACCCCGTACTCTGCCCACAACCTCCCCCTGCACTTCTGTGGGACCCGTGACCTGGGGGCGGGGCCTGGTCTCATTGTATATAGATAAAAAAGTCCAGTTGACGAAGGCTTATTGCCGAAACGTCGACTTTGTGTGGACGAATCACATGTGCATATTTTCAATTCTTTGAATCAAAATAAAATAAAATTCAGCATATAAACATACGTCTCTTTTTTTGGGAGTAGTAGTGTGCCGGGGTTATCTCTTCATTGTCGATTTTTTTACTCCCGTGCACCTACCAACCGGTGACGCAGGGCTTCCCCTCCATTTGCTACAATTTTTGGCCCTTGCTCCTGGTCTCCCTCTCCAACATTTTTTTCAATGTCACAGTCCAATTTTTCGACTTTTTCATATAATGACGAGGAAACCTCCACGATTGTTTCCAAAGTATCTACGTCTAACAAATTCCTAGCAATACCACCTGAAGAGTTACGAGGTAGAGATTACGAAAAGGAACTACAGAGAAGAACGGCACTTGATCTTCATCTAGTAACCCTAGCTGAGTATCACCGAACCAAAAGGATACCAAGAGGTCTCAGGGTTTCCCTCAGACCCACCCTATTTGCAGAAAATCCTCTATTCTGTGATAAGTTCGAAGCAATACTTAACAAGTGCTCCATAGATATCATTACCTTGACTATTGAGTTTCTCCAGAAAGAAATTGAACAAGTATCCGATAAGATAAAATCGACTGAAGAACAACTTAAGCAATCCTTGTCGCATCGGATTTGGACCAACTGAAGGCCAAAGCTAACGACCTCATATCCAATTTTCATACTAGTTTAGAAACTAAAAAACGTCAGAGGTTTCTTCGTGACCAAGAAGACTACGCCAGGGGTTCGGTCTATAGATGGCGGTCTGGGGACAGTTTCCGTTTCCAGCGCCCTTACAGATATGGAGGTTATGCCTCCACCAGCGATTCGGACGGAGAATTTGGAACATCTCGCCAGCCGCCCAGTTTTTTAGACCAGCGCAGACCACCTATAAGAAGACAAGGCGGGGGAAGGGAAAGATTCGCCCACAACAGAGAGGCTCGGATATGGACACGATCTCAGGTAATACCAACCTTGTCTACAATATTTCCTCCTACAACTTGTCGCCCGCCGAACATCTAGTACTGCAAAAAGGACTATCCTTTTGTCCCACTTCGCGTTATGATACATTCCTTGTAGAACAGGAATTAAACCATTTTTTTAGGTCCTTGAGGTTGAGGGTGCATTTTGACGCTGGTGACACGAGGCTGATGCCCTCACAGAGCGACAACGCCTGTTTCAAACTCAAAGATCTTGGGCTAACCGTAACCAGTCCTTACATGCCACCTAGACACTATCACCCGATAGAGACTTTCATTTCATTAGTCACGAAAGACGTTGATAACCTCAACAGTAATATACATAAGGGGGCTTTTCAATTGAATCACAATTTGAGCATTGAGGAGTCTAGGGCTATTAAGAGTCTAAAAGATAATAGAAATATTATCATCAAGCCAGCCGATAAAGGCGGGGCAACAGTCATTTTGGATCATGAGTATTATGTTACAGAGATCTTAGAACAACTTGCAGATACTAATACCTATGAGCCAATCTCTAGGGATCCAACATCAAAAATATCCTCCTTGATAGGTTCTGTATCCGCACAATACTTGCAGATGGGCACCATTGATCAGAAATTAGCAAATTTTCTCATCAATTTACATCCCACTATCCCTGTATTCTATACATTACCAAAAATACATAAAAATCTCACCCATCCACCTGGCAGACCCATAGTAGCCTCTACAGATTCCATACTTTCTCCACCAGCGCAAACCATAGAAGAAAAAATATTATCCCCTTTCATACCACTCATTACCTCTTATGTTAAAGACACCACACACTTTCTGGACATAATTAAGGACCTTCAATCATATTCCCACCAAGGCATACCTAGTTACTCTTGACGTCAACAGCCTATATACATGCATTGCTCATGAAGAAGGTATTAACGCGGTGCAGTGGTTCTTAGATGAACACACTACTCTTCCTGATAACAACAAACAATTTTGCCTAATTCTTCTGAAAATTGTCTTAGAGAAGAACTATTTCATGTTTCAAGACCAATTCTACATGCAGCGTAAGGGGACCGCCATGGGATCTAACATGGCGCCCCCTTACGCTAACATTTTTATGGCTTCCTTTGAGGATCGATTTATCCACCCCAACCCCCTCATCAACAGGCATGCTTTGATGTGGCGAAGGTACATTGACGACATTTTTTTGGTATGGGATGGGGAATTAGAACATCTATTTGAATTTTTTGCTGACCTCAACGGCTTCATGCCAGGGTTGACCTTCACCATCCACCACGACCTGAAACAGATCAATTTTCTTGACTGCATGGTGATTAAGGAGGACACGGGTCTCCTGGTCACTGATATTTACACCAAACCTACAGACAAAAATAGCCTCCTTTTCTACACCAGTAATCACCCAAGGCATGTGAAAAGAGCTTTACCTGTTTCACAGCATACACGGGTCGAGAGACTAGTCACCAAACCAGACATTAGGAAGGCCAGACATGAGGAAATGAGCCTCAAATAATTTCAGCTTAGGGGTTACCCGCGGGAAGTGGCTGATATGAGAAGATCTACATCTGATAAAACAACTACATCTAATCGGGTAACATGTGTAACCACATACCATCCATTTCAGCCCTTACTCAAAAAAATCATATACCAACATTGGCCTCTCCTTAAGGCGGCATACCCAAAAATAGAGGCTTTCCACAACTTACCGCTCTTCTGTTCAAAAAGATCCCCTAATTTGAGAAATCACCTGGTACGTGCTGACATTGGCTCATCCAAAACCGTCCCACGTCAAGTGTTTCTTGATACCCAACAAAGAGGCACTTTTCCCTGCTTGGGATGTGCACAATGTGCCAATGTTACAAAGGGTAATACATTCACACATCCAAGAACAGGCAAGATTTTTCATGTTAGGGACTTTTATACATGTGATAGCACATATGTAGTATATTACATTAAATGTCCGTGCGGTCTCGGATATGTTGGGGAGACTACCCAGCATATCCAAGACCGCATTAGCCGACATAAGTCAGACATTAGATGTGGCAACTCCATGTTGCCCATCCCCCATCATTTCTTGACTGCTGGGCACAGAATTTCCCAGCTTAAGTTCCAAGTCATTGACCACGTTGACATTAAACGTAGAGGAGGTAACAGGGTTAAAAGCCTCCTCGATAGGGAGGCCAGGTGGATTCATACTTTGAACACACTTGAACCACACGGTTTAAACCAGAGATATGAGACAACTTACTAATAGACATTACACTCCTTGAGTCAGCAGTTGGTTCATCCAGCGAAGGCATTTATGACTTTTTAACATTTCTGTTTTATCCTGATTAACATCTAGATATACATCTTAGGACCGTATAATGTGCCATATAGATGATTTTATTTCCTTCTACTTTTGTAACCTCTCCATTTTATGGATATTACATGCATTAATATGTATTTGTTGTTACATTGTCTCATGCTAATATTGACACTATACCCTTTACTTTACAGAAACATTAAGATATCCCTCAAGACCCACCTCTTCCAACAAGCCTACAACCTACAATAGCCCTCAGCCCAGTAGACCACTGCGCAACCAGCTCTGTCCTCACCTATTGTACCATCACCCATTCCCTGTAGACTGTGAGCCCTCGCGGGCAGGGTCCTCTCTCCTCCTATACCAGTCTGTCTTGTACTGTTAATGATTGTTGTACGTATACCCTCTTTCACTTGTAAAGCGCCATGGAATAAATGGCGCTATAATAATAAATAATAATAATAATAATAATATCCCGATCCTGAGCACCGGCCGGCACGTCTGTTCATAGCTGCACTTCCCTCTGCATTATATAGCACTCTGGACACCAAGATCGGCTCCCACTTACACTGACGCACTGTTTATCTGGTTAGTTTATTGCTTAATACTGGTACTTGGTATCAGCGTTCATTGTGCTCCTTAGTAATGATGGATCTGGAGCGGGCTGCGCATGCGCGGCTTGCGTTCCATTTCATCGACTTCCTGTATTCCAGTAACAGGAAACTAAGTTTACTCTACATGCCCACACTTCTCCAGGATGCACCAGCGGGGGGCGTGGTCTGGGGCGCACGCTACGTGAGCGTGGCGTGCGTTCCAGACTCCCGACTTCCGGTATCCAAAGACAGGAAGTGTAGTCAGTAATGCACTCCCACACTCCCCACTTAAACGCCGGAGCGCTAGACACTGCACATTCTGCAGGATCCTCACACCAGTCCACACGTCCCGCGGCAGCACAGGTCAGTTATGGTAGCCGACTCCTTTCCTTTCGTCTTTGTCCTTTACGTTTCTTTTATAACTCCCTCCTTTTTACCTTTCTTACTACCATCAGGAATTCGGTCATTTACCTTTCCGGTTCTACCGGCGATATCATACATACAGACCGCTAACTATTGGTAAAGTAAACAGTCTCTTCTTTTACCTTTAATCATATACTCATCAGCAATCACTACATGGAGGAATAATTATATGGATATGTCCTGCCTCTCTTCTTTTCTTGTATAGAGCGATGCAGGCACAAGCGTGCATATAATTACAACAAAGTGACTATACAGTTATCCCTTTCTATCACTACCTGCAGGTAACCAGTAATAGCCGGATGGTAACCAGGGGCTTATTACATCTACCTTATTTATAAGAATGTATACTACAGCTTTTTTGTCTTTCTATTTTGACAGGATATTATTAGCCAAATCTCTCTGAGATCAAATTTCAGCCACTTATTATTGCCATACAGCCCATAGGTACCTATCTATACCTATATTATTCTTTTATGCCTATAAACATGACATATGACGTAATTTTTTTATCTCTGCTCAAGCTTAGACCACTGGGCGCAACCCTGTTGCAGATACGACCCTCCAAGGACACAGTGCATAACGCACGCCTGCACGTTACTATTCCTAGGTATCAAACCCACAATTGAGTTTTGAATCGCACATGGTATATTTACACACAGTAGACACAGTTGTTGGAAAATCCTTGATAATATAGTGACATTGCACCTATGGCGGTTAAATACACACCATATTGAATTTAGTACTTACCTGTGTACTTACGCTGAGAGGCGCCTACTGTTAATTCAAGCGTACATCACTAGACTATTTAGCCATTTATTTTACCATGTGGTATCAAAATATAGGTTGCAACTTGGTACAAACTTAAAATATACATGTGGCACAGCATTTTGATTTCACACAAGGGATATATCTATATCACACTACAGTGACCTCAAACCTTTTAGGTTAATATGTCTCGCATATTAATTGATATACGTATTTTCTATTCCAGTTAAAAGCTATCCAAGCCATTAAGGCGATATGACCTACCTATTGCTGATTCTGTATACAACATATTTATCTTGGTGAGTCATATAGGTTACCACTCTCCTCCCATATCCACTTTCCCCACTTATCTACTCTTTGATCTCATGATTTCACATCTCTCTGCCCTGATATGACATTCTCTCTTTTATTTTCTCTATTTTTCTCCCCCCTTTTTTTCCCCTCCTCTTGATTCATATCTGTCTCTGCAAGGTCGGCTACACTATAACTCCACCATATCATATAACCATTATAGTTCGATATCCGAGACCTAACTTTATACCCTCATATGGTTCTATATACCCTTGAGTGGACACACATGACTTTATTGAATATCTATTATGTTATAATCATATGGCAGATTGCATTTTCTTACTAGGTATTTTGTCCTCGTCTATCTCTTTTATGTTGGATAATATGTTTTCTTTTGTCAAGATTGTATGTATATGATTTTTGATTATTGTTATCTCTCATTGTATATAGATAAAAAAGTCCAGTCTGACGAAGGCTTATTGCCGAAACGTCGACTTTGTGTGGACGAATCACGTGTGCATATTTTCAATTCTTTGAATCAAAATAAAATAAAATTCAGTATATAAACATATGTCTCTTTTTTGGGAGTAGTAGTGTGCCGGGGTTATCTCTTCATCAGCTCCAGCACCGGGCCCCCTGCTCAGGATCGCACATTCAAATATACCGGCATCACAGATGCCGATATATTTGAAAACGCTGATGAGAAGAACTAGACAGGCGTCACACTAAAAATGCACCACCAAGTCCCAAAGACTCCAGTGAACGTGCACGTGGTGGAGCCATTGCTAGAACGTTACCCCAATAAGGCTGCGGCCAACGCTATTAGGGACGGTTTCAACCACGGTTTCTTTATCCCCCTTTATGTTCTCCTCAGAACTAACCTTCGCCCCCAACCTCAAATCGGCCCGGGACCTCCCACAGGTCCTGGCGAACAAACTACTGAAGGAAGTGGCGTTAGGCCGACTAGCAGGCCCATTTATAGATTTACCATTCTTAAACCCTCGCGTTTCACCCCTAGGGATAGTGCCTAAGAAAGAAAAGGGTGAATTTCGCCTCATACACTACTTGTCCTTCCCGGCTGGGCGGTCAGTCAATGACGGCATCCCCACAGAGGACTCAGCAGTTTCCTACACATTTTTGACAAAGCGGTCGCACTGGTGCGAAAAGCAGGGTAAGGAGCACTAATGGCAAAATCGGACATAGCATCTGCTTTTCACCCGCTACTAGTGCACCCCGATTGTCCCACCTGCTAGGGCGCTATTTCAACAAAAAATTCTGTTACCACATGTGAATTACCATGGGTTGCTCCATATCCTGCTCACACTTCGAGCTCTTCAGCTCTTTCCTGGAATGGGTGGTTAAGGACGTGGCAAAGAATAAATTGGTCACCCATTATTTGGATGATTTCTTGTTCGTTTTCCCACACCAACTCTAAAGCATGCTCAACCGCGTTAAAATCTGTCCAGGTCATAGCGGACAAGTTTGGTTTCCGCTGTTGGCCGAAAAAACAGTTGGCCCTGTGACCTGCCTTTTCATTTGAGAATCGAAATAGACTCAATTATCATGATGTTTCGGCTACCACTCGAAAAGGTTGAAAAAACCACATCGCTCATTGACGGGTTCTGCGCGGTTCGTAAGGTAACCCTGGCGCAAATGCAATCTCTATTAGGCTTGCTCGCCTTCGCCTTTAGAGTCATGCCCATGGGAAGGGGCTTTTCCCTGAGGCTCTGCCTGGCCACTAGGAGCATAACTGCCTCCCATCAAAGGATTTGCATCACCAGCGCTCTACGTGAGGAGCTCGGTGTATGGAGGTCCTTCATAGCTACTTACAATGGGCGTTCATGTTTCCAGGAACAGGAAGTTTCCAGCGCTGATATATCTATTTTCGGATGCTGCCGGGTCCACCGGATTCGGCCTTTACCTTGGTCCCAATTGGTGCGCTAATCGCTGGCCCAACACATGGCACCTGTCTGGGTGGACAAAAAAAAAAAAAAAAAAAAACTTTACTCGAGCTGTTCCCTATAATAGTAGCTACAAGTCTTTGGGCAGAAAAGTTGGCGAACAATCGGACCCGCTTCAGGACTGACTACATAAGTGTCGTCCACGCCGTTAACCACCTCGCATCTTCCTCACCACCGGTGATCAGCTTGCTACGATACTTAGTTCTTAAGTGCCTTGAACATAATATCTGGGTCAGGGCCATCCACATACCGGGGATTGATAATACTATCGCTGATGCCTTATTGCATTTGATTTTCAGAAGTTTCGAGCATTGCACCCAGAATCTGACAACAATGGCCAAAAGTGTCCACAGTCCCTCTGGACGGTCCCTGTGGACAGTTGATTCCGCTGGTTAAGGCATCCCATCAACGTGGCATTTGTATGGTAAGGCTGGGGACGAATGATTTCAATATAGTTCAACCGCTGCCTAGCCAGGTGTCCGCGGTTTTTCTTAGCAATTCCGTTGCTCGAGACATAACGCATCTACATACCAGTGGCTTGCCGGGCACAGTAGCGTAGTTGCGGGTTGCAGGAATAGCCTCTCACTTTCAGGTTCGTGGATGGACCGATGTCACCAAGGCCTTTCTGTTCAAACAGGCCGTTAAAGGCTGAAAGCGCTGGTGCACGGAGAACAGGAAGGCCAATTCATTCGCCATCCTTTCCGGCATAATAAACCAGCTAGGTGACGTTTGCACCAATGACAGCGAGGTCCTCTTGTTCTCGGCCGCCTTCTCGCTAGCATTCTTCGGAGCTTTGATGGTCAGCGAATTAGTTAGCAGGTCCCTAGGTCGCACCGGTGGTCTGTTACGCGACAATGTTATAGTTTGCAATGGTGGAGTACGGGTTCGCATAAGGCGCTCCAAAACAGATCAGCTCGGTAGAGGAGTTTGGTTCCCTATTTTCCCGTTTTCAGGTATCCTATGTCCCATCCTTACCTTGCAGCGACACTTAGAGTCTTGGGTTCCCAACAAATTCTTCTTGGAGCACGCAGAGTGATCCCGCTCATGGCGACACAACTTTCGGCATTGCTCAAAATGTCTATTTCCTACCTGGACCTACAACCAGGAGATTATGGTATGCACTCCTTCCGCATCGACACGACAACCGAGGCAGCAAGGGCCAGCTTCATACCTATCCGTGCAGTCCTGTAGTTCCCTGCCACCAGTTGTCCACTGTTTGGCACGTTTATATATTACACAAAAAAAAAAAAAAAAAATTGTTAACCGAAATGATATACATATATTTATTTATCTAAGCACCTTCAAACCTAAAGAAACATTAATACAATGATGTTTACTGACACGATGATGGAAAATGTTTTGCATACAAGAGAAGTAACCGTTTTTCTTTTAGATCTGTCGAGACCTAGCATCTGGATCCTAGGTCACTCACACATATTCTGGGCAGCACGGCGGACTGAGTCGAGACCGGGTGGAAGCGTGCTGGGAGTTTGTGACCTCAAGTTTCACTGGAGAAGAGTTCGGGGCCTGGCCTGGGCCCAGGTCCTGCCCATGGTAGTGAGCATATCCAGAGTAGCCACTGGCCTACTGGTGCTGGTCATTCACGGGTGGAAATGACCTAGTAAATGTGAGGATCCAGGATCTGCTTGCGGTCATGCAAGTGGTCCTAGATAAGTTCAGCAGCTTCTTTCCTAGATAAGTTCAGCAGCTTCTTTCCTAGATAAGTTCAGCAGCTTCTTTCCTAGATAAGTTCAGCAGCTTCTTTAGCAACGTAGTGGGGGTACGGTCCAGTATATTACCGAGATTGAGTTGTACAGGGGCAAGGAACATAGCAGCTGTGGAAAGGTCAAGGCAACAAGTTAATATGCAGATCGCCAAATTTATAGCGTCAGGAAGAGGGATAGTGCCTGGACACGAGATGCTGGAATCAGAGGTCAGCCGTTTGGTGCTAGAGGATGGTTTTAGCCTTAATGATATAGGCCTAGACAATTTCCTGTCGGACAGTAAGGACGGGGTTGAGCGGGCCATAAGGGCCCTGTGTGGGGGTCGCAGCTCAGGCTTGGGCCTTCGCCACTCCGTGGCCGGTGGAAGAGGGATTTGGTGAGAGCCAACCTGCCACGGACGGCCGTAGGCATCGGGCCTCCTCCCTCAGGTTTAAGGCGGATTTGTGCCTGTGGTTAAAGCTGTGGCCAAAATAACAAGCAACCCCCTTTTATATCAACATTGAATGGTGTTACGTGGATACCTTCAATAAAGTACAAAAGAAAGATATTCCATGTGTGGTCTCATTCATTGCGCGGTGGGGAGGAGGAAACCGGTTGGTGGGTCTCGGCAGTCTGCAGGGCACTGCGGCCGATGCCGCTGCCCCTGACTGCTGAGCCCCTCGCTACGTCCCCCATGGTCACCTCTCCCTCCTTCCCATTGTGCAATGCCCCCCGCTGACCCCCCTTCCCTGCTGGGACCTCCTCCAGGGCATATAAACAGCTGCCGGAGTCCCTCCTTCCTCTTACCACATCTGCCCTCAGGGTGAGCATCGCCCGCCCTCCCTCCCTTAAGAAGGTTCTGTTACAAGTTCGGAAGTCAAAGCTGGTGGAAGAGGGATTTGGAGAACCTACCTGCCACGGACGGCCGTAGGCATTGGGCCTCCTCCCTCAGGTTTAAGGCGGTTTTGTGCCTACGGAAAAAGGTTATGGTTCAATTTCAAAGTCACAGCCGGTGGAAGAGGGATTTGGTGAGAGCCAACCTGCCACGGACGGCCGTAGGCATCGGGCCTCCTCCCTCAGGTTTAAGGCGGATTTGTGCCTGTGGTTAAAGCTGTGGCCAAAATAACAAGCAACCCCCTTTTATATCAACATTGAATGGTGTTACGTGGATACCTTCAATAAAGTACAAAAGAAAGATATTCCATGTGTGGTCTCATTCATTGCGCGGTGGGGAGGGGGAACCGGTTGGTGGGTCTCGGCAGTCACGTGCAGGAGCGGCGGGGACCGAGGATGGGTGAGTATGTACTCCCTATGGGGGGGGGTCGGTGCACAGCCCGATGTGTGTGTGTGTGTATATGCGGTGCACAGCCCGATGTGTGTGTGTATATGCGGTGCACAGCCCGATGTGTGTGTGTGTGTATATGCGGTGCACAGCCCGATGTGTGTGTGTGTGTATGCGGTGCACAGCCCGATGTGTGTGTGTATGCAGTGCACAGCCCGCTGTGTGTGTGTGTGTGTGTGTGTATGCGGTGCACAGCCCGATGTGTGTGTGTGTGTGTGTGTGTATGCGGTGCACAGCCCGATGTGTTACGAGGGGGACCCAGGGAAGCGTGCCAAGATGGGAAATGGACTGCTTCCGCCGGTCAAGGTCCACTGTGCGGTGTAAGGGACCGCCGCTATGGTGGGTGAAGAGTGAGCGGGTTGCTGCTAGCGATCGTCTGGAATGTCACAGATGATCTATGTACACCGATCTGCCCTAACCTGTGAGGGTTGTATGGCACAGATCTCACATCTCGGTGTACCTGTTGCACGGGGAAGCACAGAGGTGCCCACGCACGTGTGCCAGTGGAAGTCACGAGAATATGGCACGAGGGTAGCACAGAGGTGCCCACGCACGTGTGCTTTCAATAAGCAGGTGAGTCCAATGGAGACTTGAGGAGCTCACCTGGGACAGGAACACGGCCTGTTGACGGGGGTACTGCCGGAGCAGCAAGGCAGGAACACGGCCTGCAAACGAGGTACTGCCGGAGCAGCAAGGGCCAAGCCCACAAGAGACAGTAATGCCTGAGCAGTGGCGTGGCAGCACACTGCCAGACATCCAAACATAGAAGGACGGTCGCGCGCCGCCATGATGGCAGGGGGAGCTTTTAAGGAGGTGCAGCTCCACCCGAGGGCGGGCGCGAGGCGGAGATGACGGACTTGACCCAATCAGGGTCCACGACGTCCCAGCCTGGCCAGTCAGGATTGACCACGTCACCAGCCTTGTCATCAAGCCGTGTGACGTCAGTGAGCGAATCAGGACCCACCACGCATTGCACATGCTCACCCTCCTGCCTCTGGGAAATAGAGGCGGGATCCTCGGTCTCACAATGTGCAGAGATAACGGGAATCTCACTGCTTCCCTGAGCAGTAAACCTCTGCACATTGCGCAGCCTCGCAGACCTTCGGGGCCGCTGAGCAGGAGAGTCTGCGGCAGGCCAGGAATGGGAGACCGCTTCACTCCTTGTAACAGGAGAACCACTAGGTGTCACCCTTCTGCTGCCTCTCTGAGAAGGTATCTCCTGCACACTGCGCAGTCTGGCAGACCTTCGGCGCTGCTGAGCAGGAGTGCTCGTGGCAGGCAAGGAATGGGAGACTGCCTCAGTCCTTGCCTCAGGAGAGCCATGAGATGTAACACCGATGTGTGTGTGTGTGTGTGTATGCGGTGCACAGCCCGACGTGTGTGTGTGTGTATGTGGTGCACAGCCTGATGTGTGTGTGTGTGTGTGTATTCGGTGCACAGCCTGATGTGTGTGTGTGTATGCGGTGCACAGCCTGGTGTGTGTGTATGCGGTGCACAGCCTGGTGTGTGTGTATGCGGTGCACAGCCTGGTGTGTGTGTATGCGGTGCACAGCCTGGTGTGTGTGTATGCGGTGCACCGCCTGATGTGTGTGTATGCGGTGCACAGCCTGATGTGTGTGTATGCGGTGCACAGCCTGATGTGTGTGCATGCGGTGCACAGCCTGATGTGTGTGTGTGTGTGTGTGTGTGTGTGTGTGTGTGTGTGTGTGTATGCGGTGCACAGCCTGGTGGGTGTGTGTGTATGCGGTGCACAGCCTGGTGTGTGTGTGTGTATATGCGGTGCACAGCCTGGTGTGTGTGTATGCGGTGCACAGCCTGATGTGTGTGTATGCGGTGCACAGCCTGATGTGTGTGTATGTGGTGCACAGCCTGATGTGTGTGTATGTGGTGCACAGCCTGATGTGTGTGTATGTGGTGCATAGCCTGATGTGTGTGTATGCGGTGCACAGCCTGATGTGTGTGTATGCGGTGCACAGCCTGATGTGTGTGTATGCGGTGCACAGCCTGGTGTGTGTGTGTGTGTGTGTGTATGCGGTGCACAGCCTGGTGTGTGTGTATCCGGTGCACAGCCTGATGTGTGTGTGTGTGTGTGTGTGTGTGTGTGTATGTGGTGCACAGCCTGATGTGTGTGTGTGTGTATGCGGTGCACCGCCTGGTGTGTGTGTATGCGGTGCACAGCCTGATGTGTGTGTATGCGGTGCACAGCCTGGTGGGTGTGTGTGTATGCGGTGCACAGCCTGGTGTGTGTGTGTGTATGTGGTGCACAGCCTGATGTGTGTGTATGCGGTGCACAGCCTGATGTGTGTGTATGCGGTGCACAGCCTGATGTGTGTGTATGCGGTGCACAGCCTGATGTGTGTGTATGCGGTGCACAGCCTGATGTGTGTGTATGCGGTGCACAGCCTGATGTGTGTGTATGCGGTGCACAGCCTGATGTGTGTGTATGCGGTGCACAGCCTGATGTGTGTGTATGCGGTGCACAGCCTGATGTGTGTGTATGCGGTGCACAGCCTGGTGTGTGTGTGTGTGTATGCGGTGCACAGCCTGGTGTGTGTGTATGCGGTGCACAGCCTGGTGTGTGTGTATGCGGTGCACAGCCTGGTGTGTGTGTATGCGGTGCACAGCCTGGTGTGTGTGTATCCGGTGCACCGCCTGATGTGTGTGTATGCGGTGCACAGTCTGATGTGTGTGCATGCAGTGCACAGCCTGATGTGTGTGTGTGTGTGTATGCGGTGCACAGCCTGGTGGGTGTGTGTGTATGCGGTGCACAGCCTGATGTGTGTGTGTGTGTGTGTGTGTGTGTGTGTGTGTGTGTGTATGTGGTGCACAGCCTGATGTGTGTGTGTGTGTATGCGGTGCACCGCCTGATGTGTGTGTATGCGGTGCACAGTCTGATGTGTGTGCATGCAGTGCACAGCCTGATGTGTGTGTGTGTGTATGCGGTGCACAGCCTGGTGTGTGTGTATGCGGTGCACCGCCTGATGTGTGTGTATGCGGTGCACAGCCTGATGTGTGTGTATGCGGTGCACAGCCTGATGTGTGTGCATGCGGTGCACAGCCTGATGTGTGTGTGTGTGTGTGTGTGTGTGTGTGTGTGTGTGTGTGTATGCGGTGCACAGCCTGGTGGGTGTGTGTGTATGCGGTGCACAGCCTGGTGTGTGTGTATGCGGTGCACAGCCTGGTGTGTGTGTATCCGGTGCACCGCCTGATGTGTGTGTATGCGGTGCACAGTCTGATGTGTGTGCATGCAGTGCACAGCCTGATGTGTGTGTGTGTGTGTGTATGCGGTGCACAGCCTGGTGGGTGTGTGTGTATGCGGTGCACAGCCTGATGTGTGTGTGTGTGTGTGTGTGTGTGTGTGTGTGTGTGTATGTGGTGCACAGCCTGATGTGTGTGTGTGTGTATGCGGTGCACCGCCTGATGTGTGTGTATGCGGTGCACAGCCTGATGTGTGTGTATGCGGTGCACAGTCTGATGTGTGTGCATGCAGTGCACAGCCTGATGTGTGTGTGTGTGTATGCGGTGCACAGCCTGGTGTGTGTGTATGCGGTGCACCGCCTGATGTGTGTGTATGCGGTGCACCGCCTGATGTGTGTGTATGCGGTGCACAGCCTGATGTGTGTGTATGCGGTGCACAGCCTGGTGTGTGTGTATGCGGTGCACAGCCTGGTGTGTGTGTATCCGGTGCACCGCCTGATGTGTGTGTATGCGGTGCACAGCCTGATGTGTGTGTATGCGGTGCACAGCCTGATGTGTGTGCATGCGGTGCACAGCCTGATGTGTGTGTGTGTGTGTGTGTGTGTGTGTGTGTGTGTGTGTGTGTGTATGCGGTGCACAGCCTGGTGGGTGTGTGTGTATGCGGTGCACAGCCTGATGTGTGGTGTATGCGGTGCACAGCCTGATGTGTGTGCAGTGCAGAGCCCGATGTGGGGCTGTTATTTGCAATGCTGTAGTGAGGAGAGGTCAGTGCTGGGGCAGAATATACTGACAGGGAATGTGTGTGCAGGGGGCGGGCAGAGGGTGGGGCTGGACACTGAGGCCGGGCGGTGCCAGCTCTGACTGAGGTTTAGCACAGGAAGTGGTCAGTTTGCTTGTGCTGAATGTAAACAAGAAGCTGCAGAGAATAAAGGGATAATTCAAGAGAAACAAAAGTTAGAAAAAAAATAACAATGTAGGGGTGTTTTATATGACAATACAGCACAGATTAGCTTAAACTCAAACATTTTTGTTATGTCGGACAACCCCTTTAATGACCTTTTAGCAGCTAAATCTAGGGGGTCACTACACTTTCTAATTTTTCTGGATCTTTTTGCAGCATTTCACATTGTGGATCACCAATCATCCTCACTATGCTCCATTCTATCAGACCTGAGAACACCACTTTTTTGTTCTCTACCTCTTCTTCAAATTATCATTTACAGTGGAACCTTTCTTAACGAGAAAAATCCGTTCTGGGACTGTGCTTGTTAACCAAGTTACTCGTTCAGCAGAGCAAGATTTCCCATAGGAAATCATTGCAATGCAGACAATTCGTTCCACAACTTGTTAAATGTCCCATCCTGGTCCCCTATTGTGCCATTCCACATATGCACAAACACACACAAACACACAAGCACGCACGCACGCACATGCACATATTATATGCTCACCTTACCTTCCGTTGCATCGCCGGTCTCCTGGCACTTGCTGTTCTCTGGTACGGGGCCAAGCCGTGTATCGGGTTACCATACCGACGAGGGAGGAACTTCCAAGGCCAGAGCGCTGACGTCAAAGGCAGAGCCGCTTGCCTCTGATTGGCCAGCGCGCTGCCTTTGAGTAGCGGTGACAGGAACCAGGAAGTTCCTGCTTCGTCGCTATGGATGCTGATGCACAGCCTGGAGTGGAGCAGAGCGGCAAACTACAGGACCCAGGAGGCCGGCGATGAAACGTAAGGTACACTATATTATATGCTCACCTTACCTCCGTTCCATCGCAGGCCTCCTGGGTCTTGTAGTTCACCGCGAGGACGTCGCGATGTACCCGGGAACTGCAAGAACCATGAGACCGGCGGTAGAACGAAAGGTAAGGTGAACATAATACTGTATGTGTTTACGTGCGTGTGTGTGTTTTGTGCGTACATGTGTGTGTTTGTGTGGACTGCAAGTGCGGGTCAGAGCGTGGTGGATGTACGGAACCAGAAGTGTGTGCGGTGAGGATTTTGCTCGTACAGCAAAGTTTTCTCGTAAATCGAGTTACAAATTTACAGAAAGCTTTGCTTGTTAAGCGAAATTCTCGTTAAGTGGGTTACTCGTTAAGCGAGGTTCCACTGTAGTTGCTTTTCTTCCCCTTACTATCTGGGTTCCTTAGGGTTCAGCTCTAGCTCTCCTCCTCTTTTTTCTATACATCACCCCTAATGGGCAATCAATCAGCAGCTCTGGCTTTCAGTACCATTTCTGTGCTTATGAAATCCAATTATACACGTTTTCTCCTGACACCCCCCCACACACACACACACAGTCAGTACTGCAAAATACCAATGACTGTTAGCTGTCTCTATAATCATGTCCTTCCTCTATCTGAAACTGAATATTTGCAAAACTTAACTTCACTTTCCCTCAATTATCCTTCCTGAAATTAATATTTACATTTCTGTATGTGGTATTACCATAAATCCCAGGAAGCATATATATAAACATTGAAAAGATGTAAGTGTTGCTTTTTGGAACCCAGACCTTACTCCACCACCCCTGTCACTTCAGTAAGGTCACCAATTAGAATGGGGGATCAGAGGTACCCCTTTCTTTAACACTAGGACTACTGGACTCGTGACCCCTACTAGAACTACTGAATGTAGTTATTTTGACTACTGACGTGTTTTCGTTTATTTTTTGTTTCATTTGTGGTTATTTATTAATAATTATATTTTTTTAATGTATTATTATTGTGAGATCCAACAGTAATGCTTTGGAATGTTTTTTTTCTGATTTTTTTCAAATTTTTCTACAGGAAATAACAAAAGTAAACTAAGTAAAACAATAATAATAGACGTTTTAAAATAATTTATTATTAAAGTGCACACATATAAACAACAACTCAAGAACAACAAGCAGAGAAAATATAAGTGAAGGAGAAGAAAAATGAAAATATGGCGCAGAATCTCAATAAAACCGACCAACCGTTATTATGAAGTACAACCGGTAACTTTCTAAACATTTGTTGATTCGCATTTCAGGCACCGTCTTTCAATTACAGCGGTACATTGCCCACACAAAGACTTATGGCAAGTCATACAATTTCCAACAGAGCGATTATTTTTGCATTTTGCTTTTATCTGGCAACATTTTTTTTTGAGACATCACATCTGAAGATGTAGCAACTTGGGACATGCCACCCTTTCCCCTAGATACAACATACGGACCACTCAACTCTGTGACAAGCTTTTGCAAAAATGCTTTGCGTGACATTTATCCGGTGGTCATCTCCTTGTATAATATCCAAGCATTTATACCCGCTAAGTCTAAGGTATTTTCAAATCCGTGAACAGGCCATCTTCTAGTACCTATTCTTGTGCTGTATTTGCGTGCCATCTGATCTACTACATCTACTCCATATTTTGTTTCATTATAAAACTTCACAGTTTCTGGAGTTTTTTTTGGAGATTCAGAAGCAACAAGAATATCGGGATCGACGGAACTCAGAATTATCACATTTTTGGTTGGCTTACCTTGATACCTTGATACCTTGATAAGTGTTAAATTATCTTCATTTTTATAGACTTTAGTGCTGTACAACTTTTCTTTCATTGATCTTATTTCTTTAGGCACTTCTGTTGACAGACAGCTAAAGTCTTTCCTAAAATAATCGAATAATATGACAATAAAATGTTGTATATACCTGTAACAGTTTTCAGAGTTGTTATGTCTGCATCTGTTGTCTTTGTCTCTCCAAGTGAAATGAAAGTAATTTAGTATCCAGACTATAGGCCCAGTCACACTAAACAACTTACCAGCGATCCCAACAACGATCCAACCTGATAGGGATCGCTGGTAAGTTGCTAGGAGGTTGCTGGTGAGATGTCACACTGCGACGTTCCAGCGATCCCACCAGCAACCTGACCTGGCAGGGATCGCTGGAGCGTGGCTACACGAGTTGCTGGTGAGCTCACCAGCAACCAGTGACCAGCGCCCAGCCAGCAGCGCCGCGTGGAGGCGATGCTGCGCTTGGTAACTAAGGTACATATCGGGTAACCAACCCGATATTTACCTTGGTTACCAGCGCACACCGCTTAGCGCTGGCTCCCTGCTCTCCTAGCTACAGTACACATGGGGTTAATTACCCAATGTGTACTGCAGCTACATGTGCAGAGAGCAGGGAGCCGCGCACACTGCTTAGCGCTAGCTCCCTGCTCTCCTAGCTACAGTACACATGGGGTTAATTACCAGATGTGTACTGCAGCTACATGTGCACAGAGCAGGAGCCGGCACTGACAGCTGAGAGCAGCGGAGGCTGGTAACGAAGGTAAATATCGGGTAACCAAGGTAAGGGCTTCTTGGTTACCCGATGTTTACTGTGGTTACCAGCGTCCGCAGAAGCCGGCTCCTGCTGCCTGCACATTTAGTTGTTGCTCTGTCGCTGTCACACACAGTGATGTGTGCTTCACAGCAGGAGAGCAACAACTAAAAAATGGCCCAGGACATTCAGCAACAACCAACGACCTCACAGCAGGGGCCGGGTTGTTGCTGGATGTCACACTAAGCAACATCGCTAGCAACATCGCTGTTACATCACAAAAGTTGTTCGTTAGCAGCGATGTTGCTAGCAATGTTGTTTAGTGTGACTGGGCCTTTACTGTCTACTGCTAGGACCAGAGAAAAACACCTCCCTTCATTAGCATAAGATAAGATAAGAGCCTACAGTTTTACAAAAAAGCTGTATTCAGATCAGCATTACACAGTAAAGCTGGGTTCACACATAACGACAACGACATCGCTGTTACGTCACCATTTTCTGTGACGTAACAGCGACCTTGTAAGTCGCTGTTATGATCGCTGCTTAGCTGCCAAACACAGCGACGCAGCAGCGATCATAATGTTGCTACATGTGCAGAGAGCAGGGAGCCGCGCATACTGCTTAGCGCTGGCTCCTTGCTCTCCTAGCTACAGTACACATCGGGTTAATTAACCCGATGTGTACTGCAGCTACATGTCACAGTGCAGAGAGCAGGGAGCCGCGCACACTGCTTAGCGCTGGCTCCTTGCTCTCCTAGCTACAGTACACATCGGGTTAATTAACCTGATGTGTACTGCAGCTACATGTGCACAGAGCAGGAGCCGGCACTAGCAGCAAGAGCGGCGGAGGCTGGTAACGAAGGTAAATATCGGGTAACCAGGGAAAGATCTTCCCTTGGTTACCCGATGTTTACAGTGGTTACAGCTTTCCGCAGCTGCCAGACGCCGGCTCCTGATCCCTGCTCGCTTCATTTCGTCGCTCTCTCGCTGTCACACACAGCGATGTGTGCTTCACAGCAGGAGAGCGACGACGAAAAAATGAAGCAGGACATTCAGCAACGAGCAACGACCTCACAGCAGGGGCCAGCTCGTTGCTGGATGTCACACACAGCGACAGCGACGGGACGTCGCTGCAATGTCACAGAAAATGGTGACGTAGCAGCGACGTCGTTGTCGTCGTCGCTGTGTGTGACACCACCTTAATACAACCAGGTAACACAATGAAAATGTGAAAAGTTGACATCTGAATTGAACTACATCTAAATGAACATCAGGGTAAATAAGATACAGTGAAAAAATTATGCACAAAACTTTACAGCAACTTACAGCAACGCTTAGTGACAAAAGGAATGCAAAATATAGCAGGTAGTCAAAATGACTA
Organism: Anomaloglossus baeobatrachus; assembly: GCF_048569485.1. Classification (NCBI taxonomy): domain Eukaryota; kingdom Metazoa; phylum Chordata; class Amphibia; order Anura; family Aromobatidae; genus Anomaloglossus; species Anomaloglossus baeobatrachus. Next base: position 559,798,494 of record NC_134355.1, on the reverse strand, counting down.
CCTTTAGTAGTTATAGGTGAATGTTGAAATAAATGCGCAATTTTTGCACCTAAATTATTTATTGCCACAAAATCTTTTTTAACATCCTATTTGAGGAAATGTCACCAAGTCTCAAGCCGGAATTCCAAAAAATGTAGTCACAGAGGAGAAATACATATTGCGAAGTAGTCAAAATGACTACCTCAGTAGTTCTAGTGTTAAATATGTGTGGGTCTCTCTGCTTGGTATATGTTGTGGATGTTCCATAAATGTGTGTAATAAAAAAACAGCCCTTTTAAATGGGTTTTATACTATAGGGCAAACTTTTTGCAATTAGTCCAGCTTTCTGAATACTAAGTGACGTAGCATTCATGATCTGAAGCATGTCATTTGGACACTTGCAGTCAGGTACCAACTAGCTTTTCATTCAGTGGGTCAAATAAGTATTTGATACACTGCCGATTACGCAAGTTTTCCCATCTACAAAGAATGGAGAAGTCTGTAATTTTTATCGTAGGTACACTTCAACTGTGACAGACAGAATTTAAAAAATAAAATCCATTTAGAAGACCCATCTAGTTATAGGCCCATCTCGCTGATTAATCAAGACCTAAAAATTTTAGCGAAGTTGATGACAAATAGGTTAGCGGCAGTATTGCCAGAGATTATAGATCTCCCCCAGGCTGGCTTTGTTAAAGGACGTTCAGTGGTGACAAACATTAGGAAAGTAATGCTAGCAATTGATGTAGTAAAGCAGACGAGAGAAGGGGGGGAGGGGAATCCAGCCTTGATCACCTTGGACGCGGAGAAAGCCTTTGACAATGTGAGGTGGTCATGGCTGGAACAGGTGCTAGATCACCTGGGCTTACACGGAGCTTTTAGGAATTTTGTGAGGGTCCTTTATGCAAATCCTCAGGCAAGAGTGAGTACCCCGGGATTTCTGTCAAAAACATTTCCTTTGATGAAGGGAACCAGGCAAGGATGCCCGATGTCACCACTATTGTTTAACTTGGCTATTGAACCACTGGCTAGACGTTTGAATGAGGGGGGGTGGTTTGAAGGGATCAAGGTAGGGAGGAAGTCATTGCACTCAACCTTATTTGCTGATGATATAATCCTGTTCATGAGCAAACCTAAAATGCAATTGAGTAGAGTCATAGAACAAATTGAGGAGTTTCGGAGGTTAGCAGGGTTTAGACTTAACAAAAACAAATGTGAAATTCTCTTCTTGGACGGAAAGAGAGTGGAGGGGGAGAGGGGTGCATTATGTGACATTCCAATAGCTAGAAATACAATTAAATACTTGGGAGTACAGGTTGGGAGGGATACTAAGACCATATATTCATTAAATTATTACCCTTTGATCGAGAAAATTGAACGTGAACTGCAAGGTTGGGCAAATTTGCCGTTGACTCTTCTGGGAAGAAATCATCTAATAAAAATGATGAGGTTTTCCAAGCTTCTCTATCCAATGCAGACAATCCAATTGCTTCTTAAACACTCGGATGTGAACAGATTGACAAAAGCGTTCTCACGTTTTTTGTGGAAGGGATATAGGCCGAGGATTAGTGCCAAAAAGCTAATGTTATCAACAGAAAATGGAGGGATCAGACTACCTAACATCAGGGGGTACAATTTGGCCTGTATCTTAAGACATGTAGTGAATTGGATTAGACGAACAAGTAGGTATTCTGACTGGGATATAGAGGCTGAATTTTGTAAACCTTGGGACCTGAGTTCAATCCTACATACCTCCATTCCAAATTTGCCACCCAACATTAAACACTCACTGATTTGTAGAGATGACTTGGAAGGCGGTTAGGAAAAAGTTTGGGTTAGCCTGGAACATCTCCAAATTCCTTAATATATGGGCTTGTCCTGACTTTCCACAGGGAAGGGAAAATTATCTCTTTAAAGAATGGAGGGAAAAAGGGATTGGAACTCTAAAAAACCTGATGCATGATACAGAACGGAGATGGATGACGTGTGATGAGTTGAGGGCAAAGTATGACTTGCGCCCATTCCAGACTCTCCAGTTTGAACAGGTGAAACAAGGGATAATGAAGAAACTATACAACATAAATAACGAATATGAGGCAAATCAGATGGATGCGATCATATTAAGGGACATCCATGGCACAAATATATCAAGTCTTTATGGAAATATGAGAGAAGTGTTAGTCCCTAACATATCAAGAAGAATGTTGGAAAGGTGGGCAAAGCAGTTGGGAGATCAAGAAGTGGAGGAGAAGATTTTGAATGGTTGGATGGTGATGAGAAAGAAGATTGTGAATGAGAACTTAAGAGATACCCAATTCAGGATCATACATAGAGCTATCTATGGATTTAATATACTGAATGCAAGACATCCAGATAAGATGATGAGTTGTCCAAATTGTGGTACGGAAAAAACAGATCTATATCATCGGATATGGCAGTGCGAAAGGATTGAAAGATTTTGGAAACAAGTCCAAGGGGTAGTGAGGAAAATCTGGAATAGAAATGTAGAGTTAGATCCAATGCTCTGGTTATTTCACTATCAGCATCGGGAGGAGGGAGAGAAAGGGGGGACAAGTTACCGAATCTTTTCCATGATATAGCAATGATAAGTAAAAGGGCTATTCTTCAGAAGTGGCTGGTGAAGGAAATACCAACAAAAGAAGAACTTGTTAATCAATTGAAAGAAACGCTCTTGTTGAAGAAGGTGATGGTGGAGAGGTGCAAAGAAAGGATGACAGCAAAATTTTTCAGTAAATGGAGAAAGTTCATAAGCGTTATATGTTCTAGAGAAGAAACAATACAAATAATGTCCACATTTGTGTCTACGGAATGGTACATGAAGGAAGACCTGTCAGGGTCCCTGTGCGAGCTGAAAGTATAGTTGGCCAAATTCTGGGTTGTGTCGCATGGAGAGGGGAGGGGGGAATGGGAGGGATAGTGTTTACAAATAATGTTTGTAACAAGTTATCAAGGAATGCTGAAGGGGGGTAGCGGAGACTGAATAATGGAAATATACATTGACGAAGAAGGGGAAGGAGCAAATTTGATGACCGTGACAAATATTTGATCGATAAATTGTAGAGATTATGTTATTTGATATTTTGATTTGTTGACCCTTATTTTCTTCATTCTGTACCCTATTTTACCATTACAAGAAAAGAAATAAAAAATTTGGTTAAAAAAAAAAAATAACATCCAGATAAACACATTGTATGATTTTTAAATAATTAATTTGAACTTTATGGCATGAAATAAGTATTTGATCACCTACCAACCAAAATATAAATGTGTCGTTGCTTACCAAGGATCAATAAACTGCAAAGCAAAATGGTGCTATATAATAGTGGTCACAATTAAAAAATAACTTTTAATGGTTAAGTTAAAAATCCTTATAAACCACACAACATAAATGGTTGTAAAACCAACCGAAATAATTGGAGCTGATATTAAGCTCCTCCTATTGCCAAGTTAGGACACTTTGTACCCGGTAGGAGGAACCCACACTGTGGTAACAATAATAGAGACAGTGATATGAAATTGTCTCATATAGAATATACAAGCAGTAATCCACAGTAATAAATAACCATAACATAGGTCTCACTGTGATATATGAAGCAAGAAAAAAAGTTGTCCAATAGAGGGGGGGCCCAGGTCCATATAGGGCGTGTAGCCTAATATACTCAGAGGCCCAACAATCACACAGAGAGGAACCCAGTAAGAAAAATCACCCATAAGGTGAACTTACCACCTGAGGCAGACTGCAGGTTCATCGAGAGGCAGACTGAGGACTCCTCACTCTCCGTTTGGATGGTACCTCTACGGAATGCCCAGAGTCTGCCACACTGAGTGTAGCTGTGGTGGGCAGCGCCATCTTGCAAGTCTCTGCGCATGCGCATTGACGGCTTCCGGTCTGACATCACATCCTGTCAGGAACCCGGAACTCCACAGCGCCGCTGAAGACACCAGCGCCTCCTACCCCCGGAGACCAGGTTCCTCCGGTAAGAGACGAGCGTGTACAACTGCAACCGCACTGATCCTGTGCGGGACACAGACCCGGCTCAGACCAGTGCAACCAGTGAAATTGTAGACCGGCGTGTACAACCGCCGGAGACTCCTAAGGACCCGAGCGGGACACAAAGCCGGTAGCATGTGCAAACCGGCGTATCAACTGCAGGGCTGCCCCACCGCAGGACACAGACCCGGTAACAAGCTAGGCCGGCGTATCAACTGCAGGAGCTTATTCCCCAGCAGGACAAAGACTCGACGGAAGAGACCGGCGGCGTATCAATTGCCCCAGAACGTCCTAAGGACGTTAGAACAAGACACAGACCCGGGAGAGCCTAAGGGCTCCCAACAAAAAGAGAAAAAAAGGGGGGGGGGCTGCGGTCTATGGTCCGACCCAAGGCCCACAAACCGCCCCCCATGGTACCGGCGTATTCGACTGCCGGGATTCTCACCCCGGCAGGACACAGACCTGGTGAGTGACCGGCGTATACTACTGCAGGGATTCTCAGCCTCGCAGGACACAGACCCAGCACATAGTACCGGCGTATTGAACTGTCATGCTTCTCACCCAGCAGGACACAGGCCCGGTATATGACCGGCGTATACCACCACAGGGGTTCTCACCCCTGCAGGACACAGACCCGGTAACCGGAGAACAATTGCCAGGGCAAGGCACAAGCCAGGGGTAAGAAAATGACTTTCCCAAGGGCCAAATGAGAGACCGTGATTGGTGCAGAGGGCTGACTTTAATTCTGCTCAATATCAAAATGAACATATTAATTACAATTATTATTTTCTATTAATATCACTTAATAAGGAGGAGAATTAAGGATGCTGATATCCCTCTATATACCATATAAACCCACACACAGTCCCCTATATACAGAATGAGACCCCCTATAGCCAGCCCCTCTATATACCGTATGATACTCCCACATAACCCCGTATATACAGTACTAGCTGTAGTACCCAGGTGTTGCCCGGGATACTAACTGTCTCTCTGTTTCTCTCCCAGTCTCTGTCTGTGTGTCGGTCTGTCTGTCTCTCTGTCTGTCTCTTTCCTTGTCTGTCTGTGTCTATGTCTCTGTCTGACTATTTCTATCTCTGTCTGTATTTGTATCAGTCTATCGGTCTCCATCTCTGTGTCTGTCTGTCTCTCTCTATCTCTGTGTCTGTCTCTATGTGTGTGTCTGTCTCTTTCCCCGTCTATCTCTTTCCCCGTCTGTCTTGGTCTGTCTCTTTCCAGGTCTGTCTCTTTCCAGCTTTCAACACTATCTCATGATTTTAATCATAAGATACCCAGAGCATAAAGATGCAAATAGAAAATTCAGTAAACTGTTCTTAGGATAAAATCCAAAACTTTATTGAATAATTAATTACAAATATGCTAAAAATAAACAGACACACGCCTCCTTTTGAAGAAGCGTTTGCGAAACATTTGTCGAGGTGGAGGGACGGGCTGCCCCACGCCAAGGTATAGTTTGATTTTGTCTGATTTAATCCTATTATTGCTGCTTATGCATTTAAAACTATGCGTTCAGTGTGAGGTGACATATGCATGAACCGGAGCATTGCTGTGTCCAATAATCTTTCTAGCTCAGAGAGCAATTAGCTCATTCAACTTATATATAAGCACTGAATAATTATCAACAGATGTGTCATTTAGGGTAGAGATGTTGTGTGCTACTATAGACAAGCGGGATCTGACCAATACAAACAGGTCCGTATGATGCATGGAACAATATGCCCGTCTCTTATATGGGTATGTTTATCTAAACAAAACCAACATTATACATTTGTGGTATTATACCGGTAGTTTTCTGTGTACATTGTTGGATATGCACTAGTCGTAGTGATATTTTCTATTTAGATTACACCAGCGGTACTGCGTCTATAAAGAAAGATTTTCTATATTCCATCTAATGTATGAGGAACATTTCTAGATCCTTGCATTACCACTTATTTGAATCACTTGTACAAATAGTTCTAATAAGAGACATAGTGCCTATCGGATATGCACCAGTTGTATTTACTTAATGGCGGTACTGTGCCTATAAGGAGATTTTTCTGCATCTTATTGACGAGAATTTTTTGATCCATGCATCTCCGTTTTTTATAAGTATCTGTAAAAACAGCTGTATTCAGTGACATAGTGTCTATTTGGAACTTGCAGTCTAGATGTGTTATTTTTGCCAGCTTACCGGTTATCTGAATCATCTCACAGAAATATTTTAATGACAGACTATAATCTGAGAAATAACACTGATTTATATTTGGTTGCTGGTCTGATTTTGGAATTGATGTATTTAGTGAAGTCTATAGTGTCAGAATCAGGAGATCTGCAACAGTGATTGAACAGACTGGATAGTTACTAAATATTTTGATACTTATATCATTGTTGCAAACTTCCTCAAAAAAACTTTCATATTATAAATAGTCAGTCTGTCATTTAGTGACTATATATTTATCAGAATAGATTTATATGCATATTGCACTTTGTGATTGTATTTATAGGAGTATAATCTGACAATATACCCTGTGCTTTTTTTTATAAGGGGCATATTATCCGTCCCTCTGTGGTGTGCTCCTCTGTTTTTAGCATATTTGTATTAATTATTCAATAAAGTTTTGGGTTTTATTCTAAGAAAAGTTTACTGAATTTTCTATTTGCATCTTTATACTCTGGGTATCTTATGATTAAAATCATGAGATAGTGTTGAAAGTTGTTGATTTGGAGTGATGCTCTATAATTAGTATTTGGACAAATTTGGTAATAAACTGTCTCTTTCCAGGTCTGTCTCTTTGCCCAGCTGACTCTTTCCAGGACTGTCTCTTTCCCCATCTGTCTCTTTCCAGGGCTGTCTCTTTCCCCGTCTGTCTCTTGAAAGGGCTGTCCCTTTCCCCGGCTGTCTCTTTCCAGGTCTGTCTCTTCCCAGGTCTGTCTCTTTCCCTGGCTGTCTCTTTCCCCGGCTGTCTCTTTCCCAGTCTGTCTGTCTCTTTCCCCATCTGTCTCTGTCTGTGTCTCTGTCTGTCTCTTTCCCCGGCTGCCTCTTTCCCCGGTTGTCTCTTTCCCCGGCTGTCTCTTTCCAGGGCTGTCTCTTTCCAGGGCTGTCTGTCTGTCTCTTTCCCCATCTGTCTCTGTCTGTCTGTCTTTTTCTGTCTCTCTCTATCCATCTCTCCACCGACATCATATAACCTCACGCATAAGCTTTAACTAACTGTTTATGTTGTTCCTATAGCAACCACTGACAACTATTAATAACCTATAGCTCCCACTTCCATTCAGTTTAATGGTGGCAGGATTTTAGAGACTAACTTAAAGCACGGGGTTAAATTTTTCTGTCAAAACATAGTCTACGACGCTCCCTGGGTCACATGAGGCATCTGTGCAAAATTTCGTGATTGTAAATGCGACGGTGCAGATTCCTTTAGCGGACACACACACACACATACACCGCTTTATATATTAGATGAGCCAAACCCCCTATGTACAATTTTACACAAAACTGATAGCAGTGATCTGCAGTTGCATCAGACCACCACCGATCTGATATTGATGACCCCTGCTAATGTTAATGTAGTTGAACCCCCCACGGTATCGTTATCATAAACAAGTGTTCCTAGGAACGCTCATTTCCTGTTGATTTTGTACTTCTCACCCAACCCACGAGCAAATCGCTTTCTCAGATGAAATGATCTTTGGGTTTATACAAAAGATTGGTCTTTGAAACACATTGTCCTGTGTAAACAAGACCTGTGCTGCCAAATACAATGGCAGTGTATGCGCATTGATCGACTTAAGCGGGCTTTACACACTGCGATATCGGTCCCGATATCGCTAGTGTGAGTACCCGCCCCCATCTGTTGCGCGACACGAGCAAATCGCTGTCCGTGTCGCACAACATCGCCCAGACCCGTCACACATACTTACCTGCCCGGCGACGTCGCTGTGACCGGCGAACCGCCTCCTTTCTAAGGGGGCGGTCCGTGCGGCGTCACGGCGACGTCACTGAGCGGCCGCCCAATGGAAGCGGAGGGGCGGAGCTGAGTGGGACGTAACATCCCGCCCACCTCCTCCTTCCGCATAGCGGCCGGGAGGCAGGTAAGGAGAGCTTCCTCATTCCTGCGGCGTCACACATAGCGATGTGTGCTGCCGCAGCAACGAGGAACAACCTCGTTACTGCTGCAGTAACGATAATTGAGAATGGACCCCCATGTCACCGATGAGCGATTTTGCACGTTTTTGCAACGATGCAAAATCGCTCATCGGTGTCACACGCAACGGCATCGCTAATGCGGCCGGATGTGCGTCACCAAATCCGTGACCCCAATGAGTTCGCATTAGCGATGTCGTAGCGTGTAAAGCCCCCTTTACTACTGGCCCACCTAGAGGCTTTGTGGTGGCTCTGCTCATACTTCTTTATTCGCAGCTTTTTTTGTGGTGACTCCTACTGTATACAGCACCCTGTTATACAGCATGAGCTCCCACATAGCCTCTGATTTACAGCATGAGCCCCCCACATAGCCCTTTATATACAGCATGAGCCCCCTACATATGTATGTCAAGTTCAAAATGACGATGATGATGAGACTCAAAGGATCTCTCGGGATCTGGCTGCTGTTTCAAATCATAAATTGTCATGAGTGCACACGAGAATGAAGAATAACTGGACAGCAAGTCAGTTACATCTATCTCCATGACTGGCTCTTGACCAAGTAATCTTTATTATTTGAAAAAACTCTAAACCGAGCAGTAAGGGGTGTAAACAAAAGTTTTAGTCCAATCAAGTATCGCAGGGCAGGGCTTCATGACGTAGAGAGATCTGCACATCCTCCTTGGATTGGTCAGTCCAGGCTCCAGGAATTTCTTTTGTCCATCTGTCTTGGGTGCAAACAGGAAATGGCAGCCATCTTTACAATTACATGTGCTGGTATATACTGTGTCTAAGGAAAATACACTGAATATGCAATATACATATATACATGTTAGTAAGAAACAAAAGCATTCACAAATATGTGTGTTAGTTTACATCTACTGAACTATATAACTGAGTCTATGAAATGGCTGAATTAAGTATTTTTGGATACTCAATTCTTTATCCTCAACAGTCCCCCCTAAAGACTTACTTCTGCCATTTCTAAATTCTAAGGGTACTGTGTTCCCTTAGGAAGAGAGGTAGAAAGATCTGTTAAAAAAACCTGACTAACTGAACGTTGAAACATGGGCGGAAAGGGGAAAGGGGTTTTCTTCACCGGTTTGAGACCAAGGACTCCTAGGCGAGTCCTCACCCTTTGTAGTTGGACTTTGCCATGTCTCAAGGTTCTCTAAGTCCTCTCTTCTAACTGTTCTGGCAATGCTGGTCTAAGACTGTACAGGGTTTTCTGAAAAGGATAAGTATGAGCAGAACGCTCAGTGCAGCTCTGGTTGATTAACCCTTCTACAATGCGAGGTGTGGATCCATAGATTTTTCTGTGGTTGGATCAGCTCCTCTAGTGTTGACTCATAGCTCTTTCTCGCTTGTCCTTTAGGATCAATCAGTCTCCTGACTGGAGACCATATGCTAATAGCTCTGATTTAAGATCTGGAATTGGAGAATACACCTGTTTATCACACTATTCAGTCAATTATATAAAAATATACATGTCTGTGCTAAACCAAAAAACATCTTTCATAAAAACCTGTTTATTACGAAAAGAAAACAAAACATATACATTTTGTACACGATTTGCCAGTTTCCACTTTTCTATAAAATATAGGCTATGTGCACACGGTGCGTTTTTCTCGGCGTTTTTGCGCGTTTTTCGGGTGCGTTTTTGGCCTCAAAACTGCATGACTTTGCTTCCCCAGCAAAGTCTATGAGTTTTCATTTTTGCTGTCCCCACACAGCGTTTTTTTTCAGCTGCGTTTTTGTGGTGACCACAAAAACGCAGCATGTCAATTATTCCCGCGTTTTTCACTGCGCTTTTCATCCATTGAGTTCAATGGGATGTTGAAAGACGCAATGAGAAACGCAAATAGCTGCGTTTTGGTGCGTTTTGAAGACCAAAAACGCAGCTATAAACGCAGGAGGTGGGTAGTAAAGTGACGTGTACAGGAAGAGGATTCCTTCTGTCAGTATATACAGAAGCGTGAATCCTCCCGGTACCGTCACCGCCGCGTCCACCTCCCGTCCTGTGCATGTCTGCTGCCGTGCGGCGCCATGTACAGGCAGGAGGTGGAAGCGGCTGCGAAAACAAAAGTTAACAGTAGAAAAAAAAAAAAAAAAAGTTATACTCACCTGTCTGCAGCCTCCCGGTGCCATGCCTGCTCCCAGCTCCTCTCACGGTATCGCCACCCCCGCTCCGGCTGTGTGCAGACGGCCGGGAAACCTCCGATGGATGCAGGACCTGGTGATGGATCACCTGATGCAGTCACCTGACGCATCAGCTGATCGAGTCTCGGGCTGACGCGGGCGCCCGGCCGGTATCAGCGGATGCGTCAGGAGACTTCATCCCTGATTACCGACAGCTGCTGCAGCGATCGGACGGGATCAGACTCTCGCCCCATCGCTCCAGGAGCTGCCGGTAATCAGCACATAAGTGAGTATTATTATTTTTTTTTTTTTTTGCACCGATGCATCTGCTGATTGTATAAAAGCCGATTATACAATCAGCTGCTGTGTGATGGGATTCAGGCACTTGATCCTGACACATCATCTGATCGCTTTGCCTTCCAGCAAACCGATCAGATGATATTGGATCCTGATTGGACGGCGCGGGACCCTGACCCAGGATTACTGCGGAGGGGGGTTCTTTATTTCAATAAAGATGGAGTCACTAATTGTGTTGTGTTTTATTTCTAATAAAAATATTTTTCTGTGTTGTGTTTTTTTTTTATCTTTACTAGAAATTCATGGTGGCCATGTCTAATATTGGCGTGACACCATGAATTTCGGGCTTAGGGCCAGCTGATAATATACAGCTAGCCCTAACCCCATTATTACCCGGCGAGCCACCCGTCACCAGGGCAGCCGGAAGAGTTGGATACAGCGCCAGAAGATGTCGCTTCTATGAAAGCGCCATTTTCTGGGGTGGCTGCGGGACTGCAATTCACAGCGGGGGTGCCCAGAAAGCATGGGCACCCTGCACTGTGGATTCCAATCCCCAGCTGCCTAGTTGTACCCGGCTGGACTCAAAAATGGGGCGAAGCCCACGTAATTTTTTTTTTTAAATTATTTCATGAAATTCATGAAATAATTTAAAAAAAAAGGGCTTCCCTATATTTTTGGTTCCCAGCCGGGTACAAATAGGCAGCTGGGGGTTGGGGGCAGCCCGTACCTGCCTGCTGTACCCGGCTAGCATACAAAAATATGGCGAAGCCCACGTCATTTTTTTTTTGGGGGGGGGCAAAGAAATCCTGCATACAGTCCTGGAAGGAGGATGCTGAGCCTTGTAGTTCGACAGCTGCTGTCTGCTCTCCTGCATACACTATTGGATGGAGGATGCTGAGCCTTGTAGTTCGACAGCTGCTGTCTGCTCTCCTGCATACACTATTGGATCGAGGATGCTGAGCCTTGTAGTTCTGCAGCTGTCTGCTCTTCTGCATACACTAGTGGAGAATGAAGAACACATTGAAGAAGGAAATGACATCAGACCTTTTTTTTTTTGTTCACTGATAAAAAACGCATAAGGACGCAGTGAGCAAAAACGCAGCAAAACGCAGCAAAAAAACGCACCAAATCGCGGCAAAACGCGTGCGTTTTTTGCCGCGTTTTTTTCGACGCAGGTGCGTTTTTGTGCGTTTTTAGCGGCCAAAAACGCACAAAAACGCAGCGTCAAAAAAACGCAGCGTGTGCACATAGCCATACACTGTTTGTAAACACATTTTTTTTACATACCAACTTCATGTGCTTCTCAACAATAATGTCGTTTTCTGTACTGGAATGGCTCTGACCAAACCTGGAGAGAAATTTACACAACATGCACAGACTTGCATACAACGTGCTCATGATATACATCTATAATCAGTTTGCAGTCTCTAAGAATGGGTAGAGCAGGTGCAGGGTGTTTCTGCGGACTCTTTACAGTTTTTTCTCACTTCGTTCTAGGCACTTGTCTTACAAGACTGGGTGAATCTGCCCACCTGAGTACTGAACCCTGGTGTCACCAAAGCACACACTGACAATTGTCTTTCACAGATGTTACCTAGGCCATCATTAAGAAGGGCTCTCATGGCAGAGAAAGCTTACCACCCTTTGTCCACAGACCTTCCTCAGTCAGCTGGCTCCCTGCATGTCACACTCCATTCCTTGTTGTTTTGCTTGTTCCTGTAGGGATTTAAGAACATAAGGAGTGACAGAAGTCACTGACGTGACCGGTGTCACCAAGGCATGGTCGGTATTGGTGAAAGACTCTCAACTCTAGGCCCGTTCACTGCTTCTTGGTCAGCTGCACCTGTGCGAGGATCTCCATCCGAATCCATCAGCTCAGATCTAGACTTTCTTTTCGGCATACCTAATTCATTTGACAACAGGAAAAAATCTACAACCTACATACACATCTAAAAACTCTTACCCACTCCTGTTCTACCCATCTAGAGAGGCATTAATGCATCACTGTCTCCTGTATCAATAGGATTGGAGGGAGTGGTCAAATTTAGACTACCTCATGTTGTGTAAACAGCAGCATATCCAGTGCAGAATCGACCACCATCTGGTTTCATCTATAAAAACAAAACTAAAAAATATACATTAGATCATTCTTATAACTTTAACTCTGACCATAATACAGTTAGTGGTCATCTATACTTCACATGACTGAAAATACTAAATAAATAAACAAACAAATAAACAAATAAGACAAGACTTTCCTATTTCAGTTAACAGATATGCCTCATAGTAATCTAGTAAACATAACCTATGGGAAAAAGGTCAACTTCAAAACCTATCTAATATGCCTGCTGCACCCTCGAAGAAACTGGAGAATATATTTAATACCTTATTCCCCCCTTGTTTAATTGTTTATTTAGCAATATGGAAAAATTCAGAGTTTTTTATACTGGTATTCCCTAAAAGAAAAGAGAAAACAGCAGGTAATAAATTAGCTACATACTAAAACCTAAAATGAACAAACACTGAAAATAACGTATATCTTACAACAATATACATTGCTGGGGAATTTTAAAACCTTACGATAAACAACACTGTATCCATAAAGAAAAGAAAAACCTTTCATAGTAAAAATAACTGAGACATGATTAAATGACAGCTGTGACTAGGCGACTAACCTGCAAAAATATATATATTGTTTAGAAATAATCATAAAAACAGAAAAGGTGATAGAATCACAAAAATAAAAATATATTGTTCAAATAAATCGCCATTAAAAAACAAAACAACACAGAAATCAAATCGCACATCCCATGAAATTTAATAGTCCCTATTCAGGTATAAGCAGTAAACTAAAAATGGGAAATCCTGAACTCTAAGGGTTAAACCAAACTTATGTCACTATTGGGGAAAGACACATTCCATTCTTATCTCTGATTATTTATCATTTCAGTAAAAATTTCACTTACTTATCTTTGACTTGCATGTATTGGATAGCTGAGTAAACAAATATACTATTTTATACTTATTCAATTGTGTTAGTCATATATACCAGAGAACACCTCCCACCGGGGATGGGTGGAGAGCTTTGAACAAAGAGCCATTGCGAGGGGTGTGGCTTATGAGGTGTACTGCCATCAGTGGGTGTAGCAAGACGGCTGCCACAGGAAGTTCCAGGCACCTGACTTCCGGGTGTAGCATCCATGTTGTGACTCCCTGGGTGTACTGGGAGTGGCTGGAACTACGTAGTAAACCAGGGATACTTTTAGTGCCTGTAAATTTGCATTCCAGCATACAAAGGAGAGATTTGATTAGCACCAGATATGATGACTTCTAAAGGAAAACCATGAGGCACAGCTAGAGAAAAACATTTAGTGATTCTACAAACAGCAACACACAGTGAATAGGGTCTTTGTCCTCCAGTATACTCTCACTGGAGATTAATCTGAACTTCAGTACATGGGTTGCAGCCTGCCATCTAGTGGTAGTCCAACGATTTTACACAACTTTTTGCAATCTTTTATATTTTTTCCGTTTTTTTTGTAACTAGGGCGACAGCGTTCTCAGCTCCTACTAAAAACAACATATTTATCTTTTGAACAGAGTGTATACAAAGTGCTCTAATTGGACCGGCCGGCTCCAGCCGGAATTCTTTCCCGCCTCGTTATGAAGACCTACCCCCTCATAACAGTGGCTCACGTTTAATACGCAGGGGAATACGCTAATTCCGACACTTTTACCTTAACTAAAGTGAGATCCTTTCCCGCCTCGTCTGCCACGCAGACAGTGACATGCGCCTGAACCGCAGGGGAATACGCTAATTCCACTTTAAGTTAACTGAACCCTTCCCGCCTCATTTATTATCTATCCAATATTCAATATTCAATATTTAATATTTAATATCTAACAAACAGTTGCTGTGTTATCCGCAACACAGGGGAATCGCTAGTTCTCATACTTCTGTTCAAAAACAAACAATTTAAAAAGACTGAAAAACGCATGAACCCGTTAATTTCTCTCTAATCCAAACCAAAATAACACTTGTCTTTCTTTCAAATCATTACAACTCCTCTGTTTGCTTTACTATACAAAGGCTGCAGCCACCTCCTGTATGTCAGCCCACTGACCCCTCCTTTTTCCTCACTCCAAAGAGCTGCGCTGTCTGGACCCCGGTCTCTGCCTGTTCACTCCTTGACCCCCCCTTGCTTCCTGCTCTCTTCTGTTCTCAGCGAAAAAATGCAGGCTGCGTAATTCGATCTCCACTCTGTCTCAAGCAGCCGGTGGGCAATGGCCAACACACACCGACCCCCCTTCTTTCTAACACACACAAACTTTCCTCCCTGCTGCCCTCTTAGCAAAAGAATGTAGCTGCGTGAGCGAGTGACCCCCCACCATTTTCTTGCTTTCCTCTTAGTGGAGAAATGCAGGGACGTAGAGTTGCAGTCTGTCCCTGCCCAAGTAGCCAGTGGGGGACTGACCCCCCTCCTTTTTGTGTAAGAGACTGCAGGCACGCTGGGCTTCTCTCCACCATTTCTATATCTGTCTGCTCAGACAATTAACTCTCCGAGAACCAAACAGAGTAATCACAAGCCTGATTAACCATACACTATATACAAATCAACAGCTACTCAAAAAGCCCCCCATTTCTACCTTACTTACAGCTCAGAAATACAGACAGCCGGATCCTTTAAAACCTACCCCTAGCCCCTATGGGGACTGGGTCTTTCTAGATCACCGGCGAGTGACAGTCATAGGTCTCCGGTGCACTACCATTCTTCGGACTAGTGACCACCCCCTTTCGCCAGGTGTCTCTCGAACCACAGGTAAAACAGCACACACAATGTATATGATGCTCACCGCGCAACGGAGGGTGATCAAGTCCTCGATATCGAGCAACACCTGGATACTTGTGGAGTAGCCCCCAGACGTCCGGAAAATGGAAGATCTGACTCACCCTTCTCGGTGGCCCCACACTTGGCGCGCCAACTGTCAAGTTCAAAATGACGATGATGATGAGACACAAAGGATCTCTCGGGATCTGGCTGCTGTTTCAAATCATAAATTGTCATGAGTGCACACAAGAATGAAGAATAACTGGACAGCAAGTCAGTTACATCTATCTCCATGACTGGCTCTTGACCAAGTAATCTTTATTATTTGAAAAAACTCTAAACCGAGCAGTAAGGGGTGTAAACAAAAGTTTTAGTCCAATCAAGTATCGCAGGGCAGGGCTTCATGACATAGAGAGATCTGCACATCCTCCTCGGATTGGTCAGTCCAGGCTCCAGGAATTTCTTTTGTCCATCTGTCTTGGGTGCAAACAGGAAATGGCAGCCATCTTTACAATTACATGTGCTGGTATATACTGTGTCTAAGGAAAATACACTGAATATGCAATATACATATATACATGTTAGTAAGAAACAAAAGCATTCACAAATATGTGTGTTAGTTTACATCTACTGAACTATATAACTGAGTCTATGAAATGGCTGAATTAAGTATTTTTGGATACTCAATTCTTTATCCTCAACACGTACAGTGTGAGTCCCTACATAGCCTGCTATATACATGCAAACATCCCATACACTTTTGAAGAAAAAAAACCCCCAAACAAACACCACATCCTCACCTCGCTGCCATTCCCCTGGCGATGCTCTGATCTTTGGTGAACTGACTGTATTTAAAGCAGATGCGATGATGTGATGCCATTGGATCTGCTGCCTCACATGCTGATTGGTAAAAAAAGAAATTGTCACAGCCAACCTCCACCAATGTATTCACCGCTGTCTGCATCCTGCGGGTGTGGATGGCAGTGACATTGGGAATAATGTGGCACTTGACTGTGTATATATTTAGGTCTATTTAGATGTATTTTTGTGAATTTGTCTTTAAATATTTATATGTAGGTATGCCCTTATGTGTACGCATCTGTGTATGTGCGTGTCTACATTTGGATGGGGCCCACTGAGTCTCTTTTGCACAAGGCCCACAAAAACCTTGAGCTGGCCTTGCTCCCTGTTGTACACGCCTCCCGGACCTGTGGTGTGTGACTGCTTTCCTAACCACTCTTCCTCCCCTAGTACTGTGAGTCTGCAACCCAGTGCTGTGTAACCCCTAGTACTGTGTAATGCCCACCGCTGTCTGTGCCCTCCCTGGTAAAGTCTATGCTCCCCCAGTCCTGTCTGTGTCCCCCTAGTGCTGCCACCTAATGCTGTCTGTGCCGCCACCTAGTGTTGTCCTTTTCCCCCAGTCCTGTCCGTGCCCCCCTAGTGCTGTCCGTCCCACCATCAGCGCTGTCCATGCCCCCTCTAGTGATGTCTATGCCCCAGCCCCTCCTGTGATGTCTATGTTTGTCTCTCCAGACCGAGACAAACCTGGAAAAGCAGTTGCGAGAAACAACATGATCAATATCACTGAATATTACAACCTCACCAAAGAGAAGCGGTTCCAGCCACCACAGTAGGGGTGAGTAAATTGTTTGACCAAATATAGCAGGTAATTTTCAAGTTGATAATTTTGTGCGGCCCCCGAAGGTTAGCAGAAATCTCCAAATGGCCCCCGGTAGTAAAAAGGTTCCCAACCCCTGTTCTAAGAGGTGATTATGTGGCGCCCCTGAGGCTCAGTCACCACAGGGTATTGCATCTCACTTAAGGTGCAGTACTCATCCCGGGTAAGGAAGAGGTTAACCGCTTTTTTCCAAAAATAAGAACCTGTCATACTTTTTTTGCCTCCCAAAAAAGCACTAGGGCCTATTTTTGGAGATCTTCTTCGTGGAGAAACATGGTTGGGGGTAAGTTTACCCCCCCAAAAAAAGCAGACCCTCCTTCCCAGGAGACTCATACCCATGGCCGGCTTTAGGCATGTGCGACTTGTGCGGTCGCACAGGGTGCCGACGGCCATGCTTCAGGGGGGGGCGCAGCAGAGAGGTAAGAAGTTGTACATTTCCTGGCTCCTCCGGTCCCAGCACAGCGTTTTTACTGTAACCGCCGACGGTTAATTACTCAGCTTTATGTAGCCCCTGGCCAGCCGGGCCCACCATATTCACCGAGCTCCAGTCACAGCTGCAGCATAGGGGCGCGGTGTCGCTTCAGCCACTACTGCAGTCTGCACATGACTAAGGTGCGTGTGAAGTCCTTCAAGGGCATCGCATGCAAACTGGCCATGTGGTGGGGGAGGCACTGTGAATGGAGCAGAGCAGAAAGGTGTCGCGTCATCCCGCAGCCCAATGTGATGAGGTCATCACTGAGCACCTCATCACAGTGCTGCGGGCAACGTGGAGCTGGTGAGCGCGTGGCATCCGGCAGGGAGAGGTAGGCGCTCTATGAGCTGAAGATTGCCGGGGGTGGTGGGGGAGCCGCTGACTCCAGCTGCGGGGGGGGGCGCTGACTCCAGCCGCGGGGGGTGGGGGGGGGTGCTGACTCCAGCCGCGGGGGGGGGGGCGCTGACTCCAGCCGCGGGGGGTGGGGGGGGGGCGCTGACTCCAGCCGCGAGGGGGAGCCGCTGACTCCAGGCAAGGGGGGCCAATGACTACAGCCGCGGGGGGCCCGCTGACTACAGTCGCGGGGGGCGCTGACTACAGCCGCGGGGGCGGGGGGGATGCTGACTACAGCCGCGGGGGGCGGGGGGGACGCTGACTACAGTCGCGAGGGGGCCGCTGACTCCAGCCACGGGGGGCTAGGGGGCCGCTGACTACAGCTGCGGGGGGGGCGCTTACTACAGCCGCAGGGGCAGGGGGGGCGTTGACTACAGCCGCAGGGGGCGACGCTGACTCCAGCCACGAGGGGGCCGCTGACTCCAGCCACGGGGGGGCCGCTGACTACAGCTGCGGGGGGCGGGGGGGGCCGCTGACTACAGCCCCGGGGGGCGGGGGGGCTGACTACAGCCGCGGGTGGTGGTGGGGGGCTGCTAACTACAGCCAAGGGGGGCAGGGAGGGGCCGCTGACTACAGCCAAGGGGGCGGGGAGGGGCCGCTGACTACAGCCGCGGGTGGTGGGGGGCTGCTGACTACAGCTGCAGGGGGCGGGGGGGGGGGGACGCTGACTACAGCCGCGGGTGGTGGTGGGTGCCGCTGACTACAGCCGCAGGGGGCAGGGAGAGGCCGCTGACTACAGCCGCGGGTGGTGGTGGAGGCCGCTGACTACAGCCGCGGGGGGCGGGGTGGGGGGCGCTGACTACAGCCGCGGGTGGTGGGGGGCCGCTGACTCCATCCGCGGGGGGCGGGGGGTGCTGACTCCAGCCGCGGATGGTGGGGGGGCCGCTGTTCCAGCCCCGGGTTGTAGGGGTGCCCGCTGACTGCAGCCCCTGCCTTGCTTTAGCTGGATGTGTTGAGGCACACATCCAGCTGAAATGCATCGCTGCTCAGAGAGGACGCTGCAGGATGTGGGAGCTGGGGAGGGTGAGTAAAATGTTTGTTTTTTTTCTTTTTGGGGTAGACAAATATACGAGGAGAGACCCAGGAAAGGCACATATGCACAAGAAGGTGGAGATATATACCAGGAAGGGGACAAAAATAAGGATGGGGACATATATACCAGAATGTGCCCAGGAGGGGAATATATATACATCAGGAGGAGCCTAGGATGTGGATATATATATATATATATATATATTTACTGGGAAGGGACAAATAAACCAGGATGGGAACATATATACCAGGAGGAGGGCATATATACCAAGAAGGGGACAGAAACAAGGATGGGGACATGTATACCAGAATGTGCCCAGGAGTGGGATATACATACCAGGAGGTGCCCAGGATTGGAAATATATACCAGGATAGGGACAAATAAACCAGGATGGGGACATGCATACCAGGAGGGGCCCAGGATGCAGACATATATACCAGGACTTGGACATATATACCAGGAGGATATTATACAGAGAGACAATGTGTGTAGGAGGATAGTATACAGAGGGGTAGTGTGTGTTGGGTGATATACAGAGGAGCATTTTGTGTGTGTGTGTGAGGATATATATAAAGAGGGGCAGCTTGTGTGGGGGATAGTGTACAAAGGGGCAGTGTACATGAGGGATATTACACAGAGGGTCATTGTGTGTGTGTATATTATACAGAGATGCAGTGTGTGGGGGATATATAAAGGGGCAGTGTGTGTGTGTGTGTGTGTTTGTGTGTGTGTAGGATGCTACACAGAGGAGCAGTGTGTGGGATATTATACAAATGGGCAGTGTGTGTTGGTGTGAGGAGCAGTGTACGTGTGGGGACATGATACAGAGGAGCAGTGTGTGGAGGGGATATATTGAGGAGCAGTGTTTGTGGGGAGATATTATACAGAGGAGCAGTGTGTGGGAGGATATTATACAGAGGAGCAGTGTGTGGGAGGATATTATACAGAGGAGCAGTGTGTGGGAGGATATTATACAGAGGAGCAGTGTGTGTGGGAGGATATTATACAGAGGAACAGTGTGGGTGGGAGGATATTATACAGAGGAACAGTGTGTGTGGGATATTATATTAATAAACAGTGTGTGTGTGGGGGATGCTAAACAGAGGAGCAGTGTGTGGGGGGATATTATACAGAGGAGCAGTGTGTATGTGGGGATATTATACAGAAGACCAGTGTGTGGGGGGGTATTATGCAGAGGGGCATTGTGTGTGGGATATTATACAGAGAAGCAGTGTGTGGGGGGATATTATACTGAGGAGCAGTGTGTGGGGAGATATTATACTGAGGAGCAGTGTGTGGGGGGATAGTGTACTGAGGTGCAGTGTGTGGGGGATAGTGTACTGAGGTGCAGTGTGTGGGGGGATAGTGTACTGAGGTGCAGTGTGTGTGGGGATATTATACTGAGGTGCAGTGTGTGGGGGGATATTATACAGAGGAGCAGTGTGGGGGATATTATACAGAGGTGCAGTGTGTGGGGGATATTATACAGAGGAGCAGTGTGTGTGAGAGATATTATACAGAGGAGCAGTGTGTGTGTGATATCTTACAGAGGGGCAGTGTGTGGGGATATTATACACAGGGATATCGTGTGGGGGACACTGAGGGGCAGTGTGTGGGGGATATTACAAATAGGGGCAGTGTGCGAGAGAGATTATGGAAAGGGGTGGTGTAGAGAGTATATTATGGAGAGAGGAGGTGTAGGGGGTGTATTATTAATTTTCTAAGGGAAATGTTTTATTTTCTGGAACAAATGCAAAGGTGCTAACACTTTTGGCCATGACTGTGTGTGTGTATATAAATAAAAATATATATATATATATAATATATATATACACACACGCACACACACACACATACATACATACGTTTTTCCAAGAATGGTGGGGAGAAATTTGTAATTTATTGTACATTTGAAGAGATCAATTTTCTTAGGATATAAAAAAAGATGGTATCCTGTCCTCGTTTGTTTCCTGGGAAACTGGGTAAAAAATCAGTAGGGGGGCACCAAAGGGCAGTTTTGCACAGGGCACCATTCAGGTTAAGGCCGGCCCTGCTCATACCAGACCCGGACGTCTGCGTGGCTCCCAGGTCCTCCCTGTGATCTATAGTAGGCGTTCCCAGCAGCTGTGCTGCACGCTGTCCTCCCCTGCTTCAGGCCGACACACACACACACACACACACACACTCATCACATCCAGCGTTACAGAATTCTTCCGGCCGCAGGGAATGATGGGACTAAGTCATGTGTTGCAGGTCCTCTATGCAAGCATTGCGGCAGGTCCTTGCGCTCCACCGCACAACCTCTCAGGATTCTGCTGTCGAGAAGAAATCCGTGTCGCTGGATGTGGTGAGTGTGTGTGTGATCCGATGTTTGTGTGTGCTGGGGTTCGATCACTGCAGGTCCTCTGATCAGCGTTTGGAAAGTATGATTGCGGGGTGTCCACTGTCTTTAATGAAGTATCCGGCAGTATTATTTTTTTTAGTTGCACGGACACTTCATTATTGAACAGCGACTAGGACTTATTTTCGGGGGAGGGCTTATATTTAAGCCTTGCTCCGAAAATGCTGAAAATTCCTGCTAGGGCTTATTTTTGGGGGAGGTCTTATTTTTGGAAAAACAGGGTACTAATGAGTGAGCTCTACCATACTCGTAACACAGTCACCAGTGTACCGAGTATAATGGAAGTCAATGGGGAACTCAAGGAAGATCCAGATTTCCTAGAAAAATGTGAGTCCCCCATTGTCTTCCATTGTACCGGGTACTCGAGTCACGAGCGTCCGACTGCGCATTACGAGTACAGAGCACGGTAGTGCTCACTCATCACTAGCCACAGCAGGTAATAAGAGGTTCACTGTGAATTGGCAACCACGGACTACAACAGCGATTCCATTACAGTAATGTCGGCACCACGGTTCCTGGTAGGTCACATGACCATTGCAGCCAATCAGCAGCAGCTTATCAATATTCCAGCATCACAGACAAAAATAGTGAAGGCTGCTGCAGATCACCAGCCACTAATCACATGACCACTTTAGCCAATGATCAGCCACTGATCGGCTGCAGTAGTCATATTAGAGAACGTCACATCACCAGATGGGAAACTCAGACATGGCCATTCCCTTTAAAAACTCTTTTTTAGGAAAAAGCCTTAAGGAGAAACTGCTAAAGTTCAAAGAGACAAGTACCAGCAAGGAACCATAATTACAGACGACAGAAAGGAAGTCCCCAAAAATCCCTCTGACCGCATAATCATCAGCTTCTCTCCACTTCCAGGCAGCTGCTGCGGACATTGGATGGCTGTGAGTGCTGCCTGCTGCTGCGGACATTGGATGGCTGTGAGTGCTGCCTGCTGCTGCGGCCATTGGATGACTGTGAGTGCTGCCTGCTGCTGCGGCCATTGGATGGCTGTGAGTGCTGCCTGCTGCTGCGGCCATTGGATGGCTGTGAGTGCTGCCTGCTGCTGCGGCCATTGGATGGCTGTGAGTGCTGCCTGCTGCTGCGGCCATTGGATGGCTGTGATTGCTGCCTGCTGCTGCGGCCATTGGACGGCTGTGAGTGCTGCCAGCTGCTGCGGCCATTGGACAGCTGTGAGTGCTGCCTGCTGCTGCGGCCATTGGATGGCTGTGAGTGCTGCCTGCTGCTGCGGCCATTGGATGGCTGTGAGTGCTGCCTGCTGCTGCGGCCATTGGATGGCTGTGAGTGCTGCCTGCTGCTGCGGCCATTGGATGGCTGTGAGTGCTGCCTGCTGCTTCGGCCATTGGATGGCTGTGAGTGCTGCCTGCTGCGGCCATTGGATGGCTGTGAGTGCTGCCAGCTGCTGCGGCCATTGGATGGCTGTGAGTGCTGCCAGCTGCTGCGGCCATTGGATGGCTGTGAGTGCTGCCAGCTGCTGCGGCCATTGGATGGCTGTGAGTGCTGC
Source organism: Anomaloglossus baeobatrachus (assembly GCF_048569485.1). NCBI lineage: Eukaryota > Metazoa > Chordata > Amphibia > Anura > Aromobatidae > Anomaloglossus > Anomaloglossus baeobatrachus. The sequence goes on along the minus strand of NC_134355.1, from coordinate 559,775,595 downwards.
CAGCTGCTGCGGCCATTGGATGGCTGTGAGTGCTTCCAGCTGCTGCGGCCATTGGATGGCTGTGAGTGCTGCCTGCTGCTGCGGCCATTGGATGGCTGTGAGTGCTGCCTGCTGCTGCGGCCATTGGATGGCTGTGAGTGCTTCCAGCTGCTGCGGCCATTGGATGGCTGTGAGTGCTGCCTGCTGCTGCGGCCATTGGATGGCTGTGAGTGCTGCCTGCTGCTGCGGCCATTGGATGGCTGTGAGTGCTGCCAGCTGCTGCGGCCATTGGATGGCTGTGAGTGCTGCCAGCTGCTGCGGCCATTGGATGGCTTTGAGTGATGCCAGCTGCTGCGGCCATTGGATGACTTTGAGTGCTGCCAGCTGCTGCGGCCATTGGATGCCTGTGAGTGCTGCCAGCTGCTGTGGCCATTGGATGCCTGTAAGTGCTGCCAGCTGCTGCGGCCATTGGATGGCTGTGAGTGCTGCCTGCTGCTGCGGCCATTGGATGGCTGTGAGTGCTGCCAGCTGCTGCGGCCATTGGATGCCTGTGAGTGCTGCCAGCTGCTGCGGCCATTGGATGGCTGTGAGTGCTGCCTGCTGCTGCGGCCATTGGATGCCTGTGAGTGCTGCCAGCTGCTGCGGCCATTGGATGGCTGTGAGTGCTGCCAGCTGCTGCGGCCATTGGATGGCTGTGAGTGCTGCCTGCTGCGGCCATTGGATGGCTGTGAGTGCTGCCAGCTGCTGCGGCCATTGGATGGCTGTGAGTGCTGCCAGCTGCTGCGGCCATTGCATGGCTGTGAGTGCTGCCAGCTGCTGCGGCCATTGGATGGCTTTGAGTGCTGCCTGCTGCTGCGGCCATTGGATGGCTGTGAGTGCTTCCAGCTGCTGCGGCCATTGGATGGCTGTGAGTGCTGCCTGCTGCTGCGGCCATTGGATGGTTGTGAGTGCTGCCTGCTGCTGCGGCCATTGGATGGCTGTGAGTGCTGCCTGCTGCTGCGGCCATTGGATGGCTGTGAGTGCTGCCTGCTGCTGCGGCCATTGGATGGCTGTGAGTGCTGCCAGCTGCTGCGGCCATTGGATGGCTGTGAGTGCTGCCTGCTGCTGCGGCCATTGGATGCCTGTGAGTGCTGCCAGCTGCTGCGGCCATTGGATGGCTGTGAGTGCTGCCAGCTGCTGCGGCCATTGGATGGCTGTGAGTGCTGCCAGCTGCTGCGGCCATTGGATGGCTGTGAGTGCTGCCAGCTGCTGCCGCCATTGGATGGCTTTGAGTGCTGCCAGCTGCTGCGGCCATTGGATGCCTGTGAGTGCTGCCAGCTGCTGCGGCCATTGGATGCATGTGAGTGCTGCCAGCTGCTGCGGCCATTGGATGCCTGTGAGTGCTGCCAGCTGCTGCGGCCATTGGATGGCTGTGAGTGCTGCCTGCTGCTGCGGCCATTGGATGCCTGTGAGTGCTGCCAGCTGCTGCGGCCATTGGATGGCTGTGAGTGCTGCCAGCTGCTGCGGCCATTGGATGGCTGTGAGTGCTGCCTGCTGCGGCCATTGGATGGCTGTGAGTGCTGCCAGCTGCTGCGGCCATTGGATGCCTGTGAGTGCTGCCAGCTGCTGTGGCCATTGGATGCCTGTAAGTGCTGCCAGCTGCTGTGGCCATTGGATGGCTGTGAGTGCTGCCTGCTGCTGCGGCCATTGGATGGCTGTGAGTGCTTCCAGCTGCTGCGGCCATTGGATGGCTGTGAGTGCTGCCTGCTGCTGCGGCCATTGGATGGCTGTGAGTGCTGCCTGCTGCTGCGGCCATTGGATGGCTGTGAGTGTTGCCAGCTGCTGCGGCCATTGGATGGCTGTGAGTGCTGCCAGCTGCTGCGGCCATTGGATGGCTGTGAGTGCTGCCAGCTGCTGCGGCCATTGGATGGCTTTGAGTGCTGCCAGCTGCTGCGGCCATTGGATGCCTGTGAGTGCTGCCAGCTGCTGCGGCCATTGGATGGCTGTGAGTGCTGCCAGCTGCTGCTGCGGCCATTGGATGCCTGTGAGTGCTGCCAGCTGCTGCGGCCATTGGATGGCTGTGAGTGCTGCCTGCTGCTGCGGCCATTGGATGGCTGTGAGTGCTGCCTGCTGCTGCGGCCATTGGATGGCTGTGAGTGCTGCTTGCTGCTATTGGATGGCTGTGAGTGCTGCCTGCTGCTGCGGCCATGGGATGGCTGTGAGTGCTGCCAGCTGCTGCGGCCATGGAATGCCTGTGAGTGCTGCCAGCTACTGCGGCCATTGGATGGCTGTGAGTGCTGCCTGCTGCTGCGGCCATTGGATGGCTCTGAGTGCTGCCAGCTGCTGCGGCCATTGGATGGCTCTGAGTGCTGCCAGCTGCTGCGGCCATTGGATGGCTCTGAGTGCTGCCAGCTGCTGCGGCCATTGGATGGCTGTGAGTGCTGCCAGCTGCTGCGGCCATTGGATGGCTGTGAGTGCTGCCAGCTGCTGCGGCCATTGGATGGCTGTGAGTGCTGCCTGCTGCTGCGGCCATTGGATGCCTGTGAGTGCTGCCAGCTGCTGCGGCCATTGGATGGCTGTGAGTGCTGCCAGCTGCTGCGGCCATTGGATGGCTGTGAGTGCTGCCAGCTGCTGCGGCCATTGGATGGCTGTGAGTGCTGCCAGCTGCTGCCGCCATTGGATGGCTTTGAGTGCTGCCAGCTGCTGCGGCCATTGGATGCCTGTGAGTGCTGCCAGCTGCTGCGGCCATTGGATGCATGTGAGTGCTGCCAGCTGCTGCGGCCATTGGATGCCTGTGAGTGCTGCCAGCTGCTGCGGCCATTGGATGGCTGTGAGTGCTGCCTGCTGCTGCGGCCATTGGATGCCTGTGAGTGCTGCCAGCTGCTGCGGCCATTGGATGGCTGTGAGTGCTGCCAGCTGCTGCGGCCATTGGATGGCTGTGAGTGCTGCCTGCTGCGGCCATTGGATGGCTGTGAGTGCTGCCAGCTGCTGCGGCCATTGGATGCCTGTGAGTGCTGCCAGCTGCTGTGGCCATTGGATGCCTGTAAGTGCTGCCAGCTGCTGTGGCCATTGGATGGCTGTGAGTGCTGCCTGCTGCTGCGGCCATTGGATGGCTGTGAGTGCTTCCAGCTGCTGCGGCCATTGGATCGCTGTGAGTGCTGCCTGCTGCTGCGGCCATTGGATGGCTGTGAGTGCTGCCTGCTGCTGCGGCCATTGGATGGCTGTGAGTGTTGCCAGCTGCTGCGGCCATTGGATGGCTGTGAGTGCTGCCAGCTGCTGCGGCCATTGGATGGCTGTGAGTGCTGCCAGCTGCTGCGGCCATTGGATGGCTGTGAGTGCTGCCAGCTGCTGCGGCCATTGGATGGCTTTGAGTGCTGCCAGCTGCTGCGGCCATTGGATGCCTGTGAGTGCTGCCAGCTGCTGCGGCCATTGGATGGCTGTGAGTGCTGCCAGCTGCTGCGGCCATTGGATGCCTGTGAGTGCTGCCAGCTGCTGCGGCCATTGGATGGCTGTGAGTGCTGCCAGCTGCTGCGGCCATTGGATGCCTGTGAGTGCTGCCAGCTGCTGCGGCCATTGGATGGCTGTGAGTGCTGCCTGCTGCTGCGGCCATTGGATGGCTGTGAGTGCTGCCTGCTGCTGCTGCGGCCATTGGATGGCTGTGAGTGCTGCCTGCTGCTATTGGATGGCTGTGAGTGCTGCCTGCTGCTGCGGCCATGGGATGGCTGTGAGTGCTGCCAGCTGCTGCGGCCATGGAATGCCTGTGAGTTCTGCCAGCTACTGCGGCCATTGGATGGCTGTGAGTGCTGCCTGCTGCTGCGGCCATTGGATGGCTGTGAGTGCTGCCAGCTGCTGCGGCCATTGGATGGCTGTGAGTGCTGCCAGCTGCTGCGGCCATTGGATGGCTGTGAGTGCTGCCAGCTGCTGCGGCCATTGGATGGCTGTGAGTGCTGCCAGCTGCTGCGGCCATTGGATGGCTGTGAGTGCTGCCTGCTGCTGCGGCCATTGGATGCCTGTGAGTGCTGCCAACTGCTGCGGCCATTGGATGGCTGTGAGTGCTGCCAGCTGCTGCGGCCATTGGATGGCTGTGAGTGCTGCCAGCTGCTGCGGCCATTGGATGGCTGTGAGTGCTGCCTGCTGCTGCGGCCATTGGATGGCTGTGAGTGCTGCCTGCTGCTATTGGATGGCTGTGAGTGCTGCCTGCTGCTGCGGCCATGGGATGGCTGTGAGTGCTGCCAGCTGCTGCGGCCATGGAATGCCTGTGAGTGCTGCCAGCTACTGCGGCCATTGGATGGCTGTGAGTGCTGCCTGCTGCTGCGGCCATTGGATGGCTGTGAGTGCTGCCAGCTGCTGCGGCCATTGGATGGCTGTGAGTGCTGCCAGCTGCTGCGGCCATTGGATGGCTGTGAGTGCTGCCAGCTGCTGCGGCCATTGGATGGCTGTGAGTGCTGCCTGCTGCTGCGGCCATTGGATGCCTGTGAGTGCTGCCAACTGCTGCGGCCATTGGATGGCTGTGAGTGCTGCCAGCTGCTGCGGCCATTGGATGGCTGAGTGCTGCCTGCTGCTGCGGCCATTGGATGCCTGTGAGTGCTGCCAGCTGCTGCGGCCATTGGATGGCTGTGAGTGCTGCCAGCTGCTGCGGCCATTGGATGGCTGTGAGTGCTGCCTGCTGCTGCGGCCATTGGATGGCTGTGAGTGCTGCCTGCTGCTGCGGCCATTGGATGCCTGTGAGTGCTGCCAGCTGCTGCGGCCATTGGATGCCTGTGAGTGCTGCCAGCTGCTGCGGCCATTGGATGGCTGTGAGTGCTGCCAGCTGCTGCGGCCATTGGATGGCTGTGAGTGCTGCCAGCTGCTGCGGCCATTGGATGGCTGTGAGTGCTGCCAGCTGCTGCCGCCATTGGATGGCTTTGAGTGCTGCCAGCTGCTGCGGCCATTGGATGCCTGTGAGTGCTGCCAGCTGCTGCGGCCATTGGATGCATGTGAGTGCTGCCAGCTGCTGCGGCCATTGGATGCCTGTGAGTGCTGCCAGCTGCTGCGGCCATTGGATGGCTGTGAGTGCTGCCTGCTGCTGCGGCCATTGGATGCCTGTGAGTGCTGCCAGCTGCTGCGGCCATTGGATGGCTGTGAGTGCTGCCAGCTGCTGCGGCCATTGGATGGCTGTGAGTGCTGCCTGCTGCGGCCATTGGATGGCTGTGAGTGCTGCCAGCTGCTGCGGCCATTGGATGCCTGTGAGTGCTGCCAGCTGCTGTGGCCATTGGATGCCTGTAAGTGCTGCCAGCTGCTGTGGCCATTGGATGGCTGTGAGTGCTGCCTGCTGCTGCGGCCATTGGATGGCTGTGAGTGCTTCCAGCTGCTGCGGCCATTGGATGGCTGTGAGTGCTGCCTGCTGCTGCGGCCATTGGATGGCTGTGAGTGCTGCCTGCTGCTGCGGCCATTGGATGGCTGTGAGTGTTGCCAGCTGCTGCGGCCATTGGATGGCTGTGAGTGCTGCCAGCTGCTGCGGCCATTGGATGGCTGTGAGTGCTGCCAGCTGCTGCGGCCATTGGATGGCTTTGAGTGCTGCCAGCTGCTGCGGCCATTGGATGCCTGTGAGTGCTGCCAGCTGCTGCGGCCATTGGATGGCTGTGAGTGCTGCCAGCTGCTGCTGCGGCCATTGGATGCCTGTGAGTGCTGCCAGCTGCTGCGGCCATTGGATGGCTGTGAGTGCTGCCTGCTGCTGCGGCCATTGGATGGCTGTGAGTGCTGCCTGCTGCTGCGGCCATTGGATGGCTGTGAGTGCTGCTTGCTGCTATTGGATGGCTGTGAGTGCTGCCTGCTGCTGCGGCCATGGGATGGCTGTGAGTGCTGCCAGCTGCTGCGGCCATGGAATGCCTGTGAGTGCTGCCAGCTACTGCGGCCATTGGATGGCTGTGAGTGCTGCCTGCTGCTGCGGCCATTGGATGGCTCTGAGTGCTGCCAGCTGCTGCGGCCATTGGATGGCTCTGAGTGCTGCCAGCTGCTGCGGCCATTGGATGGCTCTGAGTGCTGCCAGCTGCTGCGGCCATTGGATGGCTGTGAGTGCTGCCAGCTGCTGCGGCCATTGGATGGCTGTGAGTGCTGCCAGCTGCTGCGGCCATTGGATGGCTGTGAGTGCTGCCTGCTGCTGCGGCCATTGGATGCCTGTGAGTGCTGCCAGCTGCTGCGGCCATTGGATGGCTGTGAGTGCTGCCAGCTGCTGCGGCCATTGGATGGCTGTGAGTGCTGCCAGCTGCTGCGGCCATTGGATGGCTTTGAGTGCTGCCAGCTGCTGCGGCCATTGGATGCCTGTGAGTGCTGCCAGCTGCTGCGGCCATTGGATGGCTGTGAGTGCTGCCAGCTGCTGCGGCCATTGGATGGCTGTGAGTGCTGCCAGCTGCTGCGGCCATTGGATGGCTGTGAGTGCTGCCAGCTGCTGCGGCCATTGGATGGCTGTGAGTGCTGCCTGCTGCTGCGGCCATTGGATGCCTGTGAGTGCTGCCAGCTGCTGCGGCCATTGGATGGCTGTGAGTGCTGCCAGCTGCTGCGGCCATTGGATGGCTGTGAGTGCTGCCAGCTGCTGCGGCCATTGGATGGCTTTGAGTGCTGCCAGCTGCTGCGGCCATTGGATGCCTGTGAGTGCTGCCAGCTGCTGCGGCCATTGGATGGCTGTGAGTGCTGCCAGCTGCTGCGGCCATTGGATGCCTGTGAGTGCTGCCAGCTGCTGCGGCCATTGGATGGCTGTGAGTGCTGCCAGCTGCTGCGGCCATTGGATGCCTGTGAGTGCTGCCAGCTGCTGCGGCCATTGGATGGCTGTGAGTGCTGCCTGCTGCTGCGGCCATTGGATGGCTGTGAGTGCTGCCTGCTGCTGCTGCGGCCATTGGATGGCTGTGAGTGCTGCCTGCTGCTATTGGATGGCTGTGAGTGCTGCCTGCTGCTGCGGCCATGGGATGGCTGTGAGTGCTGCCAGCTGCTGCGGCCATGGAATGCCTGTGAGTTCTGCCAGCTACTGCGGCCATTGGATGGCTGTGAGTGCTGCCTGCTGCTGCGGCCATTGGATGGCTGTGAGTGCTGCCAGCTGCTGCGGCCATTGGATGGCTGTGAGTGCTGCCAGCTGCTGCGGCCATTGGATGGCTGTGAGTGCTGCCAGCTGCTGCGGCCATTGGATGGCTGTGAGTGCTGCCAGCTGCTGCGGCCATTGGATGGCTGTGAGTGCTGCCAGCTGCTGCGGCCATTGGATGGCTGTGAGTGCTGCCTGCTGCTGCGGCCATTGGATGCCTGTGAGTGCTGCCAACTGCTGCGGCCATTGGATGGCTGTGAGTGCTGCCAGCTGCTGCGGCCATTGGATGGCTGTGAGTGCTGCCAGCTGCTGCGGCCATTGGATGGCTGTGAGTGCTGCCTGCTGCTGCGGCCATTGGATGGCTGTGAGTGCTGCCTGCTGCTATTGGATGGCTGTGAGTGCTGCCTGCTGCTGCGGCCATGGGATGGCTGTGAGTGCTGCCAGCTGCTGCGGCCATGGAATGCCTGTGAGTGCTGCCAGCTACTGCGGCCATTGGATGGCTGTGAGTGCTGCCTGCTGCTGCGGCCATTGGATGGCTGTGAGTGCTGCCAGCTGCTGCGGCCATTGGATGGCTGTGAGTGCTGCCAGCTGCTGCGGCCATTGGATGGCTGTGAGTGCTGCCAGCTGCTGCGGCCATTGGATGGCTGTGAGTGCTGCCTGCTGCTGCGGCCATTGGATGCCTGTGAGTGCTGCCAACTGCTGCGGCCATTGGATGGCTGTGAGTGCTGCCAGCTGCTGCGGCCATTGGATGGCTGAGTGCTGCCTGCTGCTGCGGCCATTGGATGCCTGTGAGTGCTGCCAGCTGCTGCGGCCATTGGATGGCTGTGAGTGCTGCCAGCTGCTGCGGCCATTGGATGGCTGTGAGTGCTGCCTGCTGCTGCGGCCATTGGATGGCTGTGAGTGCTGCCTGCTGCTGCGGCCATTGGATGCCTGTGAGTGCTGCCAGCTGCTGCGGCCATTGGATGCCTGTGAGTGCTGCCAGCTGCTGCGGCCATTGGATGCCTGTGAGTGCTGCCAGCTGCTGCGGCCATTGGATGGCTGTGAGTGCTGCCTGCTGCTGCGGCCATTGGATGGCTGTGAGTGCTGCCTGCTGCGGCCATTGGATGCCTGTGAGTGCTGCCAGCTGCTGCGGCCATTGGATGCCTGTGAGTGCTGCCAGCTGCTGCGGCCATTGGATGGCTGTGAGTGCTGCCTGCTGCTGCGGCCATTGGATGGCTGTGAGTGCTGCCTGCTGCGGCCATTGGATGGCTGTGAGTGCTGCCTGCTGCTGCGGCCATTGGATGCCTGTGAGTGCTGCCTGCTGCTGCGGCCATTGGATGGCTGTGAGTGCTGCCAGCTGCTGCGGCAGCTCCTCCTGCTCCGAGCGTCTCCCCATCTCCTCACTAATCACAACGGAATGATCAGCGCCCGCTTCACTCTAGCGCCCAGCGGGCGTTGTCTTTACGTCACTCCCATTAAGGGTGGGATCTACGGGCTCTTTCTCCTTTAGAAACTTGCTGATTGGCTGTGATCATGTATCAGACAGAACCCCGGCCGTGTTCCAGGACTTTTCATTGGTTCTTTGAAGTTTGGCTGGCTGCTCGGCGGTCGCTGATTGGCTGTCGGAAGCAGTGGGCGGTCTGAGGCGGGTCTGACGGGAGTTTGCTGCCTCAGGTTGCAACTTTTGAGCTGGGCTTGTTCGGCACCGGAAACCGAGAGGTAATAATAGTAGCGGGCGGGGAGCGGAGACTGAGCGGTGTGTGTGTATTGTCTGCTGTGGCCCGACCGTGCTGTACGGACGGTGTCTGTGTGCTGTGCATGCTTTCTAGTTGTACTCGTGTCCGTTAATGTGAGCTGAAGACGTTTCTGCCGCGGTTGCGGTGAAACAATAAACTTCAGGCCGACATGCTGGAACTTTTAGTGCTCTGGCATCGATCTGTGGTTTCCATGTTGTCTCCAGTGGCCTGCAGGCAGATAATGGAGCAGCGGTGACATCAGGGTGTGTCAGGATATTCCCAGACAGCACCGGTGCAGGAGCACAGCCGGGATGTGCGAGCAGGGAGCGACAGATCTGCCCGACCACGGGCTTCACCGTCCATAGCAGATCTGCCCGACCATGGACAACACCGTCCATAGCAGATCTGCCCGACCGCGGGCTTCACCGTCCACAGCAGATCTGCCCGACTATGGACAACACCGTCCACAGCAGATCTGCCCGACCGCGGGCTTCACCGTCCACAGCAGATCTGCCCGACTATGGACAACACCGTCCACAGCAGATCTGCCCGACCGCGGGCTTCACCGACCACAGCAGATCTGCCCGACCGCGGGCTTCACCGTCCACAGCAGATCTGCCCGACCGCTGGCTTCACCGTCCACAGCAGATCTGCCCGACCGCGGGCTTCACCGTCCACAGCAGATCTGCCCGACCGCGGGCTTCACCGTCCACAGCAGATCTGCCCGACCGCGGGCTTCACCGTCCACAGCACATCTGCCCGACCGCGGGCTTCACCGTCCACAGCAGATCTGTCCGACCGCGGGCTTCACCGTCCACAGCAGATCTGTCCGACCGCGGGCTTCACCGTCCACAGCAGATCTGTCCGACCGCGGGCTTCACCGTCCACAGCAGATCTGTCCGACCGCGGGCTTCACCGTCCACAGCAGATCTGCCACCAATCTCACATCAGATTGTGAGTTGTGAGAGCTTTGACACTGTTTTGTTAGGACCAATTCTTATCGTAACACCTTCAATCGGGAGATGGATTTTTATGCTTTTCAGATCAGACACCTTTTGACACCAGGTTTTTACTCCATCAGAGAGCAGCATGATGAAGGGACAGAGACCCTGATAACAGTGATGGATCCCTTACAGGGCTGCTTTCTGTAGTTTTGATATGACAGTTTTATCAGCAGCAGATCTGCCAGTTCCCTGAATCCTGAGCTGTGTATAACCCCGCCCACACCATGCATTGGCAGCTTTCTGTGCATAGGCAGAAATCTGGCAATTAGTGTTGGGGCGGGTTACACAGAGCTCATAAGCATGGAGTTCTACATGGCAGCAGGCTTACTAGTCCTCTAACGATAATCTGCTGATTAAAATCAATTTATCGAAGCTACAGCAAGCAGCCCAGTAAGTGACAACGCTCATTTGGGGATCTCTACATTAGGCTTCTCTCAGATTAAGTGGTAAAAACCTTTGACAGATTCCCTTTAAAAGTGCCTGTCCAGTGAAAAGAGTTATCACCTATAAGGGCATGTGCGTATTGCATGCATTTATGCTGCGTCTAGCTCTGCAGTGTAACTGCATGCATCCTGCGTCGCCTGCACAATCTATGAAGATTGTGCATAATCCTTGCACACGTTGCTTTTTTGAACGCAGCGATTTGCATGCTGAAATTTTGATCCAAATCGGTGCATTCAAAAATGCAACATGTCGCTTCTTTCGTGCGCTTTGGATGCTGCTCCCACTCTGTCTATGGGAGAGGCAGCATTCAGAGCGCATGAAATCGGCATCTATTCTGCAGACACACTGCATCCATTACGCAGTGTTTCTACATCGATTTGAAGCGCACATGCACTGCCAAATTGCTGCAGAAGTTTCAGCATTTACGTGCGCACCCCCTAAATAGGATAAGTAATTTATTGATTGACGGGTCTGACTGTTAGGCCTCGCACTGATTGGCAGAACAGGGAACTTCTACTCTAGACTGCTTCTCCATTTTGCTCGGCTTTTATGGCCTCCCCGGAGGGTAGAAATAGAGCCGTGTTCACACATGCATGCTGCTGCTCCTCTCGAAGAGGGAGAAAAGTGCCTCATGCTGCTGATTGGTGCCAGTCCCACCCGTCGGACCCCACCAATCAGTGAGTATCACCTATCTATTGAATAGGTGATCATTTATTGTTACTGGAGAGTCTCTTTCTGAAATAATTGAGGTTTGCTGTAGACTTCCCTTTGACAATCCACAATCCAGTCTGCGCTGTATATTGGCAGGCTGTGGATGTAACATGCACTGCGCTGTGTGACTTGTGCAAATCTCATCCAATTCGCTGTTACTGGTTTCTATCTCATATTTCCAATGTGCAAATTCAGAATCCACAGTAATTCCGGAAAGTGTAAACGTCGCCACACACCGAGACCGCAGGCGGTGACCTATGTATGACTGATTGCCATCACTGCTTTTCTTATGTGATAAAGTGGAGATCCTTTTCCTTTTTTTTTCTTTATACTTTGACGTGGAACCATGCTTGTGCTCGGGTATAAAACCCGAACTAAAACTACAAACAGTGCCGGGGTCCTGGGCTCAGATCCCACCAAGGACAACATCTAAGGCGTCTGTATGTTCTCCCCATGTCTTTGTGGGTTTCCTCCCACTCTCCAAAGACATACTGATAGGGAATGTAGATTGTGAGCCCCAATGGGGACAGTGACAATGACATCTGTAAAGCGCTGTGGGATTAATAATGCTACATAAGTTAAAGTGAGTAAATAAATAGGACTCCAGCCCGGGAGCTCGGCCAGAACTCCTTATAATGACATGAGCATCGTGACTGGCATCCAGTGTTATGTGATGTATGTAAAGCATGGAGGGAGGGGACGCAGTATAGGGTGGCGCCCCCCCCCCCCACTTGCAATGCACATACCAGATGTCCACAAATACCAGTCTGCATGGTGGTGTACGGGGAATCAGGCAATAAAAACTCTTTACATGAAGCATCTGTGGTAATGAGCATGTGAACATTTGTATTACAGCTTTACATATCTATAAATGGGAAAACAATGTTGTCCTCTGAGCTCAGTTTATAGGGGTTTCCTGCTGATTTTAGGTCACAGAAGGGGAATTGTAGCAAAATAAAGTGGTAAGGGGCATTTAGGCTGCAAAATAATCGTGACTGAGGGTTAAAAATGCCCATTTAGGATTATCTTGTCTTGTGAACAGAGACTGCCAATCACTATTAATGAGCACAACGTTCATCAGCTTAAATCTTCTTTTGCGCAGCGGAAACGTTGATCATTTTTGGCGGAGCATCGTCGTGTGTAAACAGGACTCGGTGCCCAGAACAATGGCAGTCTATGTGCACGGAGCGAGTGTAGATCACTGTGTGCATGGTTTACTTTAGTCTGCTTTTGGAAATAGGCATATAAATGCATGCAGATCAGTGAGCGTTTACCCTCCGGCGGTCACATCCCACTGATTGGCTGCAGGGGTATGCCAGACATTATCACTTCAGTTTCCCCTGCGGTCATTTGACTGTATGGACAGAACATCATCACTTCCATTCCCGGGGGGCACTGGAATTGTGCAATATCGGAGTTCTCAATGACCATTTCTGGAGCCATTGTGCGCAAGCTCGACCCCTGAGCGCTGCAGAGCCCCCATTCTGGGGAGTGTAGGGGTCACACCCACAGGACCCCCAGTGATCAGCTACTGTATAAATATGGCTATAAATCAAATAATATCGAAAAAGACTTATTCACAAATGATGTATAGATAGCTATGGAGAAATGATAAAAGTATCTTATATCTTTTTATTTTTTGTATCAAAAGATTAAAAACAAGAGGAACACTCCCCTGAGACAAGAAATATATATAATTTATTCATCATTTACGGTATGCATCATTTGTGAATAGGTCTTTTTCTCTAGTCCCTTCCACGACAGCATAGGAGGTTGTCTCTACACGCCCTAATTGGGACAGGAAGTTCAAGAGGTTTAAAAGGACCCTCCCACCTCCCATAGCCAGTGTCTTTCCTGTCCCCATGGGGCATGGAGAGGTTTTGTTTTTTCTCCTATGCTGTGGTGGCCGGCGAACTGCAGTATATTTTTTTTTTTTTCCCCCCTATTACCTTCAGCCGGACGGCATCGGTCGGGCCTTCACCGCTCCTCCCTTGCTGTTCCCTCACGCTGTGGGGGACCGCTGCTCCAGCCTTCCGGATCCTCCTGAGGGGTGATGCAGGCTGTTGAGCTCCCCGGCCGGCGTCCTCCCTGAGCCGCCGGCCGCCTCCCGCATGCACGCTGCCGGAGCGATCCGGAAGTGCTCCCGGAGGCGGGACTTCTGGTCTTGCGGACTTCCGGTCGAGCGCTTCCGGTTTGCGGAGGCAGCGTGGAGGCACGCCGACTGCGACTCGACCTGCCCAGGACCGGATGCGGGAGGCGGGGAAACGTGCACCGTCACTGGGGAGGCAGGCCCTTGTCCATAAGGGCTGCCACGAAGACATCAGATCATGGTAAGACCGTGCTCCCTGTCATGTCTTCCGCTGCAGCTGCCTCTGCAGAACCCAGTGTGCCCCCTGCTACTGTGAGTATGGAGGGGACTGGTCCCTCGGACATAGGTCTCATCAGTGATTATGGCTCTCTGCTCTGTGTTTTCTAGGAGGACAAGGCCACCAAGAAAACTGACAGAAATGAGAAATCAGAGAAGCCTGAGAAGTCAGAAAAAACTGACAAGTCCGATAAGCCTGATAGACCTGACAGAGTGGACAAAATTAAAAAATGTCCCATCTGTATAAAGAAGCTCCCTGCAGTATGGGATAAAAAGCTTTGCCAGCAATGTACGGACCAGGTTATTAGGGCCGAACAACCATCTCTGATAGATGAGTTGCGGTCCATGATGAAACAGGAGATTAGGGCCTCACTGGCTTCTCTCCCTGTTCCTGGCCCTGTTCCTGGCCCTGTTCCTGGCCCTGTGCCTGGCCCTGTTCCTGGCCCTGCTCCTGGCCCTGCTCCTGGCCCTGCTCCTGGCCCTGCTCCTGGCCCTGCTACTGGACCCTCTCCTCCAAAAAAGAGGAGACTCCAGTCGACCCCTTCTGATCAGGAGGACGCTGATTCCACCTCTGAGGGTCCTGATGAAGGATTTCCATCTGGGGGGTCTGACCAGTCCTTTCTTTTTCACTCAGAAGAGTTGGGGGATCTTATTGAGGCAGTTCGGAGCACTATGGGTTTAGAGGAAGTGCAGTCTCTTCCTTCAATCCAGGACGAAATGTTTGCTGGCCTGAAGTCAGTCAAACAGTTGGGATTCCCAGTTCATGCCAATATATTGGATATTGTTTCTCAGGAATGGGAATGTCCTGAGAGGCGGGTACGGAGTGACCTTAGACGCCGGTTTCCTCTGGAACCTTCGGGACTACATTGGGAGATCCCAAGAGTAGACGTTCAGGTGGCTAGGGTAGCTAAGCAAACGGCTCTTCCCTTTGAGGATACTTCCCAGCTGAAGGATCAAATGGATAGGAAGGTAGAGGGCCTGATGAAGCGGTCCTGGGAGGCATCGTCTTCCTCTATTCAAGCCAACATTGCCTCCACCTGCGTATCCAGGTCCCTAATTAGGTGGTTGGACCAGTTGGAGGCTCATATTTCCCAAGGGACCCCTAGGGAGGAATTACTGGAATCCCTTCCCTTGCTTAGGAAGGCTACCTGTTTTCTGGCAGATACCTCGGTGGAATCTGTCCGCCTGGCAGCCAGGACCTCGGTGCTTTCTAACTCTGCCCGACGTGCCCTCTGGCTTAAGGCCTGGAGTGGAGACTCCACCTCTAAAATGAGGCTTTGTTCCCTTCCTTTTAAAGGGGATTTGGTGTTTGGACCTGCCCTGGATGATATCCTGGACAAGGCGACTGATCGTAAGGCCTTGCCCGATCCTAGACCTACCAGGAAGCGGTCCTTTCGTCCCTCGATGCCTCAGGCCTCCCAGCCCAGAGGGAAAGGGAAGGCAGGCAGGTGGAGCTATCCCAAAGGTAGAGGGAGAAACATCCTCATCCCTCCACATCAGCAACGTCCTCAGCAGGACAAGCAGTGACTCGGCCCGGGTGGGGGGAAGACTCTCAGCGTTTCTTACCCAGTGGCAGTCCATAACCTCTTGCCAATGGGTTCTGAAGATCATCTCGGACGGTCTTCTCATAGAATTCCTTCCCCCCCTCTTCCGGGTCTCCGAGTCACTGCGCTGGCATCGCCGGGTTCACAGACTCTGTTGTACACAAAGATTTTAGAGTTAGTGCACTCGGGGGTCGTTTCCCCAGTCCCGAGTCGGGAAGAAGGGATAGGACACTACTCCCGTCTCTTCCTGGTCAAGAAGCCATCCGGCGACGTCCGTATAATTATCAATTTAAAAAGTCTAAACCGTCTGGTCAGGTACCGGCGGTTCAAGATGGAGTCGGTGAGATCAGCTATTCCCCTGATAGGTCTACACCGCCAGATGGCCTCTATCGATCTGAAAGATGCCTACTTCCATGTACCCGTCCATCCGGGACACAGACAATACCTCAGGTTTGCGGTGCTTCACGGGGAAGAAGTACTTCATTTCCAATTCAATGTACTTCCCTTCGGGATCTCCTCAGCTCCAAGGATCTTTTCCAAGATCATGGCAGAGGTGGTCGCCTTCATAAGATTGCAGGGTATCTGTCTAGTTCCGTATCTGGACGACTTTCTTCTCATGGCTCCGTCTGCTCCAACCCTCCGGAGCCATGTGGAGAGGTCTTTGGGAATCCTTCGGTCTCTGGGATGGATTCCCAATCTCAAAAAATCACAGTTAACCCCCTCCTCCACACGGCAGTTTCTCGGAGTGCTGCTGGACTCCGACAGACAGGCATCTTTTCTCCCAGAGGGCCACAGGATAGCTCTGTTATCCAAAATCTCGAAGCTCCGCAGGCAGGCTCGCCCAACGCTTCGAGCGGCTATGTCGGCCCTGGGTTCCATGACATCCTGCATCCCCTCGGTCAGGTGGGCTCAGGCCCATTCTCGGTGTCTCCAGGATCATATCCTGACACACTGGGACAGACTCCCGTCATCCCTAAACAGAAGGTTTCGCCTCTCGGAGTCCGTCTCCTCATCCCTTCTCTGGTGGCTGAGTCCCGCCAACCTGCAGGTGGGGGTTGCCTGGACTCAGAAACCCCTGGTTACACTGACCACAGATGCCAGCCTACGTGGATGGGGGGCACTGGTGGCATATTCCCCATTTCAAGGGGTCTGGAGTCCTTACGTCAGCTCCCAATCCTCCAACTACCGGGAGCTCAGGGCAGTCAGGGAAGCCCTCCTTGCGGCTCAGGACCTCGTCCGGGACTCTCACGTCCTGGTATATTCAGACAATGTCACAACAGTGGCACATCTCCGCCATCAGGGCAGTACACGCTCAGGCGCCCTGAAGTCGGTATCCTCCCGAATCTTTCAATGGGCAGAACAATCTCTGCTCTCCCTTTCTGCGGTCCATCTGAAGGGCTCCCTCAATCTTCAGGCGGATTTCCTGAGTCGTCGGGATGTTCATCCAGGGGAATGGAGCCTGGATCAGGCAGTGTTCTGCTCTCTAGTGGCAAGGTGGGGTGCACCAGAGGTGGACCTCTTTGCCTCAGCAGAGAATCGCAAGGTCGCAACATATTTCTCCCTGAACCCAAGGGACGAGGCTTTAGGGGTAGACGCTTTCTGCCACAGTTGGTCCTTTCGCCTCGCTTACGCGTTCCCCCCTCTTCCTCTTCTCGCACGGGCCCTGAGGAAGATCAGAGACGAGGGGGTCCCAACTATACTGGTAGCCCCTCTGTGGCCCCGGAGGAGTTGGTACAGCTTGGTCATGACGCTAGGAATCGACGGCCCAGTCCTCTTAGGTTCGGACCCCAGCTTACTGTCACAGGGTCCGATTTTCCATCCGGCTCCTCAGAAACTCAACTTGGCTGCCTGGCTTCTGAGGCCCGGGCACTGAAGGCTCAAGGGCTTTCTGACAAAGTTGTGGCTACGCTGCAGAAGAACCGTAAACCTGTGACTAATAGTATATACAACAAAATCTGGAAGAGATTTTCCTCCTGGTGTGGTTCTCGGCCTCCTGACCCTTTTCGGCCTAATATTGCGCAGATTCTGGACTTTCTCCAAAGTGGTTTAGACTTAGGTCTTAGGCCCAGCTCCCTGAAAGTTCAGGTGTCAGCACTCAGTGCAGTCTTTGACACGGCTCTGGCAGATCATCGTTGGATCCGTCGGTTCTTTGTGTCCGCTGGTAGACTCTGTCCACGTCGGAGGGTCCTGACGCCTCGCTGGGATCTCAATGTGGTCCTTACAGGACTATCTCAATCTCCGTTTGAACCTCTGTGCTCTTGTAACATTCGTTCCCTTTCTCACAAGACTGCTTTTCTTGTGGCTATTACATCTGCTCGCAGAGTCGGCGAACTTCAGGCTTTGTCTGTTAGGGAACCTTATCTGACCATCAGAGATGACAGCATTGTTTTTCAGCTGGACCCTTCCTTCCTTCCCAAGGTGGTTTCGGATTTTCACCGTTCGCAGTCCATCGTCCTGCCTTCATTCTGTCAGACTCCTCGGACTCCGGGTGAGGAAGTGTTTCATTCTTTGGATGTCCGTCGGATAGTGTTGCACTACCTAGAGGTTACTGCTTCTTGGCGCCTTGATTCTAACCTGTTCATCCAGCCCTTTGGCCGCAATAAGGGCAAGAAGGTGGCTAAGAGTACAGTCGCCAACTGGATTGTGCGAGCAATTAGAGATGCATACCTCGCTCAGCATCTCTCTCCGCCTACTGGATTCACGGCGCACTCCACCAGGGCTACCTCTGCCTCCTGGGCCGAACGGGCAGGGGCCTCCCCTGAGCAGATCTGCAAGGCGGCTACGTGGTCTTCGCTCCATACCTTCACGAAGCATTATCGTCTGGATCTGGATTCCAACAGGGATTTGGCCTTTGGCAGGAAAGTCCTGCAGGCTGTGGTCCCCCCCTAGGTATCAATTCTTTGGTATTCCTCCTATGCTGTCGTGGAAGGGACTAGAGAAATAAGAATTATTCTTACCGATAATTCGCTTTCTAGGACCTTCCACGACAGCAGGTAATTCCCTCCCCTATGTATTCATGTATTCCTGAATGTGTAGTACTTCTCATATGCTATGGATTCTTTGTAAGACACTGGCTATGGGAGGTGGGAGGGTCCTTTTAAACCTCTTGAACTTCCTGTCCCAATTAGGGCGTGGAGAGACAACCTCCTATGCTGTCGTGGAAGGTCCTAGAAAGCGAATTATCGGTAAGAATAATTCTTATTTTTTTTTTTTTTTTTTTTTTTACTTATTTTTACATTTACTGGGAGCTGCCTGGATACATTTTGATTTATATTGATGAGTACTGGTTAATGTAGATTGATGTTGTACATGGGGAAAAAAGGAAATTTTGCTTCCTCATCATAATGTAGTCAGAGATCCTAATTCCAGTGATGTGTCACTTACTGAGCTGGAGTGTATGACAGCGTCACTGCCTGCGGGCAATCAGGATGGCAAAGATGGTGGATCGCTCTATTGTGGAACGCCCAGCTGTGGGTCTTATAGGGGAAATTAGGTTGCTCTAGAACAGCGGCCCCCAACCGTTCTGACCTTGAGAGCCACATTCAGTTTGAACAGGGTCGCAAGTCATATTTAGCTCCCGCTCCTCAGTAGTGACACCCAGATATCCGTCCCAGTATAATGACAGCCAAAGCTTTCCACAGTGATCACACAGAGGCAGTATACCAAATATATAGTGGCGCAATATGGATCTGCTCTTGTTTGTAGGGCTACTCACAAATATCACCATCCGGAGACCTTCTCTTCACTGCTGTTTGCTAGACCTGGTGTTAATGTACCAAGCTGCAGACAGCCACGAGCCACAGATCATAGGCCCGCGAGCCACGTAGGGCTCTCAGACTACAGGATGGGGACCCCTGCTCTATAATATAGAGAGCGTTGTTTGGGCGCTCTGGTAGCACACAGATGGGCTGTATTTACACTTTATGCGAGACCAATATATTTTATACTAAGTTTTTGCACCTAGTTGGAATCCATTTCACAAGAACATAATTTTATGGCGTTCACATTTCCTGTCAAGAAACACTTGGCTGTCTCAATGAGACATATTACAGCCTTAGGGGGTTTAGGACCATCATATCTGCAACTTGTGACCCAGAATAGTTCATGCCAAAATACATTCATTAAAGGGAATCTGTCAGCAGGTTTTTGCCACCTAATCTGAGAGGAGCATAATGTAGGGGCAGAGACCCTGATTCCAGTGATGTGTCACTTACTGGACTGCTTAGTGTAGTTTTGATAATCTACTGCTGATTAATCAATGATTTTATCATTAGAGGACTACTTGGCGTGCTGCAGATAGTCCAGCATATTTATGAGCTCTGTATAACTGCTAGATCTGCAGCAGAGAAAACATTGATTATATCAAAATGACAGCAAACAGCTCAGTAAGTGACAGATCATTGGAATCAGGGTCTCTGTCTCTACATTATGCTGCTCTCAGATGAGGTAGCAAAAGCCTGGTGACAGATTCCCTTTAAATAAATGAGGCCTTTGAGGTGTCAAAGGACGGTATCCATCCCATACTTAGTCTTTGAGAAAATTGTCCAGATGGTCAGACTGCATAAAAAAATGTTACGGATTCCCTGTTCCCATTCTGACTATAGCCAGTCCTGACACAAGGATATAAACCAGCCGCTGTCTAAGAGGTCACTGCAGTGACCAGCTGAGCGCGGCGTCCTCCTCTGTATCCAGAAGAAGCAAATATGTGAGGCTGAAGCTCAGCAAAGGGGCAGGGAGGCAAACGTCACATACATATATATATATATATATATATATATATATATATATATATATATATGAAATTTATATTTCCTTTTTGGGGCTGTCTAGTCAGAGTCGTGGAGTCGGAGCTCATTTTGGTGGAGTCGGTATAAAATGCACCGACTCCGACTCCTAAAATATATAATACATTGGGGACAGGAGTGCAATGCAGAATGTGCTGAATATTTTACTAAATAATAACATTTAGTATAATGCTTATATTTAAGTGAAAAATGTATTGTAGTGCAATGTGAACATCAGACATTTAATCATTTATATGATACAATAATCAAGATATTTAGAACATAAAATATATTTATTGGAATACAAAAAACTAATACATTGTAAATATGTAATACAATATGTAATATATATATATATATATATATATATATATATATATATATAATATATATATACACACACAAGATATGTATGTGATCTACTGTATATTACATTGTGTATTACATATTTACAATTTATTAGTTTTTTGTGTTCTAAAGTTGTATTCCAATAAATATATTTTATGTTCTGTCCAAATATCTTGATTATTGTATCATAAAAATTATGAAATGTCTGATGTTCACATACACATGTTCATGTATTACAATAAATTTTTCACCTAACTATAAGCAATATATGTAGGAGTCGGTGCAAGAGAAATTGAGGAGTCGGAGTCGAATGTTTGGTTTACCGACTCCACAGCCCTGGGGGGCAGAGGGGGGAGTAGACAACACCTTTAATATACAGCTCATGCGCAGATCTGTAACCTGTAAGAAAAGGGCACAATGTCGTTTGATTATTGTGATGAGCACAGTTCTATCCTTCCGTGTGTTACACTAAGGATACATGGCCACGATCAGGGCTATGTGGGATATTTTATATTTTCACTGTGATCTCCTGAGAAGGAGACTCTCTCGTCTATGCAGGAGAAATTGCCATGCTGCTGATAGGAAACCCGCACCGCAGGTCAGTTTCGTTAAAATGAAGCGCAGTGGGCTGGAGATATCTATTAATGCCATCTAACGTACTGTACAGCGCAGCATCTAAAACACTACCAGTCCTGATCGTGGCCATATTGCTTCTAGATGTGTCAATTTGGCTCATTAATGTACCTCAAAGAGAACCTGTTGGGCGACTCGTGCTGCTAGAACCACGAGCAGCATGAATTGCAGCCAGGTGTATATTCTGAACACTCTGGTGCTTCAGAGACAATATACTTTGCAGATCAGATCCATAGTCATAGAGGTAGCCAGTCCGGCTCTTCCCAGCACTGGGCTAGTCTGGTCTCCGGCTATGTTCCTTGGCCAGATATTTAGAGCATAGCATCTCTGAAATATTGAAGCCTTTAGAAAATGATATACCTGGCTGCAGTTGGGCTGTGGTTCATGCTGCCTGCGGCTCGGGCCACATGGATCGCCCGACAGGCTTAGTTTATTAATCACTAATCAACAAAACGATCACTAAGGCTGCGTGCGCATATCAGAATTCATAGCGTTTTGGACGCACTGTGTTTTCACTGCTTCCAAAACGTTGTGTTGCACAGTGGATGGGATTTACAGGAATCTCCTGCCCTCTGTGCTTGTTTTTCCGCAGCGTAAACTGACCTGCGGTGCGGCTTTCTAAGCCTCATCATATCAATTGTTTGCTGCGGAGATGCGAGTGGTCTCCACAGGGAGAACAGGTAGAAGGACCACAGCAACCCGAGCCCTGATTATAGGCACAGGCAGCTGCGGTCTCCTGCGGAGAACACTCGAGGCCCTGCAGGAGAGTACACGCTGCGTCTAGGATTCATCATGTCCGGATCATGGGCTTGTAGCCTAATACCATAGTTGTCCCCACAGCTTACACCGAGCATTGTCCTACTGATAACAATGAAACAAGCCGATCCCCCAACAAATAAGCGTTTTGCACGTCCCTGGGTGATTCCTGGCACGTTAACACCGGTGATGATCTGCATGTGTAAATGCCCAAATAAGGCTGCTTTCACACATCCATTTTTTGCTGAGCGGCACAATACGGCGCTTTGCAGAAAAAACGCAAACGTTTTTTTTTTTGCCACCGGTTGCGTTTTTTCCGCATAGACTTGCATTAGCGCCGCATTGTGCCGCATGGCTTTGCGTTGCGTCCATTTTTTGCCGGATGCGGCATATTTAGCCCATGCGGCGGATGGAACGTTGCCTGGCACGTTTTTTTTGTGCGGAAAAAAAACCTCATCGCGCTGGATCCGGCGCGATTTACAATGCAAGCCTATGGACGTCGGATGCGTTTTTTTTGCACTGCACATGCTCAGTATTAAGCCTCTTCCGTCAAAAAATGGACGATCTGCATGGAAAAACTTATGCAACGGATCAGGTTTTTTCGCCGCATCCATTGCATAGGTTTTTGAGCTGGATTGAGCCGCACTGCAAAAATCGGATGTGTGAAAGCAGCATAAGCCTCTTAGTTACTGATTGCTGTGTCTTGTGCAGAGCTGCGGTGTCTGTACAGTGTGACACACAGGATGCCGCTCTTTGCCCTGGTGTCTTCAGGCTCCCACACTCCTCGCTTCCTTCCTGTGCAGCTTTATAGAAACTCTCACGTTTCAGGGGCCCCGGACATGTCGGCTGCACAGCTCCATTCTCTATGTACTGTGTGGTTTGGTTTACAGCCTTTACATTTTTGTCTGCTTTATTCCTGCAGACTCATCATCTTTGGTTAAATAGGACTAGTTACCTTTCTGGTTATTGTGCGTACACATTCTTAAAATTCTGTGTAAGACAATATGTGCAGCTTTGTGTATGAGGGTATGTGGACGCTGCGTCTTCCAGGTAGATTCTGCCTGGAACCCTCTGAAAAAGCTCTCAATAAACATCAAAAAATAAGCATCTGCATTGCAATGTCAAAACGTCTTTCTGTGACATGTGCCATCTTTTGTACCTTTCTTTTGTTTCAGGCTTTGAAAGCCGTTAAGTGACTAAAAATCCTGACCAGTCTTCAGGCAGCTTCTGCGTGGAATAATAATTTTTCTTTCTATATCACCAATATATTCCACACCACTTTACATTTCAGAGGGAACATGTATAGACTATATATAAGACCTTACAGAGTAACGCAGATCAACAGAAACCAAGGGGTCAGTCAGATATACAGAGACTGAGGATATGTAGGGTGGTGCAGGTCTTTGTGGGTGAGAGTGATAGTTTATATTGGACTCTGTATTGGATGGTCAACCAGTGCAATGGCTGGAACAGGGTAGAAGCATCTGTGTAGTAGTTGGAGAGGAATAGGATCCTGCTGCATTCAGAGTGGAGAGTTTAGTAAGCGGGAGACAGATTAGTAGAGTAGCAATGGTGCAGACAAAAATTAATAAGGCGAGGTGCGAAAGGTTGCATTTTTTTGCGCTTTTGTTGCATTTTTAACTGCACTGTGTCAATGACAAACTACACGCTTTTGCTTCCCCAGCAAAGTCTGAGAAATCAGAATTTCCATGCGCACGTTGCAGTTTTTTTTTTTTCTTGTCAGCGTTTTATTTGTCAAATATTTGTCAAAATCTTTGCCAAAAAAAGCAGCATGTCAATTCTTTTCGCGTTTTTGTCATGTTTTGTTACCCGTAGAACTCAATGTGGGGGATGAAATTGCAGGAGCCAAAATATCTCTCTCTCCGCTTCATATTAACCGATCACCGGCGCGGCTGTCGCGCTGCTCCCGCAGCCTCTAATTCTTCTTCCTGACCCGCTCATTAGGCTTATAGATACTCACTGTTTCCCCATCTGTGATTGGTTGCCGTCAGACGCGCCCCCACGCTGAGTGACAGCTGTCTGACTGCAATCAATCACAGCTGCCGGTGGGTGGGTCTATATAGTGCGGGAAAATAAATAATTTAAAAAAAGGCATGCGGTCCCCCCTAATTTTGATACCCAGCCATGATAAAGCCTCACAGCTGAGGGCTGGTATTCTCAGGCTAGGGAGACCCACATTATTGGGAGCCTCTCCAGCCTAAAAATATTAGCCAGCAGCCGCCCTGAATTGCCACATCCATTAGATGTGACAGTCCCAGGACTTTACCCATCTCATTCTGATTGCCCTGATGCGGTGGCAAACAGGAGTTAATGGCAGCCAATAGCTAATGAGCAAGGGGACTAGTCCCCTGGGTGTTTCTCCCCTTGCTAGTCAGCACCATTATCATGTTAGCATACCCACAGGGGTGTACTAACATGCTAATGGGGACGACTAGCAAGGGAAGCAACGCCCTTGGGACTAGTCTCCGTGCTCATTAGCATACGGTAAAAGATCTTTAGAAATACTCTTTCTAAAGATCTCTTTATCTATGCTAGTGTATACAGGGATGGTCAGGCAGGGATTAGCAATATGTACCCAGAACTGCTCGTGACTCTGGGTGCATATTGTACCTGACAGGTTCCCTTTAAGTTCTGTTCTGGACCCGAATCTCATTTGAAGTCACTGATTGGCAGTTCAGGTCTCCGCCCACATACAGCCAGCCAAAAACTGAGCATTTCCGTGGGAGGGAAGCCAGGGTTTTTCCATTTTTTAATTTTTTTTTGTGGGTGCTGATTTAATCTGACAGAGTCGCATTGGGGGTAACAAAAGGGCTATCAAACACTACAAGCTGGTCACACTGAGCGAGCACCAAGTGATGATCGCTCTAGTGGTTTGCATACGTTAAGCTAGTTACTAACATTACCTTGACAAGGAACCTGTCATATAAAATAAAGTGCTATTATCCTGCAGATATGGGTTTAATCTGCAGGTTAATAGCTTTCTCACGCTGTGCAGACTCTGCTCTGAGAGCTCCAATGTAGAGAAGAAATTTCAGTGATAGGGATGCTTAAGACACCACCATGGGCATAGTGAGCGGTGGATTAATCTCGCCCCCCACACTGACTGATAGCTGACTTCTTATTGGTGCATTGTTGGGCCGGCTGTCAGTCAGTGCTGGGGTGGGATTACAGCCACCGCTCACCATGCCCAGGGCGGTGACAGAAGCTGCCCGGCCGCATCTTTATGACTGAAAGCCTGAGGCTGCTGGAGGAAAAAAGTTCACCTCCTCTTTGAAGTGGGGCTCTTGATGTGGCAGCTACACGGCGTCAGAATGCTATTAACCTGCAGATTAGCCTTTTATCTGCAGGTTAATAGTGCTTTTTTTACATTATCGATTGCCTTTTATTATACACGTGTTTTGAAAGGAGTTAACACACTAAAGTGCTGATCCCTTCTGCACAAATCTAGTGATAGGTCTCCTTCTTACCTTAACTGATATGTATTATTAAAAGCTAAGCTAAAGATTTCAAGGGCATAAAATGAAGCTGACCTTTTATAATACCTTCCGTTATCAGGTCTCCGCTCACCGCGCCAAATCTCTGACCCGTCATCTCTGTATGGAATCATGTGATGGCATTATCAATAGTATATTGATATATTGATAAGTTTTCTGTATTTTTACAATACCGCTCACGCGGCGGATGTGCAAATTGCGCTGCTGCAGAACCTCACAAGAATTAGACCTGTTGTCATTCTATAGGGTTAATAATCACAGCTTTTCAATGCAAAATTTGCGGGATAAAAATATTTATTTCCCCAGTGGCACGGATAATTTACTTGGAACGTTTGTGATGTCTGTTATCAGAGTTGATGAAACGCCGTTCTCACGCATGGGATGCAGATTACATATAGACTTCCATAGACCGCAAGAAATCTGACCTCTGATCACACCTGTGAAGATCTTCAGGGGAAGCGCTATGGCCGATATAACACATCGCAGTCTGAAAATTTCACAAACCCAACTATTGTCACCGATAGATTACCTGTTGTAGTCCCCTAACTTATAAATTAATGAGACTGCAATTCTCAATATTTTCTGAATGTATTATAAAACCTTTTGTAGTCTGTCCTGCTGCAAATGCAAATATCGGAGCAGAAAGATTGTCTAGTTTATTAAAGGAGCCCTCCGATGAAGGTTATTATTATTGATGAGATGAGCGAGCATGCTCACCACTGCTCGGTACTCGGTCGAGTATAGCCGGTGCTCAAGTCCCTGCCCCGCGTGTTTCTCGGCTGCTAGATAGCCAATAAGCATGCAGGGATTGCCTGTCATACACGGTAATGCCGTAGCCATGTTGGCATTACTGTGAGTGGCTGGCCACATCGCATCATTAGGTCTTCTATGAGATCTAGGTTGATCTAGGATGGAGTGCTTAGATTAGAGCAGGGTTTGTACACTTGCACACTTTAATGCCTTTCATGTGGCACTAAAGGGTGTTTTTAGCCTTGTTTAACCTAAAAAATAATTAAAAAAAAATAAAGTTTTGGGGTCCCACTTATTTTTGATAACAAATCAAGGTTAAGTAGACAGTTGGGGGCTGGTATTATCAGACTGGGAAGGTCCATGGTTATTGGGTCCTACTTGGACTAAAAATAGGAACCCAAAGCAACCCCAGAATTGGTGCATCCATTAGATGTTCCAATTCTGGCAGTGACCCTGGCTCTTCCTGACTCTCCTAGTGCAGTGACAATCGGGGCAATGGTTCATGGGGTTAATGTCAGATGTGTAGCGCCAGCTGGCATCAAGCCCCAGTATTACTAATGGGTAGGCATTTATCAGACACCCCCGTTACTAACCCAGAAAAACTGTTTATTTGAATAGACTCCAGCCCCCCAAGCCTTTGTTCACCATTTTATTATAAAAAAAAGTCCAAGAACCCCAAATGCAGCTTCGGTGACTGTGAATAGCAGTAAAGTGCATCTGTTCTCAGGCGCTGGGTAGTGATAACACTCATCAGTGTCGCCGGATCTTGCTGAGCGCAGCGTTGAGTCTGTGGCTCTGATGAGTTATCGTCACTTCCTGAAGAAGCAGCTTGTAATCACTTTGAAATGCATTGAATATAAAACACTTCTCTCCACTGATGTGTCCTGGATCTTTCTTCAGAAAATCTTCAACAGCAGCTCGGAGTGAACTCGTCTTTGTCTTTTTTTTTATATTTATTGTCTGCACCGTCCTGTGAACGTGTGTATCTGCTCTATTATTAAAGGGAATCTGTCAGCAGGTTTTTTCTGCCTCATCTGAGAATAGCATGATGGAGGCAAAGAAATCCTGAATCCAACAGTGTATCACTTAGATTACTGAGTGTAGCCATTCTTACACAATCAGAAATTTTAGGTTTAGGCATGTAGCAGAGTCCGGAGGGCTGTCCCAGATTGTACTTTGACGGTGAGGTGTCAATCACAGCGGGAAGCGTATAGGACTAATCTGCACTTGAGTTTCTAGTCCTGTAATGATAAGTGTCCTGCTGCTTAAACAAACATAGCAAATAAACAACAGATTGGACTGTGAGAATCTTTGCTCTTTAGGCTATGTGCCTACGGGACTAGGTACCCGCAGGTTTGTCCGCAGGTTTACCGCAGCTGCTCCCCGGAATCCGCAGCTATCCATTGCTGCGGTATATGTGCGGAGTTGTTGCGGTAAACCTGCGGAACAAGTGCGGAAATACCTGCGGAATTCCTGCTCTGTATCTCCATAATGGATGAGCGTCAGTTCCGCAGATATTTCTGCAGGAATAATTGACATGTAGTTACGTGCGGCTGCGGGACATCCGCAGCATATTCCGCAGCCGCACATATACCGCAGCATGGACACAGCACTATCCAAATCCCATAGGATAACATGGGGAGTCTGTACTTGCTAGAACCTGCGGATTTATCTAGAAAATCCAGATAAATCCTCACGTTTTCCGCAGCAAAATCCGCATGCACATAGCCTTAGTGTTCTTTCATCATGCCTCTTAGGCGGACTTTACATCTGCGTTATTCTGCCGCAATGCTGTATCCGGCACAAATGCGGTACAGTTGAGTGGAATCGCGGCAAGATAAGTTCACATTATCTTGCCGCGATTCCACTGTATTGAACTGTACCGCATTTCTGATGGATCCGGCATTGCGGCAGAATAATGCTGATCTGTGCGCAGCCTTTAACTACTTTTTGTAAGCCCGCCCCCAGCAATGTGCATTGGACAGTGAAGGATGTCAATCAGCGGAGTGGGCGGGGTTATATGTGGCTCTGCATTCTGAGCTCTGCAGCAGAGAAAACAAGAAATCTATCAAAATGACAGAATCGGGGACTCTGCTCCTACATTATGTTGCTCTCACATTACATGGCAAGAACCTGGTGTCAGATTCCCTTTAATATCACAAAAGAAAATGGCGTTTAACTAGTATATGGACAAGACCAGCACTATCGTATTATTAAAGCAATGCACAGGTGTACATCTGCCCTGGTCAATATACAGACATGAACTAATATTTAAAAGTTATTCCCGTCTCCAAAATCCCATCCCAATATGTAATAATAATATTAGCAAATACCTCCAATTAGAAATGTAGTATAGTTCTCCTGATATAGCCATGTCTCTCACCTCATGTGCAGGGAATTGCAACTTAGGTATTCATGGTTACATCCACTCATACAGTGACAGTTAGTTGCTAGTGGATGTAACTATGGATACCTAAGCTGCAATGCCCTGCACGTGAGGTAAATGACCTGTCTATATCAGGAGAACTATACTACATTTCTAATAATCACCCCCGCTACATTTTGGGATATGATTTTGGACACAGGAATATCCTTTTTAAATCATTTTTTTGTTACTTGTTTTTTAATTTTGGCAATCTCTTTTTTTCTCTTTTTTTCTCTAACCACATCACAATCCAAGGTAAAGTGAATCCTTTTTAGGATCACCCCCCCCCCTCTATACACTGACTATATGGACATGTAGATCACAGGAAGCCGAATAAAATGATACATTGATATCTGCAATCCAACATTTTATTCCAGAGAAATCTGAATTTCTCTTAATATGTAACTGAGCTGTTAGGATCTATGGGCCGGACATAGATCTCCACAGCTAACCAGATAAGTGCGGTCTGACACATGGCACCCCCAATCATTAGCTGTTATTTGACCCTTTATGTCTTTTGCATTATGTATTTGGGTTTGTGGTTGCCCTCTTGTCCATGCACCCTTACCCACCCAGCTTTGACAGACAGGTTTTTGAGTTACCGTATTCCTCATCCTTTCTCTTCCCAAATGCATTAGCCATATAGAGAGGTTTATCACTAGAGTCAGGGTCCATACAATGAAGTCACCTTGTGGATGGCCGAAACATTTTCTCATAAAAAATAAGGTTATGAGGCTGATTTTTTTTTTTTATCTGAACAGCAACAGTGCAATTAATGTATTCACTAAAAGGAACCTGTCACGTCCCCAAACGCTATTAACCTGCAGATATGAGGTTAATCTGCAGGCTAATAGCATTACAAAGTAGCTGGCACACCGCATTGAGAATGGGGCTACCAGGAGGAAAAGAACTTTATTCCTCCCAGCAGTCTCCGGCTTTCAGTCATGGAGGCGTGTCTTCAACCACTGCTCAGTACGTAGTGCACAGGCTCTAGTGTAGTGAGCGAGGCTGCACACGTCTAGTTGGTATATGGCTTACTAGTGCTGAATACGCCACCTGTTCAGCGAAAAGGAATTTATACTCCTTATACACAATCCATTAAACACACAAGTGCTCTCCACAAGGCATGAGATCGCCATAATAAAAATGTACATCGTGGACTGGAGTCAGGCAGCTGCCCAAGGGTCATTAAGAGGATAAATCCATGGTGGTCACACATTTGGACAAAAATGGCAATATTTATCTTATGATTATTGTTTTTATGTTCTTTAACCTTTTTGAGCACTGGGTAATGAGAACAGCTGAGAAAATAATACATGTCCCAGTGTATCGTAACGTCTATTTCTGTTTGTTTTGCAGTTTTCTTATCAGTCACAAGATGTCAAAGGTAAGAAAAAACAAACCACGTGTAATAAGACATCATGTGTTTAATGTAATAAAATGGACAAGGCTTCATTGACAGCTGAACTCGGGAATAAAAGGTGTAATGTGGTTTACACCCAAATTTACAGGGATTTTTATTTACAACTGCTGCAACATTAGTTTTTAAAGGAACTCATATATATATATATATATATATATATATATATATATATATATATATATATATATATATATATATATATATATATATATATATATATATATATATATATATATATATATATATATATATATTTCTTGCCATTGAAATAATCCTAGGCTATGTTCTCACATTGTCTTTTTTGCTGTGGGTTTTTATCTGCAGCCTAAACCTGCTACTCTTGGCAGTAAAAAAAAGCTGCTTCCAAAAAGCTGATTTTGCTGCTTTTTTGGCTTTGTTTTTGGTTATTTGTCTACAGTACATGTTCAATAAAGTTAGTTTCATTCACCACAAAAGCAGCAAAAATGCAGCGTTTTTACAGCTTTTTTTGTACTTTCTCATTGCTTTCAATAGTGAAAAAAGCAGAAAAATCCTGAAAGAATCGACATGCTGCTGCTGTCAAAAAACGCAGCAGTTTTCCCATTTCAGTCAGGAATGAAAGCAATCATGTTCATAAGATTCTGGAATCTGATAGTTTTTGCTGGTACTGTAAAAAGCAGCTTTTACTTTTCAAAAAAACTGCAAAAAAAAACCCCCAGCAAAAACGCAACGTGTAAAGATAGTCTAAGGCTATGTGACCACGGGAGAAAATACATGCGGATTTTGTCTTGGAAAACCTGTGGATTTTCGGTATTTTCCAGACAAATCCGCAGGTTTACGCAAGTACAGACACTCCCCATGTTATCCTATCGGATTTGGGGAGTGCTGTATGTGCAGCTGCGGGTGTCCCACAGCCGCACATAACTGCATGTCAATTATTCATGCGGATTGTGCCGCTTAGATCTCTATACTTACCTGCCTTGATTGAAGACACCGGAGACTCTTCCCTTGGAGAAGAGCGGGACGGCGCTAAGAGTAGGCTGCAAGAAGTGGGCGGGACCTGCACAAGCTGCGGTCATGTGACCGCCCGAATTCCGGTCTTCTGACAGCCGGAGCTCGTCCAGGAGCCGGCCGGAAACCAAGTTGCTGTGCAATACAGATAAGTATGAACCAGGCCCAAACTGACCATAGGGCAATTCTGGCAAATGCCAGATGGGCCGGTGCCTGTAGTGGGCCGCTGTATCTGCAGTCACCGCCGCGCTCCTCAGCAGTGTGTGCATGCCGGGCAGTATTATCTGCCATGCACAAACTAGCTGCAGCAGGACTAGGAGGCAGCGCTGTGCTGTGCTGGCCCTGTTGTGTGCTGCTGTGCCGGCCCTGGCATGCACACGCCCCTGAGGAGTGTGGCGGTGCCGGTGACCGCAGCTTCCTCCTTCCTATGCAAATGTATTTGCGTCTTTCAGATGTAAATACATTTGAACAGTGTCCCGGGACTGGGCCCCGCCCCCGACGTGCAGCAACGTGATGAGATCAGCACCTTGCTGACGTCATCACAGTGCTGTGGGCGCCACACAGGAGACATCAGGAAGCGGTAAGCGCTCCATGGAGGAGCCGAAGAGACAGGTTTAATTAATGGGGATGAGTGGGGAGGGGTTGAGGACACATAACGGGGGAATATTTGTGAAGGAACACAGCTTTGTGACAGGCAGGGGTGGTTACTTTATTCCGAGGGAGTGGGGGGCAGGAGCGTGTAGTGATGTGGTAGTGTAATTTGTGTGTGTAGGGGGTGATGGGGGGTGCATTGTATTATGTCTGGGGAGGGGGTAATGGAGGGTGCATTGTATTGTGTGTGGGGGGGGGGGTAATGGGGGGTACATTGTATTTTGTGTGTGTGTGTGGAGGGGTAATGGGGGTGCATTGACAATGACAGGGTATATAAGCCAAACCTGATGAAGCGAGACCCATCATTTCACAATCCACGAGGAGAAACCTTACCCACAGTTTTGTATGTTCCAGAAAATGAGTAAGATGTTTTCTGAGTGCGGTGTCTGTGTGCAACTTTTCTTATGTTTGCATGGATGACTTTGAGGTATTTATTACATTCCAGTGGCAGCAGGGTCTCCAGGCCCCAATCTGATTGTACTGAATAGTGGTAACATTGTATATCTGTCTATACTGAGTGCACTGGCATCTGGTTACAGGGGGCACCATGAGGCGGACCTTTCCTCCTTTCTGTCTTGCATACAGTGTACGATTGTTCAGGACTCTCATCACCTGTGATTTCCTCTATTTTTCTACATGAGACCGTGTATAATATGTTCTTCTTCCTCTTCCAGCAGGCGCAGTTCACTAATCCAGAAACCCCTGGATATGTTGGATTTGCTAATCTCCCAAATCAGGTTCACAGGAAATCTGTGCGAAAAGGATTTGAGTTTACCTTGATGGTTGTAGGTAAGAAAGGAACAATAAATTGAAATTAATGGTTTATTAAAACAAAAAATAACGGAACAAACAAAAAATTGCAGTCTCATCCTTCTGTGTGATCTTTCCTATAAAGCGCAGGTGATTTGGTCCTTTCACTTCCGGGGGATTTAGGATATCCAACTTACCTCTTTTGGGAGCAAGAGGACTTCAACTATTGGAAGTATCAATCCTATAAGTCTATATTGACCCTTTAATGAGCCTTTTCATATGACTTTGGATAAAAGCCAAACCAGAATCTCAATTTGCAGACACGGTGTTTTGGGGGTGCAGCCCCTCGAATGGATGTGATTTGGCTAGGTGAGAGAGTAAGAATGGGATCTATGGGTAAGGTTTCTCCTGGTGGAGTGTGAAATGCTGGGTCTGGCTTCATCATGTTTGGCTTATATACCCTGTCATATGCAAGGCTAGTTAAAGGGTCGATTTTGACTATTAGGATGGCTACTTCCAATAGGTGGAAGTTTCAGTTGAGAGATGTAAGAAGCTTGTTGATGGTTTTAGGAAGCGATTGCTTGCAGTTATTTATTCCAAAGGGTGAGGGTTCATTATTCTACATTTATCAACATTGGGCAGATCGGTGGCTCAGTGGTTAGCACTGCAGTCTTGCAGCGCTGGGGACCTGGGTTCAAATCCCACCCAGGACATAATCTGCAAGAAGTTTGTATGTTCTCCCCGTGTTTGCGTGGGTTTCCTCCCACACTCAAAAGACATACTGATAGTGAATGTAGCTTGTGAGCCCCAATGGGGACAGTGTTACCAATGTATGTAACGTGGTGGAATATGTTAGTGTCGCGGGCGGGGAGGGGGGCCGCTGCGCTCACCGCACTCAGGTCCGGCTCTGGGCTGCTGCTTGCTCGCCGCTGCTCGGTGGCTCGAGCGGTGGGCCGGATCCGGGGACTCGAGTGGCGCTCCTCGCCCGTGAGTGAAAGGGGTGGTTTGGGGTTGGAGGGTATGGTCCGTGACGCCACCCACGGTTTGTGGTGAGGTTGGGACACCACCGCTGCTCTGGACGGGGATCCCGAAGCGATGACAGGGAGCAGCCGAGATGTTTCTCTCCCCTCCGTGGGTAGGGGGGTTTGGTGGTCCCAGGGCCCGGTGAGGTGTCGGGGGAGGCAGGGTTGGCGAGGTGCAGGGTCGCGGGGGCAGCGCGGTGCCTGACGGCACGGTGGTACTCACTCAGCCAATGATGAATACAGAGTCTCCGGTAAAACAAATGGCTGGATGGACGGGTCCCGCAGGCGGCTGCGGTGGTTACTCCCGGACGGGTGGTGGTGGTTGCCTTTCCCTGCACCTGTTGTGTGTCTTCAGTCCCGATGGCTTCCCACCGGTAACCCGCTCCCCAGCTTGGATGTGTGCCGGAGGAGCCCCTTTTGCCCGCAGGCTCTGGCGCTGGGAATTCTAGCTGTGGCGGTAGCTGTATTTCCCTTTCTCGGTTTGGACGGTTGCCTTCTATCGGGTCTTTGCTGCTAGGAAACCCCGGAGGTTCCAGTCGCTAACGGATTTGACCGGTTTAACGGCGACTCCAAGCCTGGTCGGGGTCCGTAGGCCCTGCCGGTTGGTGCTAGCTTCTCTTTGCTCCCCGGTTCGGTACCGGCGGGCCACCGCCCATCCCCGGGCTTACGGTTCCGCGTCAATCGGCCTCTCCTGCAGACGGCCACCACCGTCTGCCAACCTTGCTCTTGGTGCCCGGGCCACGTACCCGGACACGGTCAGTCTGCTCTTTCTCCTCAACTACCACTTCTTGCTCCTTCACTTTCACTCTCCTTAACTACACTGACTTCCTTTCCCGCCTCCAGGACTGTGAACTCCTCAGTGGGTGGGGCCAACCGCCTGGCTCCACCCCACCTGGTGTGGACATCAGCCCCTGGAGGGAGGCAACAAGGATTTGTGTGTGACTGATGTGCCTATCTCGGGGTGTGGGGTGTGTTGTTGCAGTACCTGTGATGACCTGGCTTGTCCATGGCGCCACATTAGCACTATAAAAAATAAAAATTTAGAACATTAAATTTCATGTGCTATATGTTTTCCTATGCAGACATCTTATCCAGATCTGTAATATTTTACTGACAAGCTCAGTTTTTATTATGCTGTATAGTTTTGTGTCCTCAACAAAGACTTACACTTCATTTAGAGAATATAACATTTACAATGACTTTTTTTTTTTTTTAACTGCCCCTTAACAACCAATTTGTTACCCATGTGCTCATAGTTACCCCTAGTCCCGATGTCTGGAGCTTTAGTACAAAGCTGGTGTATAATTCAGTGTCCCATCACTGCTGCATGACCAACTTCCAGATTTGCACTCACCTCCTCCTAGAAATCCAGCGTGTTGGGTAGATGCATTCTTTCCTTGCTTACATGGTGCCATGAACATATTTTTGCATGTCATCTCTTAAAATGGCCTCAAAATCTTTTCACACTACTGATACCACACTATGCACAGTAGTTGCCAGGATCCACCCTCTTACCTTTCTTAACCCCTTCACGACCATGGACGGATATATCCGTCATGGATCGTGTCCCGGTAAGCCCCGCCCCCTGCCGCGGGCAGGCGGCGTGGATCGGCACACATATCAGCTGTTTTCAACAGCTGACATGTGTGCCTACATGTTCCGAGTGGAATCGCATTCCACCCGGAACATTAACCCCTTAGATCTCGCTGCCAAAGTCTGGCAGCGAGATCTATATGCGCGTGGCCATCTTTTTTACTTACCGCCGCCCCCTCCGGACGTCACGTGAGTGATCACGTGACGTTCGGTGGTTGCCATCGTAGCACAGGGTCATGTGATGACGCCTGGTGCTACGAAGTTTCACTTTCATTCTTCCTCGGCACGGAGCAGAGGAAGAAAGAAAGTGACTGACTATTTCTGCTGTTTACAGCGGTATAGCTGTAATCAGCAGATAGCGATCAGCAATCGGATTGCTGATCGCTATAGCCCCCTAGGGGGACTAGTAAAATAAAATAAAAAAAGTAAAAAAAAAGTTTTAAAAAATTAAAAAAAAAACAAAAAACCTAAAAGTTCAAATCACCCCCCTTTCCCCCCATTGAATATTAAAGGGTTAAAAAATAAATAAATATACACATATTTGGTATCGCCGCGTTCAGAAATGCCCAATCTATCAAAATATAAAATCAATTAATCTGATTGGTAAACGGCGTAGAGGCAAAAAAATTCCAAACGCCAAAATTACGTTTTTTGGTCGCCGCAAGTTTTACGCAAAATGTAATAACAGGCGATCAAAACGTAGCATCTGCGCAAAAATGCTACCATTAGAAACATCAGCTCGAGACGCAAAAAATAAGCCGTCACTGAGCCATAGATCCCAAAAAATAAGAACGCTACGTGTTTCGGAAAATGGCGCAAAACGTGCGCCACTTTTATTGGACAAACTTGTGAATTTTTTTTAACCCCTTAGATACAAGTAAACCTATACATGTTTGGTGTCTACAAACTCGCACCGACCTCAGGTATCATACCCACACATCAGTTTTACCATATAGTGAACACCGTGAATAAAACATCCCAAAAACTATTGTGCCATCACACTTTTTTTGCAATTTTTCCACACTTGGAATTTTTTTGCTGCTTTCCAGTACACCATATGGTAAAACTTATGGTTTTATTTAAAAGTACAACTTGTCCCACAAAAAACAAGCCCTCATATGGCAAGATTGACGGAAAAATAAAAAAGTTACGGCTCTCGGAAGAAGGGGAGCAAAAAACAAAAACGCAAAAACGGAAAGTGCCCCGGGGCTGAAGGGGTTAAAGGAGTTGTCCGACATAAGCTCCAAAAAATGTTTAAGCTAATCTGTTCTGTATTGTCATATAAATCCCCTGTACATTATTTATTTTTTTGTTTTCTAACTTTTGTTCCTCTTGAATTATCCCTTTATTCTCTGCAGCTCTTTGTTTACCTGCAGCTCAACCTAACTTGACATCTTCCTGGGCCAAACCTCACAGTCACAGCTGGCACCGCCCGGCCTCACTGTCCAGCCCTGCCCTCTGCACACTCATTGGCTGTCAGTATTCTGTCCAGCTTCAGTGTTCTGCCGCGCTCTCTGCACACACATTGGCTGTCAGTATTCTGCCCCAGCACCTGATAGATAAATGAATACTATGTAATGAAAATTATATATGGCTCCCAATGTGAGTCTATAGTAGATATATACACACATACACATACACCAACCCACACACACCTAAAGTTATATAATATATATAATCCCCCCCCTCATGCACCCTGTCTCCTCTGCCCCCCCAGCACCCCACTCCCCCCGCTCTTTCTCTCACCCGTGCACTGTCTTCTCTCCCCCTGCACCCTCTTCTCTGCCGCCCCCTCCCCCGCTCTGTCTCTAATCCATGCACTGTCTTCTCTCCCCCTGCACTCTCCTCTTTGCCACCCTACCGCTCTGTCTCTCCCCCGGCACTCTCTTCTCTGCCGCCCACTCCCCCTGCTCTGTCTCCCATCCGTGCACTGTCTTCTCTCCCCCTGCACTGTCTTCTCTGCCGCCCACTCACCCGCTCTGTCTCTCACCCGTTCACTGTCTTCTCTCCCCCTGCACTCTCTTTTCTGCCGCCCCTTCCTCCCGCTCTGTCTCTTATCCGTGCACTGTCTTCTCTCCCCCTGCACACTCTTCTCTGCTGCCCCCCCGCTCTGACTCTCCCATGCTTTATCTTCTCTATGCTGTGATGAGTGCAGCCTGCTTACAGCTAGGTGATGCAGAGCTCAGTGCTGTTGTTCACTGGTGTCAGGTGACGTCCCTGCTCTCTGCTCCTGGCTGCATTCAAAAGCCAGGAGCTCTGGAGGCTGCATTCATTAGAGTGAGGAGAAAGACAGCACATGGGGAAGGGGGACACAGTTACCCGGGCATCATACATCACAATGAGCTGTGGCAAACAGTGCTGGTGGTGTCCTAGACAGAGAGGGCAACCCTGTTTGTCCAGGACCTGGGCACATACAGGGCACAGATAGCAGCTCACAGTGAGCAGGGGAGAGTACGGAATGTGGGGAAGGGGCGGATAAGGATGAGAGGGGCGGGGGCTCATCGCACCGACCGGCTGCAGGGCGGCAACATGACGTCGACTGTGATGCCCGTCAACAAGGTCCAGCCCCCGGATGCAGCAAAATCACGGCAGGAGGGGGTCACATGACCGCTCTGAGCCAGGGGAGAGGGGCTGACAGCAGGGCACATAGGTAGTTACTATCTACTTACCTGCCCCAATGTAGCCCAATAGTGAAATTACAAAAAATAAACTGGATAACCCATTTAAATATCAGTACCTCGTCAGCCATTCTCCAATTCTGTGGAATCGACCCTGTTACAAGAGAGTTTTAGGTAACGCAGAAAAAGCAATTTGTCAGTTACTGAGCTCAGCTCCCTCAATATCCGTAGATGAATGCCATCCGGCCTGGGAACTTTGTCAGTGATTAGCTTAGATGCAGCCGCACTTCTACTTGTCTTAATTTAGTTACCTTGGGTGGTGAACGTTGACTTCTGTCTTGCTGACTGATACCTGCCATTGGCAGGTCAGTGGTGAGCACAGATGAAAGTACATGGGTAGAATATCTCCCTCTGTATATGCTGTGTCTTGGCCATCGAAGCCTGTGCAGCGGAACAGTCTTGCAAATACTTCTGCAAAAATATAAAAGGAACTGACCACTTCCTTTCTCTTCGTTGGGAATACAATATGATCCTGTACATTGATCCTATATGCCAATGCACAATACCTCTGCAATTTAATGACACCGTTTTCTGCACCATGCGTAAATGACCTGAAATGTGTCTGCTCCAATCAAGCAGAGTGTGACCCATTCAGGAGCTTCTCACAATCTCAGAAACACGCACGGCCATGAAAGGTCTGAGCAGGATGGTACGAGCAGCGTATATTCTGAGCTGTTCATGGCCTCTAAGATCATGTACATAGTTTCACAGAAAACTATTATAATGCAACTGCAAAGCTGTTGCTCCAAATTATACAGAATTGACAGTGAGGACCGCGTACTTGTCAGTATCGGGGTGGTGGATGTGAGGCGGGGAATTTCCTCTGGGACACCATGAAGCATTTGCTGTGTAAATCTAAGAAATATGTTTGCTCCATGACTAGAATATCTTGATGATAGTGTAATGGATTTGTTGATTCTCTGCCATAAAATGCAGATCTAGTTGTACATTCTTTTGTGCCCGAGAACAAACACACATCCTCATCACAATGCGGCACGTAAGGAGCTGTGCCGGTCTCAGTTGATAGTGCTTTATGCAATAGATGACTTTTGTAAAGAGCTGAATATATGTTCTATATTAAATTGTGATTACTATATATATATTTTTTTCATATTAAGGTGAATCTGGTTTGGGCAAGTCTACCCTGATCAACAGTCTTTTCTTGACGGATTTGTATCCTGAACGCATAGTGCCTGGTGCAGCTGGTGAGAAACTACACTGTCCTACCTTATCCACCATCACACAATGCACAGACCTTAAGGCATATATTAGGTTAGAAGTGGAAAATGTATGCTGCTTATTTTACAGTGATCCTCTTGTTACAATGCAAGCTGCAGAATGCTGTTCAGTGCCATATTCGTGAGAAAATTCATCTGACAACTTGGTGAACTTTGATCAGGATTGAGTATAAATGGTCACTCATGAAATGCTGATGAGTCCATTAATCCCATACCAACATCCTCTGTACAAGTGAGTTTGTATATAGAGCGGGCTAATGGCGTGAGCCCGCCCAAATACCTGACTGACAACGGCTGTGAATTGCAGCCAGAACCTGCCTTTTATCAGCTGCAGGTAGAGCAGTGGCTTCATCCACGACTAAGCTGTTACAGACAGGGGCATTTAGAGCATGCCAGCATGGGGACACATTACTCTATCTGACCATCGGCTGCCCTGCAACGTGATTGTTACTATTATGACAGCCGGGGGTCTGCTGAAGACCTCTGTGCCTGTAATCATGGAGCTAAATGTTATATCTAAGGCTAATTTCACACTTCCGGTTTTTTTTGCATCAGTCATAATCCGTTTTGTGACTGATGACACGGATGCGTGACAGATTGTTGTAAACGGATCCAGTAAAAAAACGGAGCCATCGTATTTTTTTTTTTTTTTTTTTTTTCCTTCTGTGTGAAAGGTTATTTGGTAAGGAAAATGTATATGAAGCCATCCCAAGAGAGAGAGTCCCCATTTGAGCATGCCCGATTGCTAAAAGACGGATCTGTCACTGGAATCCGTCATTTCATGAATTCCAACGGATTCCGCCTCCCATAGGCTTCTATTATAACACACGATGGATGCCGACGCATCCCTCACTATCAGTTTTTTCGCGGCACAGAAAAAACGTTATCTGCGTTGCTTCCGCCCGACAGTCATTCACTCTACGACTGATCCGTCACGCGGCGGATGCAACATAGGGCCATCAGTCGCAATCTGTCATTAATAGAACTCTATGAGGAAAAAACGGAATCCTGCAAAATATTTTGCAGGATACCGTATTTACTCAAGGCGACGGATTGTGACTGATATAAAAAAACGGAATTGTGAAAGCAGCCTAACCCCAAAAGGGTATAAATAAAAATCATGTCTCACCCCGCAAAAAATGAGCCCTCACACAGCTCCACCGACTGGAAAATTAAAATGTTATGCGTTTAAGAATATTGCAACACAATCATTTTACAAATTTCAATTTTTTTCCAGCACCCATGACAGCACCACGAGAGAGGGGATTCGCCTTCAAGGACAGGAAACCTCCAGGATAAAAAGGGGCGGTACCTCTCCCCGCATCAGTTGGTTTCCTGTCCTTGAACAGGGAGCCTCCAGGGATGCACTAGATCCAGGATGGTCCTGATGGGCCGAAGATTCAAATCCGGCGCCCGGCCGGCCGGCTCTGGCAGCGACATGGGTCCTGCTGCGGTCGGCCGAGGTGCCGTGGAGCTGCCGCAGCGGACCCACGGGGGTCAGGCCTGCGTGCGGCACACCATCCTCCGGTGATGCCAGGACGGATTCCAGGCGCGAGGACGTGGTGTGGAGCCTGCGAGGACCAGGTAAGGGCTGGTCGGCCGCAAGTGCTCTCCCGCCGCCCAAACCCACGGGGGTTCCGTCTGCGCGTGGGCTCCCTCCCTCCCCCCCTTCTCCTTACCGCCAGGGGCTGGGGTGGAGGTGGCTGCTGCTGCGCTTCCCTGCGGTGGCGTCCTCGTGGCTGCAGGCCCACGGGGGATTTGCCTGTGTGTGTTGGCGTCGGCCTGTTTCTTTGCCCTCACCTGGGAGTGGCGGCGCCTACCAGCAGCAAGTCTGAGGACGCACCACAGCAGCCCACGGGGGCTATGCCTGTGAATAAACAGTGGCTCCCACGCTCCAATACTACAGGAGCAGTGACGCTGTCTTACCTGCCCAGAGGTAAGTGGTGGTGTTTCCACAGTGTGCTTCGGGGTCTTACAAGTACCGTATCTGCCCGGCCACTCCGGGCGATTGGGCAGGAGCGACAACGGGGGACCCCATCTTGAGGATGGCCGCTGCCGCATGGTGTGTGTGTGTGCGCGCAGGCGCGGGATCTTCTCTGGGTTCTCGCATGACACTCAGCTGATGTCACCTCCCGGAAGAGACACCGGCTGTGTGCTGAGACTCGGCTGAAGTGAGACGAACTGAAGGCTTCACCCCCTCCGGTGGAATACGGAAGTCCCCGTGCTGCTGGAAAAAGCTTCCAGGGTTGCATGTGGCCTGCGGGCCTGGTGTTGGAGACCTTTGGTGTGGGTCGGCCTCCGCGTTTAGCGACATGGCTCCTATAACGTTATGAGTTTGAGTCCGTACTTGCTGACTGCTATGTACACGGTAACAGCTCTGTGTTGACAGCTGGGGGACGGAGGGAGCTGGTTGCTGGCAGTTGCTGCACTCATATGGCTATTGTCGGTCGCGCTAAAATGACTGATAACCCTTTAGATGTGAGCATTCA
Organism: Anomaloglossus baeobatrachus; assembly: GCF_048569485.1. Lineage (NCBI taxonomy): Eukaryota > Metazoa > Chordata > Amphibia > Anura > Aromobatidae > Anomaloglossus > Anomaloglossus baeobatrachus. The sequence goes on along the minus strand of NC_134355.1, from coordinate 559,734,758 downwards.
TGTCATTCAAAACAAAAAAAAAAAGGGGCTCACTGAGGCAACCTCCAGTTCTGCTCCTACCACACAGCGCAGGCTGGCACGCAGTTGGGGCAGTGTGATTGCAAGCCTCAACGCGGACGGGTATACTAGCTCATGTGATACTCTGGGAGGATCGCCACCTGGTCCAATTAGTGGAGTCTAACATCCAGCGGGACCGATGCCCAGAGCCTGCAGAGGAGATTTATCAAATGCCATCATTCCTCCTTCTACCCCAGTTCCGCCTCTGCATCAGAGTGGTAAGTGACCTTCGTGAAAGTTCGCTTTGTTCAGAGCCACTCTTGCCTGTTTTTGGGGCGGACTCAATGGATACACTTCAATAACTGGACCACGCTCCCTTTAATCTGGTGTTGTCTGTTACCTGGTCTCAGAAGTGGTGCCAGTAGGGTATTAAGCATAATTTCCTCTCAGGTGAGGTCTTGGATTAGGGCTGTCAAGCCCGATGTTGGCTTGACAGTTTTGCGGCATCATGGCCTTCGGAAATTCAGGCCTGCCTTCCCTGCTTATGCCTTGTAAAGCTGTAGGGGAAAAAAAAGCGCAATAGGGTCTTACCCGGTATGAGGGTAGAGAGACAGAAAGAGACACACTCACCTGGTAGGGTTGTGCCAGTCACAACACCCTATGGTCGCATGTGAGTGATTATAGTGGTTTAGCAGCGGCCCCGGGGAGCAGTTAATAAATAAATCAAATGGAATGAAACCGGTTTAAATGCCGCGCTAGAAACCACAGATGCTGTAGATAAAAAGATTTTCTTTATTTCATAATTCTACGCGTTTCAAAGGCATCACCGCCTCCTTCTTCAGGAACAAAAATCATAATCTTTAATGATTTTTGACCCTGAAGAAGGAGGCGGTGATGCCTTTGGAACGCGTAGAATTATGAAATAAAGAAAATCTTTTTATCTACAGCATCTGTGGTTTCTAGCGCGGCATTTAAACCGGTTTCATTCCATTTGATTTATTTATTCCCTGCTTATGGGGACTCTTGACAGGTCCGAGGGGGAGTATAATTCTTCAGCTTCCACATCAATGTCCGACAGTATCTCGGGTTGTTCAGACTTCTCGATGGAGAACAATGTGACACTAGTGACTGTGGTCGGGCCCGCTATGGGCATCCCTGAAGTGGCACCCAAGAGATGTCTCGATTTCGTATGTTTGTGGCCTAGAAGAGGGAAACCGTGATGCCTCCCGGTTGTTGATAATGTATAGTCCCTCATTGCTATATAAGGGACACAGGCGGATAGGAAAAGTTCAACCCAGACTGCCCTTTGAGGAAGCAGCTTGTTCCTTCTGTCGCAGGGCCCCTTAAGCTGACTGTCGCTGCTATCAGGGTTTCAATTAGTCATCGGCCACTCTAGGCTGCTTGTGCCTGCCCTTGTTAGCTCACAGCGGCTCTACAGTTTGAGACTGGACAAGTAACGGCTGAAGGGATTGGGGGGCAATTCCCGGTTCTGTGAAAAAGAGGGAGGTAAGGACTTACAGCGTTCTAGGATGGAAATAAAGCCACTTCCTCAAATACCTGGGAATTTCAGCTGGGGCTTGCAACAGCTAATGTAGCTGCTTACACAACAGAGTCCCTGGCAGTATGAGTTGACCACATCACGGATCGGCTATGCCAGAGAGCCCCTAGACGGATCATGTCCCCACTCCTCTTCTCACAAGGAGCGGCAGCGTTCCTTTTAGACTCATCTGCGGCCTCACCCAGACTGGCAACCAGTTCTCTCGTTGTAAACCTGTTTCGGAATAGTGTCCGGGAGGTCCAGTGTGAAACATTTATTCCAGGGGGTCACATACCAGTAGTGAATCTGACGGATGCATACTATCATGTCCAGTTTGACGTAGTTCAGAGTTCCTCAGAGTAGCCTGTTTATGGAAGGAAACGTTCGACGTTCCCGGTATGCAACCCTTCCAAGGGATGACGATGGGCTGGGAGTCTTCGCAAGATTTTCAGAAGTTACAGTGCAGAGAAGTGCTTATCATCCCTTACCTCGGCAACTTCTTGTTTGATGGCAGGCTGCCTGTCATCGTGCCGCCTTTCTGCGGGAAGGTGTTCTTCCTGCTCACACGGGAACGGCTCCTACACTAGGAGAATCAGGATTATGTCCGAGGAAAGTCCTAAGTTTTTTTTAGGGCTCACTTAGATTCAGAAGTTCAGGTATTTCGTCTTACGGAATCCAGGCTGGAGAATCTTCCGATCCTAATAGATCCAACACCAGAGGCACCAAGGTTGTCCCTCAAAGGTGCTATGTCCCTACAGGGTTCCCTTACATCCGCCATTGCGACAGTTCGGTGGGACCGGGCGCACACTGTAGTAACCTTCAGTGGGACATATTGGAGACTCAAGCAATTGTTGGGGATCATTGACCAAGTGCATTGCACTCCAGCACATTCGAATCCCTACATTGCTGGTTGAACCAGTGAAGTAATGAAACATGCTTCATATGACCTGAGATCCTAAGGTGCTTGCTTTTGCCGCACGTCTTCAAAGAGGAACCCACCTTCGGGGTCACCTGATCTGCGGTGTGTGGTCTGGAAGCGAATCCCATGGTTTGTTTTCTTTTCTTTTCTTACAATTACCAGGATATGGCTGGCTGTAGAATGAGCGGTGGGCTGGTCCCTACCCTCGCTGTCTGGTCGTCAGTTCCTATATGGAGAAAAGTAATCGGTTTGGACTTTTTCGGCAGCAGCCGGTTGAGACGGGGGATGGGTCCTCCGTCAGTCCATCGTCACTTCGATATACGTTGCCTGTGTTCCGATAATAGACCTCTTTGTGACCTGAAATAAGGTTCACTGGTTCTGTTCTCTAAATCCTCGGGATCAACCTCATGTGGTGGACGCCCTGCTGTTCGAATGGAGATGTGACCTTGTTGTACCTCTCCACTCATAGCCTGTTTCCAGCCGTGTTGAAGAAAATCCTGGAGAACAGGGCAGTGATGATCCTGATAGCGCCATTTTTTGCCAGATTTACCATGATTCTATTCCCTGGTAACTTGTCGTTCTCCAGGCCGGGGGTCCTACTGGTCCTCCTCACTCAGGTTCCAGATCTTCACCCCCTGTCAGGCATATTGCATCTTACCGTGTGGTCTTTTTTTGAAAGGTCACCTTACGAATCAGGGTTTTCTCTTGTTCTTGTACCTACTCTTCTTCGGAGTAGTAAGCCGGTTAAAAAACAAAAAAAGAGAAACAAATAAAAAAAAAGGGGGCCTGGATAATATTCTTGTCTTCCAAGGGTGAGCCCTGATGTACTGACGACTGTTGCGGTAATCTTAGAGTTTTTCCGGAAGGGGTTGACACTGGGTCTATCATTACGTTCACTAAGAGTTCTAATATGGGCCCTTGCAACCTGGTACCATTGTGTCCTGTCTGGAGTCCGCTGGACTCCCGGTTCATTCGGATATGGTCTATCCCTCTGTGCAATGTATCTTGCCCCTTGGGGCCTTATTCTCGTCCTATCTGCCCTGACAAAGCCCCATTGATCCCTTGGAGTCCATGTCATTTAACTACTCTGTCTCTGAAACAGACTTCCTGACACCTTCACATCAGCTTGTAGGGTTAGTGACTTCCAGGCCCTATCTTAGCTCCACCATTCCTCAGCTTTCAAGGATAAGGTGTCCTGAAACCTGCCCCTCCTTGCCTCCTGATAGTATGTCATGTTTTCTTAATTCAAAAGGGAATTGTTCTTCCAAGCTTTGGGATAGTCTGCAAGATCAGGAAGGGGATGGGGGGCATTGCCTGGACATTAGCGGTTCCTTATGGAATATCTGTCTGCAGCAGAGGCAGGTCCGCTTTGTTTTCTTTCAGGGTGATAGCTAGACGCTCAAGGCTTCTAAATCCACTTGGTGGGTGGATCTGCGAAGCCACTTCTTCGCCTGCTCGGCTTGTGGTAGGTATGTGCCTGTAGGTCTGAAAGTTCACTGCACAAGGGCGATGACATCTTCTGGGCTGCAAGATCGTATGTCACCATTGAGCAGCTTGTCAGGGGCCACGTGATCTTCCCCTTTCACTCGCTATAGGCACTATAGGTTGGCCTTATCCTTACTGGCTTCACCTGGGGAGCTCGGTTCTGTGATTTTCCCCCCCTTGGCTTATTCCTCTATCTATGTAATTTTCTCATGGTGCTGTCATGGGTGCTGGAAAAATACGTAATTACTTACCGGTAATGTGTTTTTTCTGAACCCATGACAGCACCCTTACATTCCCTCCCTGCATGTGGATAATTTGGCTGTTTTTTAGCTGCACGTGGTTCATGTTGGTGCTGGTTATGTTATAATGTTGTTTCCTCCGGAGGTCCTTTCATGCTCTGTAAACCAACTGATGCGGGGAGAGGTACCGCCCCTTTTTATCCTGGAGGTTTCCTGTCCTTGAAGGGCGGATCCCCTCTCTCGTGGTGCTGTCATGGGTTCAGAAAAAACACATTACCGGTAAGTAATTACGTATTTTTTTTTTTCACAGTTAAAATAATAAAAGCAAAAAAACTTGATAAGATTTTGCTATCGTCCTAATCGTACTGACGAAGAGAATCCTATTGCTAGATCAATTTTCCCACACAATGTACTCCAGTCAAATAATTCCCCCAAAAAAACAATGTGAAACTTGCGGGGTTTTTTTTAAAAAAAACTTTGATTTTTTTCCAATTTTTCAGTACACTATGTGGTAAATTGGATGGTGTAATTCAAAAGTACAACTCGTTCTGCAGAAATTAAGCCCTCTCTCGTCCAAGGCCTGTTATGTCTCTTTGAAGAAGGGGGGAGAAAGGGAACAGAAGCACAAATTGACCACGTCAGGGTTGCGTTAAAAAGCATCCTGCAGCTTGCAATGTACTGCAATATAGAGAAGCTTGCAGAGACTAAACAGCCTGTGGATTAGAGTGGTGGTGTTTCTGAAGGAAATGCAAAACCATCTTTTTGCAAATAAAAAAATAAAGTCATTAGAAACAAAAGAGAATAGGGAATAGAGAACATGTTTGGTTGCTTGTTATTTCGGTACTTCTTTCCATATTGTACATACAGAACAATGTGATCTTGCAATTTTGCCATTTCTACTTATATCACATCTCATTCCTTTTTTTGCCCTATTAGATAAAATTGAGCGTACAGTGGAGATTGAAGCATCTACGGTGGAGATTGAGGAACGAGGTGTAAAGTTGCGTCTTACAGTAGTGGACACTCCAGGCTATGGCGATGCAATGAACTGTGAAGACTGGTCAGTAAATATTACACTGGTTCAGCTTTCACTTTGACTGTAGCGTTCTTCTGTTTACAGACACTTCAGCATTGTTCGCACTGTGCTTATGCAATGTATCAATGGATTCTTCATAAAATTTGGATTCAGACTGGACCCCACAGATCCATAAAATGCAATGATGCAAACGGAGTTCAATAATTGGAAAAAGTTCCTAATACACATTGAAATCCTGGGAAAACTCATTATTAAATGTAATGGGCATTTAAAGTGAACCTGTCATTTAAAAAAAAAAAAATGCTGTTAATCTGCAGGTTAATAGTGTTCTGATGCCGCACGGTCGCCGCTCTGAGAGCCCCCTCTGCCTGGAGGAAATACGTAATTACTTACCGGTAATGTGTTTTTTCTGAACCCATGACAGCACCCTTACATCGTGGTGCTGTCATGGGTGCTGGAAAAACCCTATTAACCTGCAGTTATGGGGTTAATCTGCAGGTTAATAGCATTGTCATGTTGCGTGGCTGCCACAAAGAGTCCTGCTGCCAGGAGGAATAAAGATAATTTTTCCAGCACCCATGACAGCACCCTTACATCGTGGTGCTGTGATGGGTTCAGAAAAAACACATTACCGGTAAGTAATTATGTATTTTTTAAGTGTGACAGCTTACCTTAAATTACATGCATCCTATTATTTCATGCTGTGATTTAGGTACATATAACAAGTTAATTGTTTATGTCCCCTTTTTCCAAAGTTGAGAATGAAGGGAACCTGAAAACTACTTCATAAAGGCTGAATCCACAGGCAGCATAATCCAGGAGTGGCTCTATTTTTGTAGCCAGGTGTTCTTCACTCTGTGACGGCATACTTTAAAAAGGCAGCTGGTGACCATGCAACTAGGATGGCTAATTTAAGCTTGAGTTCCCATCATATGTGCACATTTGGGAAGAGATCTGTTCACGAAGTGGAGCGTGGCACGGAGTGGCCACCAGGCCAGCCTTTCAGAATAGTCATTCTAGTTGCACCGTCCCAGCTACCTTTTCAAAGTATGTTTTCTGTGAAATGTCCTCAGGGGGAAATATACATGGCTGCAATATCTGAATCAGCTGACCAATTCCCTTAAATAACCAATTTTCATCTCTAAAATCAATTAGTAATTTGCTATGATCTTAGTTATTAACATTATCAATTGAAATCACAGTACCATGAATGTTATCCTGGTAATATTTCATAATTTAAAGGGAATCGATCAGCAGGTTTTTGCTATATATGCTAAAGACAGAATGCTGCAAGGGCTAACCCAGAAAGTTCAGGCATTTGTTTTGTCACAATCCAATCTATTTATTTGCTAGGTTAGTTTGAGCAGCAGGACCTTTATCATTACAGGACTAGAAACTCATGTGCATGGCAGTCCAACACACAACCTCCTGTGATTGACACCTCACTGTCAATAAACAATCTCTACGAACAGTCTGGTGTGCGCGGAGAAGCTCACTTAGCTCTGTTACATGACTAAACCGAAAAATTCAGGTTGTGTCAGAACGATTGCAGCCAGTAATCTGTGTATAAGTGATACATCGTTTGATTAAGGATATCTTTACCTACATCATGCTGCTCTCAGATGAGGTAGCAAAAACCTGCTGACAGATTCCCTTTAATAGTGCATGGCAGATACTGCAGAACTGATTAACAGTACAAATTATCATTAGGAGTATAAGAGTAAAAGGTTTTTTTTTTCCATTTTTATCAAAGTGGTGTCAACGATTCAAAACAATTGATTCGTTGTAAAACCACAAACACATATAGTACTCGCCATTAGGCTATGTGCCCACGTTGCGTTGTGTCCCTGCAGAAATTTCTGCAGCGATTTGAACAGCATATGTGCGCTTCAAATCGCTGCAGAAACACTGCGTAATGAATGCAGTGAAAAAGCCGATTTCATGCGCTCTGGATGCTGCCCCCACCATAGACAGAGCGGGACCTGCATCCAAAGCGCACAAAATAAGTGACATGTTGCTTTTTAGAACGCAGCGATTTGGCAGCATTCAAATCGCTGCATTCTAAAATGCAACATGCGCTTGGATTATGCACAATCTTCATAGATTGTGCTGGAGACACAGGACGCATGCAGTTACGCTGCAGTGCAATACGCAGTGTAACTGCATGTAAATACGCAACGTGGGCACAGAGCCTTACCAGGTTCAGCGCTGGCTCTCTGCTGCTGCTAGGGTCTATGTTTTGGCAACAGTGGTACAACTACAGCTCAAATCACTGCTGCAGCCAATCAGTTCAACTGCTGTACTGATTTAGGCAGTATGATCCACTGAACTGAGTGATTGGCTGTAGAGGTGATGTGTGCTGCTGTCCTGACTTCACCTCTGTAGACAAAACACAGACACCCAAACATTGGAGGATAGCTGGTGCTGGACCCGGGGGCACTGTATACTATCGGTGTTGTTTTACAACTATAATTGTTTGGGCAAAACTGTTGTGATAAGTGTAAAGTCTTTATAACAGGGTTAGCTTATCTCAACAACTGATTTCCATATGGCCTGTTGGGCCACAAATATGACTTAGGTGGCAGGAATTCAGGAACCTCCATTAGGAGCCATAGTAGAGCTGATACTAAGCATCAACACTTGCTTTGGCTACTTGGCTGTATATAGAACTACATTTTCATTGTTCGGCCTCTTTACAATTAAGTACATAAATAGAATTTTTATTTGATATACCCAAGTGCATGATCTTACATTTCTACACATTAAACTTCAATTGCCATTTCTCCCCCCTTACCGTTACCTCCAGCTGACATAAATCCTTCTGTATTATTAAATGATCCTCCTTTGTATTGCTTGCCTTGCATAATTTAGTATAATTTGAAAGTAATGAAATTCTACTCTCTACGCCCCCTTGCAACATCATTAATAAATGTTAAAAAGAAGAGGGCCCAATACTGACCCCTGTAGTATTCCACTGTTAACTGTGACCCAGTCTGAGTGTGTTCCATTAATAACCACCCTTTGTTTTCTATCACTGAGCCAGTTCTTAACCCAGTTACACATCTTTTACCCTATTCCCATTCTCATTTTATGTACCAGCCTTTTGTGTGGCACTGTATTAAAGTCCATATAGATAACATCCACTGCATTTCCCTGGTCCAGTTTGGAACTTACTCTTCATAGAAGCTGATCAGATTAGTTTGACACGACCGATCCCTCATAAACCCATGTTGATACTGGGTCATGAGGAACCAGCAAAGCTGTCTGGTGCCTGATTAGGTTTTTTGCAATTGACTCTGTGCTGGAAAAACATGAAGTGTGGTGATTTTTTTATCACTCTTGGTATAAAGTAAATCTACTAATTAGTGAATCACTATTAAAAGTCCATGATCCTTATTTCCAAGAGAAAAATAGCAAGGTCACCGAGAACTTGCACGGAGCATCAGATTAGTTTTTCAAAAATGTTCCTCTTGTGAGCACCCTATGGATCAGCAGAACATCTGTGTCCTCCTGTCCTCTCCATGGCTCACATAGACCAGTAATATTCCGCTAACTCCCCAGTAACTCGTGATAGATGGCTGCGGTAATTGACACAAACATCTTCATAAAAAATATTCTCCAGAAACATTTCCTTACTGGAATGTGTGTACTGAAGCATTCGGGAGAAGGACCAGAGTTTTATTCATTTTGGCTGCACTTTTAAAAGTTCCTTGTACTATGAAAGGAAAACTAGGTCTAGACATACGCGTGATTAGGAACTAGCAATAAAATCTCAGACTTTTCAGTGTAATTACCTACACAGAAGGCATCATTAAGGCAAATAACACATTATCATATCTCCTCTTACTACCTCCGCCATCCTATCACAGTCTAATACAATAGCTACTTATAAAAGGTCATCTGTGGTCTATGCCCACAGTCTATAAGCTATAAGTTATATATAAGCCACTATATATAAGCTATACGTTTTTAGGCTATGTGCGCACGTGTGCGTAATTCATGCAGTTACGCTGCGCTTTGTAGCGCAGTGTATCTGCATGCGTCCTGCATCCCCTGCACAGTCTATGGAGATTGTGCAGGGGCCGTGCGCACGTGGCATATTAGAACGCAGCGCTTCGGCTGCTGCCGGAATCGCTGTGTTCTAAGAAGTGACATGTCACTTCTTCCGTGCGCTTTGCCGGCAGCCCCTGCTCTGTCTATGGCAGGAGCTGCAGGCAGAGCGCACGTTCTCGCCGGCACCATGCGCTTCAGAACGGAGCTTTTCAGCTGCGCTCTGAAGCGCACCTTTTCGGTGCGGTGCAGAGCCCACACGTGCACACATAGCCTTATAGTGTCTTTTTTTTTTTTTTTTTTTTTTTTGTAGTATTGAATATAAGTGGCCAGTATTATTTAAGGCTTAAAGAATTATCATGTGCTTTAATGAGTAAAATTGCAAAGTACTGGTAAAAGCAAGCAACTTAGGATTTTTGCTATCTGTTCTGAGGAACGGTGGGAGTTTTTATTATATTATAATGTTATTGACCATGGTTACTGGCCATTTCTGCTCTCTATCAGAGGTGGCTGGCTCTTTTCAATACAGCTTGTAAGCGCTGCCATGAAAGTGTCTGGATCCTGCCAGCTATAGTCCTCCGATGCTACAGAGGCAGGTTGCCTATACCTGCAGCATTGGAGAGATGGCTGCTTAGGTCAGCAGAAGCTGAATCATGCTAGTAAACTATATGAAATGTGAAGACCCTTGTGTATGTTGGCCCATCTAAAACTATTTTCCTTTTTGTATTGATTGCAGCTTTAAGCCCATTATTCGCTATGTGGATGACCAATTTGAGCGCTACCTCCATGATGAGAGCGGTTTGAACCGGAGACACATTATAGATAATCGTGTCCACTGCTGCTTTTACTTCATCTCTCCTTTTGGTCATGGGTATGTGAAGAAATTTTGTTTCTGAATTTATATTTATATACAGTGGAACCTTGGTTTACGAGATTCATTTGTTCTGGGAGTGTGCTCATAAACCAATTGACTCGTATAGCAAAGCAGATTTTCCCATAGGAAATCATTGGAATTCAGAGAATTTGTTCCACAACTTGTAGCAATGTCCCATGCTGGTCCCCTATTGTGGCATTACACACACACACACACACACACACACACATTATTCTCACCTATCCTCCGTTCCCTCGCCGGCCTCTTCCTTTGTTCTTGCAGGCCGCAGGCATGTGTACCCGGTAACGATCGCGACGATGCAGGGGCTGCCGCTGTCAGTGCTTCAGCGCAGCTAACGTCATACACATGAGTCGCTTGCCTTTGATTAGCCAGCGCACTGACGTCATAGGCATAATCCACCTGCCTCTGATTGGCCAGCGCGCTGCCTGTGGGAGGTGTGCAGAGACGGCTCAGCGCCAGCCAGCATGAAGCAAAGACGGCAGCAGCCTCTGCAGCGGCTGCAATTGTTACCAGATCCAAGTGCCTGTGGACCACAAGAAACAGCCAGAGTGGGTCGGAACGCGGTGAGAGTACAGAACCGGAAGTGTGTGCGGTGAGTATTTGCTCGTACAGCAAAGCTTGCTCGCAAACAGAGTTACAAATTTACAGCAAGCTTTTCTCATATAGTGAAATACTCGCACACCAACTTACTCGTCAACCGAGGTTCCACTGTACTTATTGAGAGTGTCACTAGGTCATCTGTATGTGGAGAATATCAATTCAATCCTGTTAGCACAGATCAATATTTCAATCACCGTATACATGAGAACGGATATATGTGTTTGGTTGTGTGTTGCAGCTTGAAACCCCTCGATGTGGAGTTCATGAAGGCCTTACACAATCGGGTGAATATTGTTCCAGTGATTGCCAAAGCTGACACTTTAACTTTAAAGGAACGTGAAAGACTCAAGAGACGAGTAAGGATTGTTATAAAAGTTTGCCAATTTTGGTTTGGTTATCCCATAGTGCTTCCTTCATTGAGTAGGAACAGTTACAACTTTAAAGAGGATCTGTCCGCATATTTGTTATATTTTGGGGACCACCCAGTACAACCAGCACCCCCTACTTTATTGCGTGCAGGCCTATTCACTTTTTACCACGTATTTCTCAACACAGACTGCATGCAATATTAAATAGATCTCTTAAGCCCGCTTTACACGCTGCAATGTATCTTACAATGTGTCGGCGGGGTCACGTAGTAAGTGACGCACATCCGGCATTGTAAGTACATTGCAGTGTGTGACAGCTACGTGCGATTGCGATTGAACGTTAAAACGTTCATGGCATACACATCGTACCTTTCTCTAGAATTGCACGTCAGATTGTTCATCGTACCCGGGGTAGCACACATTGCAGTGTGTGACACCCCGGGAACGATGAACAGATCTTACCTGCATCCTGCGACTCCCGACCCACAATGTGGAAGGAAGGAGGTGGGCGGGATGTTTACGTCCCGCTCAGCTCCGCCCCTCCGCTTCTATTGGCCGGCTGCCGCGTGACGTCGATGTGACGCCGAACGTCCCTCCCACTCTAGGAAGTGGACGTTCGCCGCCCACATCGAGGTCGTATGGAAGGTAAGTACGTGTGCCGGGGGTTAATCGTTTGTGTGGTACGTTCAACAAATTGAACGTGCTACACATACGATGGGGGCGTTGCAAATCGCATACGATATTGTATGCGAAATTGCAACGTGTAAAGCAGGCTTTAGACCTGTAGCAAAATAGAAGCAGAGCTGTGATTGGCTGCAATAGGCCACCTGATAAATATCCAGGCTAACTGTCAAAACAGCCAATACATTACCTCACAAATTCAAACAGTAAGTAAGCGCGAGTTTGCTTTTCAAATAACAAGCGCACGGTTAAATTTTCCCCTCAAAACATAGTCTGAAGCTCCCGGAGTATAAAGCAATTCTATATTATGGAAGATAGGCTCCCTTAGAGGCTTTGAATGAGTCCTTTTAGGGGTCTAGAAAACTATGGTATGAGGTTTTCTGTGGACGGATCCTGATGCAGAAGGGCTGTAAGCGTACCAAATAGCGCTTGTCATGAGCTACTCATAAATCTGCCCAAGAAATAAGTACCCTTGCCCGCTCGCCTTTCAGATGGTGCAGGGAGAAAAGATGGAACCAGTACTTTCCAGCTGCCTGACAGACATAGATCTCTTTAGCTATTTAGCTACTAGATACAAGGACAGTTAGGCAGGGATTAGCAATATGTACCCAGAACTGCTCGTGGTTCTGGGTGCAAATTGCACCTGACAGGTTCCCTTTAAGAATTTCTCCTCATTCAATTTACATTTTCACTCAGGAGCCTCACTGTCCACAATGAGAGTGCGCCCTGTTCTCCCTTCTTGGGAGGATGATAAAGCAGACTTCTGATCGATGCCATTAGCGTACAAGTAGGTTCTAAACCCCTAGGCCTTTCTACATCTCCTTCTCCCCTGCCTCGCTCGGCTCCCTCACCTCCATCTTGGAGGCTTTTGCGTCTGTTTTTTCTAGAGTATGTTCCGTCCCTCTCGGTCTGCAACTCTGTCAAGATCTGTGCCCTATCCGACCACAGAGTCCAGTCATCATCCGCAGATTTGGACCTTTTACCTATGCTGTCTACTTTCTGGTAATTAACAACTACACACAGTGAGTTAGACACTCCATCTACCACAATCCACATGCCTAATTGCTGCAGTGATCCATTTATTCTGTCTAGCATCCAGTGAGTCAGACCCACCATCTTCCATGAACCACATGGCTGATCGCGGCAGTGGTCCAATCACTCTGTCCTGTGTCCACTACCCACTGAGTCATATCTAGCATGAGCGAGATGGTCTATTACAGCAGTGGTCCATTTGTTCAGTCTGCTACTTGGGGAGTCAGATCCTCAATCTACCACGTACTGCATGGCTTATCGTAGCAGAGATCCAAGTGCTCTGTCCACTATCCTGTGGGTCAGATCCATCATCTATTACAAATCACATGGCCGTTTACAGCAGAGCCAGTGCTCGAACCACTATCCGATGAGTCAAACGCACCATCACCACTTACCACACGACTGATCATAACGGCGGTCGTAGGGCTCTGTAAGCTTTACAGTTAATCAGACCTACTATCTTACATGTGCCACAGTCTGATAGCATCAGCGGTCCTAGTGCTCTATCCACTAGCCAGTGAGTCAAACCCACTTTCCATCAGGAATCTCCTAGCTGATCGCATCTGCGGCCTACTCTACTTAGGGAATCTAACCCATCATATACCATGGGCCCCATTGCTAATCAGAGCTCGGCCCAAGTGGCCTCGAACTATATTATTCTTCATCCTCCATGTCTCTTTGTCGGCACTCTCCTCTTCTTTTTTTAAGGGGTGTGATAACCTAATATCTTACAGCTATAGACTGAGTACAAAATCCTCTTTACCACAAGAAACGTGTCCTGAGCTTCATCAAGTCTTTCGCAGTGGCAGACAAGAGAAGAGAACCTCTTCAGCACAGAATCCGGTTCCCAAACTTGATGGAGCGGGTTCTCTCCTACTGCAAGAAATCATATCGGGTTACAGTTACAAACAGCACACAAATGCGTCTTCACTACAGGAACTAATTCCTGAACATCATGGAGGCGGATCCTCTCCTCCTACAAGAATCTGGATCGTTTTCAGCATTTATAGTCATATTCTGGTCCTCCCCTTAGGGTCAGCGTAGTTTCACCCACACAGGTCAGACCACCATACGGAAGCATGGCTAAGACTGCTCTGCAGGGTCATTCCTCTCAACCAGTATTCACTGCCGGTTGGTTTACTGAGGCTGTCTTTGCCTGTCCAGTTCCTGCGCCAGGCATCCTTCCGGGATTCCTCATTGTGTTGTTGGACCTCGCAGTGCAGTTTGCCTATATGAGCAAGTAGCTCTGTTGATATCCCCCTACAGCTGCCGATAGTTTTTAACTTAATCGTGATAACTGCCGCATTGTGGCTCCTATTCTTCTATCTCCAAGGTGGAATCCTGTTTTGGTGGATGCTTTTGGTCATGGACTAAACAATGTGTGCTGGCATTTTCAGTAGCTCATATCCCCAGATTAATCTCTGGACAATCTTTTTTTCTAACCTGTGTAAGGCTTTCAACAGGAGAGCAGTGCCGTATCAAACGGTCTTGATCCATATTTATTTACAGTGGAGCAAGCCAGACATTGATCTGATGGCATCCATAGTATTCTACAAAGTATCTCCATTCTTTTCCTGGTCTTTCGACCCTCCAGCAGTTGTCTCCAGTGGGCTCCTTGACTACCCATTCTCCTTATTCCTTGTGTATCTGAAGTTAGTCTTCCTCCTTGTGTGGGAGGACTACCTTATAGCAAATGCCCTGTGGAAACTAATATATTTATTGTCCTAGAGCACTTCTCCTACACCAGAATTGTATTCCCCCTGGTTACCTGTTTGGCTAGTGAGCCCAAGCGCTAGTAGCTTCTGGTTTCTCCGCTCGGGTTGTTGATCATGATCAAAGCACACTGCTCTCCTTTGTCTTCTTTATAGTTATGTCGTTCCTTGTTCACTTGAAGTTTTCTTTCTGATACGATCACTTTCATGTACATAGTCCTGTCTCGTCGTCCTTCATTCCTTCCTTTACATGGATGGGGTGGTCCTTGTGTCTGATTCACTTTCCTAAGGTGATATCCACTCTTCTCCTTGGGGAAGATACTCTCTCCTAGCTTTTCTTTCCTTCTCTCCTTTTGACCAGTTTTTAAAAAATATTTGTACCTGGTCAGAGTGCATCTCTGCGTCCCTTTCCATCTAGGACAGCTTCCTTCAGTAGCTTGGTTCCCTTGTTCGTCTTTCCGGAGAGTCTTCCTTGTTATCTTCCTTCCTTAAGGCTACAATGCTGTTTGACTCGCTCTGCTATTCTGGATGCATATTGCACAGGGACAGAGTGTCACCACTCAGAGCTCTGGTTATCTCCTTCCATCACTGGGACCTCCTGGGCCGGTTGATGTCAGGTCTCTTTGGTAGCTCTAAGCTGTCTCCTGGTTCTCTGTACTTGACTTTCAAGGTTAGAGTACATTCCTTTTTTTCTTTGTCGCTCCATTGGGAGACCCAGACAATTGGGTGTATAGCTTCTGCCTCCGGAGGCCACACAAAGTATTACACTTAAAAGTGTAAAGCCCCTCCCCTTCTGCCTATACACCCCCCCCGTGCATCACGGGCTCCTCAGTTTTTATGCTTTGTGCGAAGGAGGCACACATGCACGCATAGCTCCACATTTAGTCAGCAGCAGCTGCTGACTATATCGGATGGAAGAAAAGAGGGCCCATAACAGGGCCCCCAGCATGCTCCCTTCTCACCCCACTCTGGTCGGCGGTGCTGTCAAGGTTGAGGTACCCATTGCGGGTACATAGGCAGGAGCCACATGCTGTTTTCCTTCCCCATCCCTTAAGGGCTCTGGGTGAAGTGGGATCCTAATCGGTCTCCAGGCACTGGGACCGTGCTCCCTCCGCAGCCCCTGGGGAATCTGCTGGACAGGAGCTGGGTATCGTCAGGGACAAGGCCCTGCTACTGTGAGGTACTCTGTGTCCCCTTGGGGACCGCGCATGGAGCGCTTGTGTCATACACGCTGCAGCACTGCTGGGTGTGTTAGTGCGCCGGGACTACCGCGCTGACCGCGCTTATTTGCCGGCCGCGCTTATAACTTTAGTCCCCGGCTTTTGCGGCCTAGTACCGCATATTCCCGCCCCCGGGCCTGCCAGTCAGGGGAAGGGCGGGACGCTGCACAGGACGTCAGCGCTGAGGGCTGGAGCATACTTTGTATCCTCCTCCCCCCTCACTGAGCACCGTGGGGCACCAGATTCCCGCACTTTCTAGGGCACGCCCACGGCCCCCTCCTCCTCACAGAACGCCGGCAGCCATTCCTGTCAGCACTTCTGAAGCGGAGGTGGCAGATCAGGATTCTGATCCTGAGGCCGCTCTCAACCTAGATACACCTGAAGGAGACGCCATAGTCAATGACCTTATAGCGTCCATCAATCAGGTGTTGGATCTTTCTCCCCCAGCTCCTCCAATTGAGGAGTCAGCTTCTCAGCAGGAGAAATTCCGCCTGGACTCTGCGAGCCGTACGGCGGTAGCGTCCGCCAATTCGGTGGCAGTCCGCAGGGCCATGTGGCTACGTGAATGGAAGGCAGACTCTGCTTCCAAAAAGTTCTTAACCGGTTTGCCATTTTCTGGCGACCGCCTGTTTGGTGAGTGATTGGATGAAATCATTAAACAATCCAAGGGAAAGGACTCATCCTTACCCCAGTCCAAACCAAACAGACCTCAACAACGGAAGGTACAATCGAGGTTTCGGTCCTTTCGGCCCGCGGGCAGGTCTCAATTCTCCTCGTCCAAAAGGCCTCAGAAGGGTCAGAGGGACTCCGATTCATGGCGGTCTAAGTCACGTCCTAAAAAGACCGCCGGAGGAACCGCTCCCAAAGCGGCCTCCTCATGACTTTCGGCCTCTTCACACCGCATCCTCGGTCGGTGACAGGCTCTCCCGCTTTTGCGACGCCTGGCTGCCACAGGTACAAGACCGTTGGGTGAGAGACATTCTGTCTCACGGTTACAGGATAGAGTTCAGCTCTCGTCCTCCGACTCGATTCTTCAGAACATCTCCGCCCCCCCGAGCGAGCCGATGCTCTTCTTCAGGCAGTGTGCACTCTGAAGGCAGAAGGAGTGGTGATCCCTGTTCCTCTTCAGCAACAGGGTCACGGTTTTTACTCCAACTTGTTTGTGGTGCCAAAAAAGGACGGATCTTTCCGTCCTGTTCTGGACCTAAAACTGCTCAACAAACACGTAAAAACCAGGCGGTTCCGGATGGAATCGCTCCGCTCCGTCCCAAGGAGATTTCCTAGCATCAATCGACATCAAAGATGCTTATCTCCACGTACCGATTGCACCAGAGCATCAGCGCTTCCTGCGTTTCGCCATAGGGGACGAACACCTTCAGTTCGTGGCACTGCCTTTCGGCCTGGCGACAGCCCCACGGGTTTTCACCAAGGTCATGGCAACAGTAGTAGCAGTCCTACACTCTCAGGGACACTCGGTGATCCCTTACTTAGACGATCTGCTTGTCAAGGCACCCTCTCAAGAGGCATGCCAACACAGCCTGAACATTGCTCTGGAGACTCTCCAGAGATTCGGGTGGATCATCAATTTCCCAAAGTCAAATCTGACACCGGCCCAATCACTGACATATCTTGGCATGGAGTTTCATACTCTCTCAGCGATAGTGAAGCTTCCGCTGGACAAACAGCGTTCACTACAGACAGGGGTGCAATCTCTCCTTCAAGGTCAGTCACACCCCTTGAGGCGCCTCATGCACTTCCTAGGGAAGATGGTAGCAGCAATGGAGGCAGTTCCTTTTGCGCAGTTTCATCTGCGTCCACTTCAATGGGACATTCTCCGCAAATGGGACAGGAAGTCGGCGTCCCTCGACAGGAACGTCTCCCTTTCTCAGGCAGCCAAAGCCTCCCTTCGGTGGTGGCTTCTTCCCACTTCATTGTCGAAGGGGAAATCCTTCCTACCCCCATCCTGGGCGGTGGTCACGACGGACGCGAGTCTTTCAGGGTGGGGAGCGGTCTTTCTCCACCACAGGGCTCAGGGTACCTGGACTCAGCCAGAGTCCTCCCTTCAGATCAATGTTCTGGAGATAAGGGCAGTGTATCTTGCCCTAAAGGCGTTCCAGCCGTGGCTGGAAGGCAAGCAGATCCGAATTCAGTCGGACAACTCCACCGCGGTGGCATACATCAACCACCAAGGCGGAACACGCAGTCGGCAAGCCTTCCAGGAAGTCCGGCGGATTCTGCTGTGGGTGGAAGCCACAGCCTCCACCATATCCGCAGTTCACATCCCGGGCGTAGAAAACTGGGAAGCAGACTTTATCAGTCGCCAGGGCATGGACGCAGGGGAATGGTCCCTTCACCCGGACGTGTTTCAAGAGATCTGTTGCCGCTGGGGGATGCCGGACGTCGACCTAATGGCGTCCCGGCACAACAACAAGGTCCCGGCATTCATGGCACGGTCTCAAGATCACAGAGCTCTGGCGGCAGACGCCTTAGTTCAGGATTGGTCGCAGTTTCAACTGCCTTATGTGTTTCCTCCTCTGGCACTGTTGCCCAGAGTGTTACGCAAGATCAGGTCCGACTGCCGCCGCGCCATCCTCGTCGCTCCAGACTGGCCGAGGAGGTCGTGGTACCCGGATCTGTGGCATCTCACGGTGGGCCAACCGTGGGCACTACCAGACCGACCAGACTTGCTGTCTTAAGGGCCGTTTTTCCATCTGAATTCTGCGGCCCTCAACCTGACTGTGTGGCCATTGAGTCCTGGATCCTAGCGTCTTCAGGGTTATCTCAAGAGGTCATTGCCACTATGAGACAGGCTAGGAAACCAACGTCCGCCAAGATCTACCACAGGACGTGGAGAATATTCTTATCCTGGTGCTCTGATCAGGGTTTTTCTCCCTGGCCATTTGCCTTGCCCATTTTTCTTTCCTTCCTTCAATCCGGATTGGAAAAGGGTTTGTCGCTCGGCTCCCTTAAGGGACACGTCTCAGCGCTCTATGTGTTTTTTCAGAAGCGCCTAGCCAGACTTCCACAGGTACGCACGTTCCTGCAGGGGGTTTGTCACATAGTCCCTCCTTACAAGCGTCCGTTAGAACCCTGGGATCTGAACAGGGTGCTGATGGCTCTTCAGAAACCACCTTTCGAGCCAATGAAGGATATTTCTCTTTCACGCCTTTCGCAGAAAGTGGTCTTCCTAGTAGCAGTCACATCACTTCGGAGAGTGTCTGAGCTAGCAGCACTGTCATGCAAAGCCCCTTTCCTGGTGTTTCACCAGGATAAGGTGGTTCTGCGTCCGGTTCCGGAATTTCTCCCTAAGGTGGTATCCCCTTTCATCTCAATCAGGATATCTCCTTACCCTCTTTTTGTCCTCATCCAGTTCACCAATGTGAAAAGGATTTGCACTTGTTAGATCTGGTGAGAGCACTCAGACTCTACATTTCCCGTACGGCGCCCCTGCGCCGCTCGGATGCACTCTTTGTCCTTGTCGCTGGCCAGCGTAAACGGTCACAGGCTTCCAAATCAACCCTGGCTCGGTGGATCAAGGAACCAATTCTCGAAGCTTACCGTTCTTCTGGGCTTCCGGTTCCCTCAGGGCTGAAGGCCCATTCTACCAGAGCCGTGGGTGCGTCCTGGGCTTTGCGGCACCAGGCTACGGCTCAGCAGGTGTGTCAGGCGGCTACCTGGTCGAGCCTGCACACTTTCACGAAACACTATCAGGTGCATACCTATGCTTCGGCAGATGCCAGCCTAGGTAGGCGAGTACTTCAGGCGGCGGTTGCCCACCTGTAGGAAGGGGCCGTTTTACGGCTCTATTACGAGGTATTATTTTACCCACCCAGGGACTGCTTTTGGACGTCCCAATTGTCTGGGTCTCCCAATGGAGCGACAAAGAAGAAGGGAATTTTGTTTACTTACCGTAAATTCCTTTTCTTCTAGCTCCAATTGTGAGACCCAGCACCCGCCCCTGTTCCCTTCGGGCTGTTGTTCTTTGTGTACACATGTTGTTCATGTTGAATGGTTTTCAGTTTTCCGAACTTCCTTCGGATTGAATTTACTTTAGACCAATTTATAAGTTTCCTCCTTCCTGCTTTTGCACCAAAACTGAGGAGCCCGTGATGCACGGGGGGGGTGTATAGGCAGAAGGGGAGGGGCTTTACACTTTTAAGTGTAATACTTTGTGTGGCCTCCGGAGGTAGAAGCTATACACCCAATTGTCTGGGTCTCCCAATTGGAGCTAGAAGAAAAGGAATTTACGGTAAGTAAACAAAATTCCCTTCATTCCTTCCTCTTGAAGTTTCGGGTCTGGACAGAGATGTTTTTACAAATGACAGCGGCTGGGTTCTGACCTGAACACCTACATTCTGCCTTCCTTCTCCTAAGTCCTTCTTTTCCCACCCTTGGGGACTGCCATAAAATCTTTTTTCTCTGAGCCTTCATTTTGGGACACACCATCCTCCCATCTTAAGTATTTCTGCTGGACTCGTCTATATTTTAGGTTGCTTCTCCTACTTCTTCCGCACTAACTAACCATCTTGGCTCAGGTTGTTGGGGTATCCCACCGAGGAAAAGCTAAATATTTTTGCATAATGGCAGCAACATACACACACGGCTTTCCTGTATCCCCCAATGAAGGCTCTGGGAAAAGGATTTAATGGTAAGTACCCAAAATCTTCTTCTTTTTTTTTTTTTTCTTTTTTTTTTAGGACCTCTTTAACATTTAAAAAGGGGTTAACCACTACTGGACAAGCTCTTTAAATAAAATATTTACTAGTAAGGGTGGTTTCACACATCCGGCATTTTTCCGGATCCGGCACACCCCAGTACAGTGCAATACAGTGAGATGGCATCGCGGCAAGCTCTGGTCACATGCTGTCATGTGACCGGAGCTTGCCGCGATGCCATTGTACAGTATTAACACTGTACTGGAGTTTGCCGGATCCGGCAATCCGGCAAAATGCCGGATGTGAGAATCCAACCTAAGTGGTAAGGTTAAAGTGAGTTTGCTTTGTTCTTTAAAAGGCATGAGATAATGTTAGGGCCTTTTGTATGCGTTTTATATTACACCACTGCCAGCACTTGTTATACACTAGCATAAGCTTTTTTACTGCACTATAATTTGCCAAGGCTTAGCCAACATTCGCTGGGCCTGATTCTAGATTGTCCTCTGGCTGATCAGCAATCCCAGCAATAAGAAAGACAAAGCATCATCTCCTGGACATCTCCCAGTAATATACTGATCTGTTAAGCAGCCATTATGATGCTGGGGCTGTGTCGCACCACTGATAGAATAGTGATGGACTTGTGGTTTGTATGTTCACAGTAAATACACTTCCCGTCTTTCAGATTTTGGATGAGATTGAAGAACGTGGAATAAAAATTTATCAGCTTCCAGATGCAGAATCGGATGAAGATGAAGATTTCAAGGAGCAGACAAGACTTTTAAAGGTGACTGAGTATATTCTGTATTTTAATTTATTTATACATAACTATGAGGAGCTCTGTGATTGGAACCTGGTCTGAATATACGACAACACCTGGTTGGGCGGAAGGAAAAGAGAGTATACATATAAGCCAGCATGGGATTTTAGTTGATTCTTTCTGTGAGGTAAAACATTTCCCTACTTTTTTTTTTTTTTTTTTTAACATGTTTTACCTCACAGAATACAGGATCTGTCATTCCTTGCTGTTATGATTGCTTCCTGCCCTGCAGAGGTGGTCAGACATAGTATATGCATACTCATGGCCAGAATCTGATTAGTTGGCCGTGGCCTTGCTCAATCCAAGTGTATTGAGTGAGGCCTTGCCCATTTAGTCAGATTCTGTACCCATTTTTCCAGAGCCTGGATATTTATAGACTTTAATTGAAGGTTCCCATGCACATTACAACAACACTAAGAAAAGCAGCCAACCTTACCAAAACCTTACTAATACATTACTACATTACTAATGCACTGCAGGATGCAGCAGGCCCCATGATAAAAGGTAGAGGCATCATAAGTGCAAAATGCTAAGAATAGCCTCTCACACACCATCCATGAGAGTTGTGGTTGCTTAGGGCCGTTTCACACATGCAGCATTTCGCCGGATTTACGGATCCGGCACACTCTAGTACAGTGGACTATCTTGTGACCGGAGCATGTGACCAGAGCTTGCCGCGATGCCATTGTATAGTATTAACACTGTACTGGAGTGTGCCACATCCGTCAATCCGGCGAAATGCCGGATGTGTGAAACGGCCCTTAGTATTACAAATGAACACTTAGGTAAGGCTTATAAAAGATGCCAGGCACACAGATATGTGCATCAGTTGCTCCCTTACTATTAGACCTGGCGGGCTGCCTAGCACTCTAAAAGTGCACCCCACAAGAACAAACACCCCAGTTCCCCACATCAAAACAGAGCTTAGCTGTTTCCTGAAAAAGTCAAAATGGCATGAGGTCTTACTGTGTTTTCCCGAAAACAAGACCTACCCTGAAATTAAGCCCTATCAGGATTTTTCAGCTTTTTTGGATGTACTCAAAAAATAAGCCCTAGTAGTATCCTGAAATAGGGCTTGGACAGACCTTTCAGGATATGTAACTCTTAGTTATGTTTGTGTAAGTCTTGGAAGTTTATAGTCACAGGGCAGCTAGTTAAAGGGAACCTGTCACCAGAATTTTCGCAATTAAACTAAAAGAATCCCCTTCTGCAGCTCCTGGGCTGCATTCTAGAAAGGTTCATCTTGCTACTGGCCCCTCTTTCAGACCTAAGTAACAACTTTATAAAACATTACCTTTTGCTATTTCGTCTGTTATCCCCCCTCCTGCCGCTGTTCCCCGTCCGCCAATGTTCATTTACATAGATAAGGCCGCCGCCCTCATGTTCCGCATTGCTCCTGAAGTCTCGCACATGTGCAGTGGCACTATCGCGGACTGAGCGCTGTTTTCAAATCGCGAGCGCCGGTGATGTTATTGCGCAGGCGCGAGATTATGGGCGGCGCTGTGAATGTTATCACCAGCGTCATCCAAGTACCCGCCCATAATCTCGTGCCCGCGCTTTTACCTCTTCCTCTACCGTTATGCGCGAGACTTCAGGAGCACTGCGGGACATGAGGGCGGCGGCCTCATCTATGTAAATGAACACTGGGGGACGGGAACAGCGGCAGGAGGGGGAATAACGGACGAAATACAGCCCCCCCCCGTGGCCAGCAAACCTCATTACCATAGCAAAAGGTAATATTATAAAGTTATTTAGGTCTGAAAGTGGGGCCAGTAGCAAGATGAACTTTTCTAGAATGCAGCCCAGGAGCTGCAGAGGGGGATTCTTTTAGTTTAATAGCGAAAATTGTGGTGACAGGTTCCCTTCAATGCAATGCATATCCACCTTCTTCCCCACCCCCACCACCATTTTGCTGCCCACCCCTCTGCAGCGTCAGTGATTGGACTGTTTTAATTATAAACAAATATTCACCTCCTTCCTCCGCCCATATTACCACCCACCCCTCTGTGCTACGTCAGTGATTCAGTCAGACTGCTGTATGACTGCCTAAGGCCCTGTACGCACACCACGTTTTTTGCCACGGATTTGCCACAGTTTTTGCTGCAGAAAAGGTGCGTTTTTTGTTCATAAAGTTCATGCAGTCCTTCCCCAGCAAAATCTATGAGAAATCCAAATGCTCTGCGCACACTGCTTCCCCCCCCCCTAAAGATTTTGCAGTAGAATTTCTGCAGCAAAAATAAGTAGCATGTCACTTCTTTTCCGCAGGTACCTGCGGTTTTGCCAACGTCGGAAAATCCACCGCAACAAGCTGCGGTAAAACTGCATGCGGATTTTAAGTGCGTTTTTTTGCCGCAGGTGCGGAATTCTGCCAGAGCGTGTGGATTTAACACATGTAACACAATTTCCCAGTGCGCACAGACCCTGAGGCTCATTTCACAATGCTGGAACTGGCCGGCGGTTCTCCTGACCAGAGAGTGACAGCATGTATTTCTGTGCAGCTGTCACACTCAGGTGAGGAGAGCCACCGGCCATTGTAATAATACTGACATTGGCACAGGTGGGGGGGGGAGGAGTAGTGGTGAATATTACTTTGCAATTAACACACAATCCAACCACTGACACTAGTGCAGAGGTGTGGGCGGAAATATGGGCGGGGTAAGGGGGTGAATATTCATGTGCAATTAACACACAGTCCAATCACTGATGCCAGCACAGGGGGTGGGTGGGGGAAGGGCGTGAATATTAATTGTTCATTAATGGACCACCAAATCACTATCGCCAATACAAAATAAAAAACCTCCCCTGAAAATAAGCCCTAGCGAATCTTTTGGAGCCAAAAATAATTTAAGACCCTGTCTGATTTTTGAGGGAACATGGTTAATATTTTGGCCAAAATATGCAAGCTCACAACCTACGTCAATGGCCCTTGTTGTCTTGTGATCACTTACCCTAAAATTAAAAGCAAGTAACAGCAAACGGACATTTATCCAAGAAACATCACAGCTATTTTTACCAACACCAGGTTCCAATACTAATGCACTACAAGATGTAGCAGATCTCAATGATAAAGGTGGACACCGCACAGCTCCAAAATGCTGAGGATAACCACTCACACCTACCAATCGTGGGGTGCTTGCTAAGTGTTACATATGCACACAGATAAGGCTTTTAAAAGGTGCCAGTCACACAGATACTGTGATGATTTTTTTTTTTCGATTCCTTGTTCTTTTGCTCTGATTTTTGTTTTAAGTTTTAGTATAAGGACTCAAAAGACAATGTGGACCCTGGATATGGAGTGGGAGCTTGTGTATTATCAATGGAGACCTCATACATTTTATTCATCTCTGTAGGATGCAGCCAGACCCTGTAGTTTTGGTGTGGGAAATTGGTGAATACCCTTGCTTGTCTGTCTGAAATCCGGCATGGTGCACTACACGTATCTGTGTGTCTGGCACTCATTAAAGGGGGCTTTACACGCTACGATATCGTTAATGTTTGGTCGTCGGGGTCAAGTTGTTAGTGACGCACATCCGGCGTCATTAACGATATCGCAGCGTGTGACACTGACCAGCGACCTTAAGCGACCTCAAAAATGGTGAAAATCGTTCACCATGGAGAGGTCGTCCCAAACTCAAAAATCGGTAAGGGTTGTGTATCCAGGTGGTTCATCGCTCATGCGGCAGCACACATCGCTGTGTGTGACACCGCAGGAGCGAGGAACGTGTCCTTACCTGCCGCCGGCCACAATGCGGAAGGAAGGAGGTGGGCGGGATGTTACGTCCTGCTCATCTCCGCCCCTCCGCTTTGATTGGCCGGCCACTTAGTGACGTTGCGGTGACGTCGCTGTGATGCCGAACGTCCCTCCCCTTTGAAGGAGGCATTGTTCAGCAGTCACAACGCCGACCAGGTAAGTATGTGTGACGCTGCCGTAGCGATAATGTTCGCTACAGCAGCGATCACAAACAATCGCATGCACGACGGGGGCGGGTACTTACACGCTCGCTATCGCTACAAATTGCTAGCGATACCGCTACCGTGTAAAGCCCCCTTAAGAGTTGTGACTAGGTAATGGTAAATGTGGTTGTTTGTTTCTGTGATATTTTTTGGGGGGATTGTGATGTTGATGAGAATTTGTTCTCCCCCTCCCCCCCCCATATACATTAGGCTAACATTTGTTGAACCCACTGAAAACAGGTTTGGCCAACCTTATAAATTGTGGGGGGCGGCCTACTAACTATCCATTGACATATGGTGTCAGGAGAGCTAAAGATCCAGCATGTTTGATTTCAGACTACTGGTCCTTTCTTTATCGTTCCTATGGGAGACCCAGACCATGGGTGTATAGCTTCTGCCTCCAGAGGACACACAAAGTACTACACTCAAAAGTGTAGCTCCTCCCTCTGAGCTTATACACCCCCTGGAGAACCAGATCTAGCCAGTTTATCGCTTTGTGTCAGGAGGCATACATCCACACATGCATTCTCATCTGATTTCTTTGATTTTTGGAACGAGTTTGAAGAAAAGCGGGTCCATGTCTGGACTCCCGGCATGTCCCTTCTCACCCCACTGTGTCGGCGGTGCTGTTAAGGTTGATTCCAAGGCTGGAGCCTTACATGCCGTGCTCCTTCACCATCCCTCCTGGGCTCTGGCTTGAAGTGGGAGCCAGCACGGTTCTCCATGCTTGGCAGGAGACCGGTCTCCATCCGCAGCCCTTCAGGACCCTGCTGGACGGAGCACTCATCCCCAGGGACTTGGAACCCGGCGTCTCAGCAAGCTAAGTACCTGAGACGTTTATATATTGGGGGTCCCTGCACTTTATTGTTGGGGGAGAGTGTGCTGAGTGTATTTTGTGACATTTCCGGCGAGTTCTCTGGCTGTCGCCGGAGAACCGCGCCGATGGTGCCTGCACGCCGGCCGCACCGCTCAAATTTAGGCCCCGGCTTCGCCGGAGGCCTAGTTTCGTTTTCACTGCCCTCGCATGTCATTCATGCAGAGGGACAGCGAGGCTCCGCCCTGCGGCCGTTCTGCATAGGGGAGAGACACTCCTCATTGAGTACATGTCTCCTCCCCTGTAAGTCTCTATGGCCCTCCAGATCCCGCTCTCAGAGTAAGTCCCGCCCCCTCTCTTCGCTCCGGCGACCATTTTCTCAGCGTTTTCCCTGCGATCAGCACTGGTCTGCAGCATCCCTGCTGAGGTGCTTGGGGGTCCGGGCTTCGGGATCTGGAGGGCACACAAACCGCTCCAGCGGTCTGGTAAGCCACAACCTCTGGTTGTGGACCTCTGTATATATTCTCTGGGGGTCATTCTGGCAGAGCCCTCACTCCAGCAGCATGTCACACACTAGGAGCAAGGCTCCAAAGCTGTTTGCGGTATGCACTGCATGTAAGCTCCTTCTGCCGGAACCGAGCACCTATCCACATTGTGATGCCTGCTCTCACCTGACGATGCCTCAGCTTGGAATCGCACCCCCAGGGGTTGCTCCGGCCCCTGTGGCTGACCCCCCGGCATGGGTAGAATCCTTAACCAGGTCTATCTCCCAGTCTTTTGCTGACTCCATGGGACATTTGTCCAGGACTTTGCTGAGCATGCATCAGCACCCTTCACAGGGTGCCTCTGCTGCTAGGTCTCTCTCAGGACCGGAGCTCACAGAGGATTCATCCTCTGGTCCCAGGCCCTGTCCTTCTAAAAAGAGACGCAGGGCTCCCTCTCCTTCCTCGTCCTGCGGCTCGGTCTCAGAAGCTGACTCGCATGACGAGGAGGATGCCTTTACTGGGGGCTCGGAGACTACCTCCATGTGCCCCATTGGTCTATCCGAAAGTGACTCAGATGTTAGTGATTTGATTGCGTCCATTAATTCTGTTCTGGATCTCAATCCGCCAGTATCAGAGGAACAACCCTCTCTGGCAGAAAAGCACCAGTTTACCTCGCCTAAGAGGACAAAGAGTGTGTTCTTTAACCACTCCAGTTTTCAGGCCGCTGTGACCAAGCCCAGGGCCTGCCCTGACAAACGCTTCCCAAAGCGTGGTTCTGATGACCGTTTTCCCTTTCCACCTGAGGTGGTCAAGGAGTGAGCTCATTCACCAAAGGTAGACCCCCCGGTGTCTAGAATCTCAGCCCGGACCGTTGTATCAGTGGCTGATGGCACCTCGCTTAATGATTCCACTTACCGCCAGGTTGACCTTCTGGCCAAATCTGTATATGAGGCGGCAGGGGTCTCGTTCTCCCCGACTTTTGCAGCAGTGTGGGCTCTCAAGGCCATCTCTGCTTCTCTTTAGGAGATGCATTCCCTCACTAAGGAATCTATGCCTGAGATGGTTACCTTAACTGCTCAGGCTTCAGCTTTCTCATCCTATGCCATGTCTGCCATGCTGGAGGCTTCTCACCGCACTGCGGTGGCTTCGGCTAATTCCCTCGCTATCCGCAGGATCTTGTGGCTTAGAGAGTGGAAGGCAGATGCTTCTCCAAAGAAGTACCTTGCTGGACTCCCCTTTGCTGGGTCCCGGCTGTTCGGTGAACAGCTGGATGAAATTATTAAGGAAGCTACTGGCGGGAAGAGTACTTCCATGCCACAAACCAAAACCAGGAAAACTGTCCAGGGTAGGAATCAGTCGAGGTTTCGTTCCTTTCGTTCCTCTAACTGGTCGTCCTCTAAGCCCTCGGCCTCGTCCGCTAACTCAGCTAAGGACCAAAAATCCAACTGGCGCACAAAAGCGCGTCCACAGAAGACCGCAGGAGCGGCTGCCACTAAGGCAGCCTCCTCTTGACTATCTGTCCGCGCCAGCAACGTCCTTAGTCGGTGGCAGGCTCTCCCACTTTGGCGACGCGTGGTTTCAACACGTCTCCGATCAGTGGGTGCGGGATATCATCTCCCACGGCTACAGGATAGAATTTTCTTCCAGCCCGCCAAACAGATTTTTTCTGTCAACTCCCCCCTGCTCCAAGGCCGCCGCCTTCTCTCAGGCCGTGGCATCCTTGCAGGCCAACGGAGTAATTGTACCGGTTCCCACCCGGGAACGGTTCAGAGGTTTCTACTCAAATCTCTTCTTAGTCCCCAAAAAGGACGGTTCCTTCCGGCCCATCCTGGATCTCAAGCTTCTCAACAAGCATGTTCAGGTGCGGCATTTTCGCATGGAGTCTCTGCGGTCAGTCATTACCTCAATGACCCAAGGGGATTTCCTGGCATCCATCGACATCAGAGATGCCTATCTGCATGTGCCAATTGCAGTTTCACACCAGCGTTGGCTACGTTTTGCAATCGGAGAGGAACATTTCCAATTCGTAGCTCTCCCCTTCGGGTTAGCCACGGCCCCTCGGGTATTCACCAAGGTCATGGCAGCAGTGGTTGCGGTTCTGCACCTCCAGGGGTTGGCAGTGATTCCTTACCTGGACGACCTTCTTGTCAAGGCTTCATCCAGCGCAGACTGTCAGCGGAGTGTCTCGCTCACTCTCGTCACTCTAGCCCAATTCGGGTGGCTTGTCAATCTGCCAAAATCCACTCTGACTCCGACCCAGAGGCTCACGTACTTAGGGATGCAGTTCGAGACTTTGCCGGCACTTGTGAAGTTGCCATTAGTCAAACAGCAGTCCCTCCAACTGGCGGTGCGCTCTCTGCTGAGACCCCACCGTTATTCCCTCAGGCGCCTGATGCAGGTGCTGGGTCAAATGGTGGCGTCAATGGACTCTGTTCCCTTTGCCCAGTTCCATCTGCGTCCCCTGCAGCTGGACATTCTCCGCTGTTGGGACAAGCGGCCTTCCTCCTTGCACAGGTTGGTAGCTCTGTCGCCACAGACCAGGAGTTCTCTTCAGTGGTGGCTTCGGCCCCTCTCTCTGTCGCAGGGGCGCTCCTTCCTGGCCCCGTCCTGGGTGATTCTCACCACGGATGCCAGCCTATCCGGCTGGGGAGCGGTACATCTCCACCACAGAGCACAGGGCACTTGGACTCCGTCTGAGTCAGCCCTTTCAATCAATGTGCTGGAAACCAGAGCTGTGCTTCTAGCTCTCCTAGCCTTTCACCACCTGTTGGCGGGCAGGCACATTCGAGTCCAGTCAGACAACGCGACTGCGGTTGCCTACATCAATCACCAAGGCGGGACACGCAGCTGCCTGGCAATGTTGGAAGTCCAACGCATTCTTCAATGGGCGGAGGACTCCAAGTCCACCATATCCGCAGTCCACATCCCAGGCGTAGAAAACTTGGAGGCAAATTATCTCAGCTGTCAAACCGTGGACGGTGGCGAGTGGTCCCTGCACCCGGCAGTGTTTGTCAATCTGCCGCAAATGGGGCACTCCGGACGTGGACCTAATGGCATCCCGTCACAACAACAAGGTTCCGGTTTACGTGGCTCGCTCCCACGATCCTCAGGCATTCGCCGCGGACGCTCTGGTTCAAGACTGGTCCCAGTTTTGTCTGTCCTACGTGTTTCCCCCTCTAGCTCTCTTGCCCAGAGTCCTGCGCAAGATCAGAATGGAGGGCCGTCGAGTCATCCTCTTTGCACCGGACTGGCCCAGGCGAGCTTGGTACCCAGACCTGCTCCATCTGTCCGTAGAGATGCCGTGGCATCTACCGGACAGTCCAGACCTTCTCTTACAAGGTCCGTTTTTCCGCCAGAATTCTGCGGCTCTCAGATTGACGGCGTGGCTCTTGAGTCCTGGATCTTGACGACTTCTGGTATCCCTCCTGAAGTCATCTCCACTATGACTGGCCCGAAAGTCTTCCTCCGCCAAGATCTATCACAGGACTTGGAAAATTTTCCTGTCCTGGTGTCGCTCTTCCGGCCATCCTCCTTGGCCATTTTTCTTTGCCGACCCTTCTGTCCTTTCTACAGTCCGGTCTGCAGCTGGGACTGTCCCTCAACTCTCTTAAGGGACAAGTCTCAACTCTGTCAGTGCTGTTCCAGCGGCGTCTCGCAGGGCGTGTCTCACATCATTCCGCCTTACCGGCGGCCCTTGGATCCCTGGGACCTTAACTTGGTCCTCACGGTTTTGCAGAAACCCCCCTTTGAGCCTCTTAGGGAGGTTTCTTTGTTTCGTCTTTCACAGAAAGTGGTCTTTCTAGTGGCCATAACTTCCCTCAGGAGAGTCTCTGATTTGGCTGCGCTCTCTTCGGAGTCACCTTTTTTGTTTTTTCATCAAGACAAGGTGGTTCTCCATCCGACTCCGGACTTTCTTCCTAAGGTGGTCTCTCCTTTCCACCTTAACCAGGACATTACCCTACCTTCCTTTTGTCCGGCTCCTGTTCATCGCTTTGAAAAAGCGTTGCATACTTTGGATCTGGTGCGCGCGCTCCGGATCTATATGTCTCGCACCGCTGTTCTTAGGCGGTGCACCTCTCTTTTTGTGCTAACCATAGGTCGGTGCAAGGGCCTCTCTGCTTCTAAGCCGACCTTAGCCCGTTGGATTAGGTCGACCATTTCGGACGCCTACCAGTGTTCTCAGGTGCCTCCCCCGCCGGGGATCAAGGCACACTCGACCAGAGCTGTCGGTGCCTCTTGGGCTTTCAGGCACCAGGCTACGGCTCAACAAGTCTGTCAGGCTGCCGCTTGGACTAGCCTGCATACCTTTTCAAAGCACTACCAAGTGCATGCTCATGCTTCGGCAGATGCGAGCTTGGGCAGACGCATCCTTCAGGCGGCTGTCGCCCACTTGTGAAGTTAGGTTCTGCCTACTTCTTAGTTTTTCTGTTTATTTCCCACCCATGGACTGCTTTGAGACGTCCCATGGTCTGGGTCTCCCATGGGAACGATAAAGAAAAAGAGAATTTTGTTTACTTACTGTAAATTCTTTTTCTTATAGTTCCGTATTGGGAGACCCAGCACCCTCCCTGTTGCCTGTTGGCACTTTCTTGTTCCGCGTGTTTTCACCGGCTGTTGTTGTTGACAGAGTCTCCGGTTGTTCCGGTTCTTGCTTTGTTTTTACTTGTGGGTGGCTATTCTCCTTCAGCTTTTGCACTAAACTGGCTAGATCTGGTTCTCCAGGGGGTGTATAAGCTCAGAGGGAGGAGCTACACTTTTGAGTGTAGTACTTTGTGTGTCCTCCGGAGGCAGAAGCTATACACCCATGGTCTGGGTCTCCCAATACGGAACTATAAGAAAAAGAATTTACGGTAAGTAAACAAAATTCTCTTTTTTTGTTCTTGGTGACATAAGCCATGCCAGAGAAGAGCAACAGAGAGATTTGTAGAGAACGCATGAACACTCGGAAGAGAGAGTACTCCTGTAGAGCAACAGAGAGTCTTGTAGAGAATGCATGAGCACTCGGCAGAGGGAGTACTCCTGTAGAGCAACAGAGGGTCTTGTAGAGAACACAGGAGCAATCGGCAGAGGGAGTACTCCTGTAGAGCAACAGAGAGTCTTGTAGAGAATGCATGAGCACTCGGCAGAGGGAGTACTCCTGTAGAGCAACAGAGGGTCTTGTAGAGAACACAGGAGCAATCGGCAGAGGGAGTACTCCTGTAGAGGAACAGAGGGTCTTGTAGAGAATGCAGGAGCACTCTGCATAGGGAGTACTCCTGTAGAGGAACAGAGGGTGTTGTAGAGAACGCAGGAGCACTCGGCATAGGGAGTACTCCTGTAGAGCAACAGAGGGTCCCGTAGAGAACACAGGAGCACTTGGCAGAGGGAGTTACTTCTGTGTATGGGAGAGTTTGGGCATTATTCTGCCAAGCTATCTAGTGTATAGAGCCCCTCAGGGTTCATATTGTGTGTGCATCCCTGGCAGTTTGTTAATTTTGTCGGCCCATCCCCTTTGTGTCCCCAACAAGTACGGAGTATGATATTTACAAGCAAGAAGAACAGTTAATCTCACCTCAATAGCTGGAGACTCTCACACAGTGCGGTGCACGGACAAGTGACAGGCCGGTTCCTGAATAAACAATCCAAAAAAAGAGTAGAGCCAGCATCTGCAGGTAATATTAAAAACCTTCAAAAAGATACATTAAAACATAGACACCGTCTGGTCTATGCGTTTCGAACTAATGAGTTCTTATTCATGACCATCATGACTTATTAGTTCTAAATGCATAGACCAGACGGTGTCTACGTTTTAATGTATCTTTTTGAAGAATAAAGTGAACATTTTTAATATTACCTGCGGATGCTGGCTCTACTCTTTCATGATATTTACACTCACATCGGCTCAGAGCAATATTTATATTGTATAAAAAAATGCCTTTCTTTGTCGCTCCATTGGGAGACCCAGACAATTGGGTGTATAGCTATTGCCTCTGGAGGCCACACAAAGTATTACACTTAAAAGTGTAAGGCCCCTCCCCTTCTGGCTATACACCCCCAGTGGGATCACTGGCTCACCAGTTTTGTGCTTTGTGCGAAGGAGGCAACACATCCACGCATAGCTCCACTTTTTAGTCAGCAGCAGCTGCTGACTATGTCGGATGGAAGAAAAGAGGACACACATAGTGTCCCCAGCATGCTCCCTTCTCACCCCACTGTATGTCGGAGGTGTTTGTAAGGTTGAGGTACCCATTGCGGGTACGGCGGCAGGAGCCCACATGCTGATTCCTTCCCCATCCCTTTTTACAGGGCTCTGGGTGAAGTGGGATTTACCGGTCTCCAGGCACTGAGACCGTGCTCCATCTACAGCCCCTGGAGAAGATGCTGGATGGAGCGGAGTACATCAGGGACATGGCCCTGCTTCCTCAAGGTACTCTGTGTCCCCGTGCATTTGGCGCTCACACCGCAGCATGCTGGGTGTTGTAGTGCGCCGGGGGACATCAGCGCTGCGGCACCTGTGCCATGGCCTCATTCAGCTTTGCTGAAGCAGGCTCACTTATGGGAATTGGTCGCGCCGGCCGCTGGGACTGCGGCGCGGCTGGCACTTGTAGTGCGCCGGGGACTTCAGCGCGGCCTGCGCTTTTACGGCGGCCGCGCTGATAACTAGAGTCCCCGGCTTTTGCGGCCTGCTTCCGTTCGTTCCCGCCCCCAGACCTGCCAGTCAGGAGAGGGGCGGGACACTGGCCACTTCCAGGAATCGCTCGCGCCGGCCGCTGGCAGCGGCGCGGCTGGCACTTGTGGTGCGCCGGGGACTTCAGCGCGGCCCGCGCTTTTACGGCGGCCGCGCTGATAACTAGAGTCCCCGGCTTTTGCGGCCGGCTTCCGTTCGTTCCCGCCCCCAGACCTGCCAGTCAGGAGAGGGGCGGGACGCTGGCCACTTCTATGAATCGGTCGCGCCGGCCGCTGGAACTGCGGCGCGGCTGGCACTTGTGGTGCGCCGGGGACTTCAGCGCGGCCCGCGCTTTTACGGCGGCCGCGCTGTTAACTCGAGTCCCCGGCTTCTGGGCCTAGTCTCCCTTCGTTACCGCCCACAGCCCTGACAGTCAGGGTAGGGGCGTGACGCTGCATAGAGCAGAGCTGAGAGCTGGAGTATGTTTTGCATACTCCACCCCTCTCACTGTGTGCACTGTGAATCCGGATTCCCGCACTTTCTCAGGCACGCCCACGGCTTCCTTCTCTACAAGGACACCGGCAGCCATTAGTGTCAGTTTCTGTACGATACAGAGACAAGTGTGGAAGACCCTGGCATTCTGATAGTCACACAATCGCTGCAACAGGCGTTAAGCAGCACCTGTGGTGCTAACCCCACTAGTGCAGAAGTGCACTTATAGATATGCTTGTACTATATACATTGCACTGTTTGGTCGCACGTTGTATATACCCTCCTGGATTATGCGGAGGAGTTATCAGCATATTCTCTGTGTAAAACAAAGGTGCAGAACCACATGTTTTTCTATACAGCTGGTACAGCATGTACGGCTACACGGCCGGCAGGTTACATAGACTCCCATTGTATGCACTAATGGCCAGGGGATGAGGACGGTGTCTGCAGTATTTACTGACAGATTTTCTGAGACTATGGCTATGATACTAGAAGCCTAGCAGTCCGGACATGTCTCTCACAATATGGGCACTGTTGAATCATTGATCCATGGCCCCCCTCAGTGTGAATAACTAACAGCTCCGGGAATGTCACACGCATCCCAGAGTCACGGCTCTGCACGGACGTCAGTCCCAGACAGCCTAAGTGGGCTCGCTATGAGCGGCCTCGGTTTCATCAGGGTCCTAACAGAAGGACTCGCTGTGTAATGAGGCGGAAGTAGCGGCTCAGGATTCTGATCCTGAGACCGCTCTCAATCTGGATACACCTGATTGTGACGCCATAGTAAATAATCTTATAGCGTCCATCTATAGAATGTGGGTTATTTCTCACAGCTCCTCCAGTGGAGGAGTCAGCTTCACGTATTTTTCTGGACCACTCTGCCTTCAGAGAGGCAGTCCAGGAACACCACGCTTATCCAGATATGCGCTTCTCCAAACGGCTTAGGATTCACGTTATCCCTGTCCCCTGACTTGGTCAAGGACTGGACCCTATGTCCCGAGCGGCATCCTCCAATCTCCAGGCTTGTAGCTAGATCCATAGTTGCAGTGGGAGATGGAACTGCAAACTCAAAGATGCCACTGACAGACAGATGGATCTCTGGTCGAAAGCCATCTATGAGGCTGTCGGCGCACCGTTGGCTCCGGCATTCTCTCCCTTGGGGCACTCCAAGCTATTTCAGCTTGTCTTACACAGATTGACACGGTTACACGTACATCTGTGCCGCAGGTGGCATCCTTAACCTCTCAAATGTCTGCATTTGTTTCTTACGCGATTCAGGTTGTCCTGGACTCTGCGAACCGTGCGGCGGTAG
This sequence comes from Anomaloglossus baeobatrachus, assembly GCF_048569485.1. Lineage (NCBI taxonomy): Eukaryota > Metazoa > Chordata > Amphibia > Anura > Aromobatidae > Anomaloglossus > Anomaloglossus baeobatrachus. The sequence goes on along the minus strand of NC_134355.1, from coordinate 559,699,812 downwards.
CCTCCGCTACTCCGTGTTTTTAAGCAGAGCCTGGTCTGATCGTTAAGTGAATGGAAGGCAGATTCTGCTTCCAAAAAAGGTTGCCTAACCAGTTGCCTTTTTCTGCTGACCGACTGTTTGGTGAGCGTTGGATGTAACCATCAAACAGTCCAGGGGTAAGGATTCATCCTTTCCTCAGCCCGGACACAACAAACCCCAACAGAGCAAGAGGCAGTCGGGGTTTTCGGCCTTTTCGAGGCTCGGGCAGGTCCCATTTTTCCTCGTCCAATGTGGACTCAAAAGGATCAGAGGAGCTAAGATTCTTAGCGGGCTCAGTCTCGCCCAAAAAAGCGACAGTCTGAAAACCCGCTTCCAAGGCGGCTTCCTCATGACTTGCGGCCTCGGTCGGTAGCAGGCTCTCCCGCCTTGGCGATATTTAGCTGCCATAGGTCAATGACCATTGAGTGTGAGACATTCTGTCTCACGGGTACAGGATAGAGCTCACTTCTCGTCCTCCAACTCGATTCTTCAGAATTTCTCCACCTCCCGGCCGGGCCGCTGCTCTTCTGCAAACAGGGTGCACTCTATAGGCAGAAAGAGTGATGACCCCCGTTCCTCTTCAGGAACAAGGTCACGGTTTTTACCCCAAATTCTTTGCGGTACCTATAACAACGGGCCGTTCCGTCCCGTTCTGGATCTAAAAATGCTCAGCAAGCTCGTGGACACCAGGCGGTTCCGGATGGAATCCCTCCGCCATGTCATCGCCTCAAGGTCCCAAGGATATTTCCTAGCATCATTAGGCATCAAGGATGCTTATCCACACGTGCCGATTGATCCAGAGCACTAGCGTTTCTACGCTTCGTTATAGGAGACGAACACCCTCTGTTCGTAGCTCTACCTTCCGGCTAGCGACAGTCCAACTGGTCTTCGCCAAGGTCAGGGCAGCAGTAGTCACAGTCCTGCACTCTCAGGGTCACTCTGTGGTCCCGTATTTAGACGATCTACTTGTCAAGGCACTCTCTTAGGAAACATGCCAACACTGCCCGAACGTTGCGCTGGAGACTCTCTAGAGTTTTGGGTGGATCATCAACTTTTTAAAGTCAGATCCGACCCCGACCCTATCGATAACATATCTAGGCATAGAGTTTCTTACTCTCTCAGCGATAGTGAAGCTGCCGCTAGACAAACAGCATTCACTACGGGCTGCAAGCTCTTCTTTAAGAACCAGTCGCACACATTGAGACGCCTCATGCACTTCCTACGTAAGATGGTAGCAATGGAGGCAGTTCCTTTCGCGCAGTTTTACTGCGTCCACTACAATGGGACATTCTCCGCCAATGGGACGAGGAGTCGACGTCCCTCAACAGAGTCGTCGTTCTTTCTCAGGCGGCCAAGGAATCTCTACGGTGGTGGCTTCTTCTCACCTCTTGGTCAAAAAGAAGGTCCTTCCTATCCCCGTCCTGGGCGATAGTTACGACAGACGCGAGTCTATCAGGGTGGGGAGCAGTTTTTCTCCACTACAGCGCTCAGGGTACGTGGACTCAGCAAGAGTCCACTCTTCAGATCAATGTTCTTGAACACAGAGCAGTGTATCTTGCCCTACAATCCTTCCAACAGCGGCTGGAAAGCAAGCATATCCGACTTCAGTCGGACAGCTCCACAGCGGTGGCATACATCAACCACCAAGGTAGAACGCGCAACCGGCAAGCCTTCCAGGAAGTCCGGCAGGTTCTGATGTGGGTGGAAGACACGGCATCCACCATATCCACAATTCACATCCCAAGTGTGGAAACTAGGAAGCTGACTTCCTAAGTCGCTGAGGTGTGGCCGAAAGAGTATGGTCTCCTCACCCGGACGGGTTTCAGGAGATCTGGCGCCGCTGACAGAGGCCGGACGTCGATCTAATGGCGTCACGGCACAACAACAATGTGCCAGCTTCATGGCACGGTTTCACAATCATCGAGCTCTGGCGGCAAACGCCTTAGTTCAGCATTGGTCGCAGTTCCAGCTGCCTTAGGTGCCACCTCTGGCATTGTTGCCCAGAGTACTGCGCTAGATCAAGACCGACTGCGGCCGCGCCATCCTCGTCGCTACAAATTGGCCGAGGATGTTGTGGTACTCGGTTCTGTGGTGCCTCACGGTAGGCTAACCGGGGGCACTACCAGACCAATCAGACTGGCTGTCTCAAGGGCCATTCTTCCATTTGAATTCTACGGCCCTCAACCGGATGGTGTGGCATTGAGTCCTGGAACCTAGTGTCGTCAGGATTACCTCAGGACGTGGTTGCCACCATGAGACAGGCTAGCATACCAACGTCCGCCAAGATTGACCACAGGACGTGGAAGATGTTCTTATCTCGGTGCTCGGCGCAGGGTGTTTCTCCCTGGCCGGTTGCATCGTCTATGTTTCCTTCCTTCCTGCAATCTAGGTAGGAAAATGGGTTGTCGCTCAGTTCCCTTTAGGGACAAGTCTCAGCGCTATCTGTATTTTTTCAGAAACGACGACTTCCTCAGGTACGCACGTTCCTACGGGGAGTTTGTCTTCTCAGCACTCCGTACAAGCGGCCGTTAGAGCCCTGAGATCTGAACAAGGTTCTAATTGCTCTCCAGATGCCGCCTTTCGAGCCTTTGAAGGATGTCTCCCTTCCCGTTTTTCACGGGAAGTGGCCTTCTAGTAACGGTCTTGTCTCTTAGGAGAGTTTCCGAGCTAGCAACGCTCTCATACAATCTCCCTTCCTGGTCCTTCACCAGGACAGGGTAGTTCTGCGTCCGGTTCCGGAATTTCTCCCTAAGGTGGTATCCCATTTTCATATCAATTAGGATATCACCTCACCTTCTTTGTGTCCTCGTCCAGTCCATCAATTTCAGAAAGATTTGCATCTGTTGGTTCTGGTGAGAGCACTCAGGTTCTACTTCCCGCATGGCGCTCCTGCGCCACCCGGATGCACTCTTTGTCCTTGTCGCTGGTCGGCGTAAACAGTCGCAAGCTTCCAGATCCACCCTTGCTCGGGGGCTCGAGGAACCAATTCTTGAAACCTACAGTTCTACTGGGCTTCTGGTTCTCTCAAGGCCGAAGGCCCATTCTACCAGAGCCGTGGGTGCATCCTGGGCATTACGGCACCAGGCTACGGCTCAGCAGGTGTGTCAGGCACCCACCTGGTCGAGTCTACTTACTTTTACCAAGCATTATCAGATGCATACCTACGCTTCGGCAGACGCCAGCCTAGGTAGATAAGTCATTCAGGCGGCGGTTGGCCACCTGTAGGAGAGGGCCGTTTGACGGCCCTATCATGAGGTATTCTTTTACCCACCCAGGGATTGCTTTTGGACATCCCAATTGTCTGGGTCTCCCAATGGAGCGACAAAGAAGAAGGGAATTTTGTTTACTTACCGTAAATTCCTTTTCTTCTAGCTCCAATTGGGAGACCCAGCACCCGCCCTGTTTTCTCGGGGTTTTTCTGTTTTTTCGGGTACACATGTTGTTCATGTGGTATGGTTCAGTTCTCCGATGTTTCCTCGGATTGAATTGGTCTTTAAACCAGTTATTGGCTTTCCTCCTTCTTGCTTTGGCACTAAAACTGGTGAGCCAGTGATCCCACTGGGGGTGTATAGCCAGAAGGGGAGGGGCCTTACACTTTTAAGTGTAATACTTTGTGTGGCCTCCAGAGGCAATAGCTATACACCCAATTGTCTGGGTCTCCCAATTGGAGCTAGAAGAAAAGGAATTTACGGTAAGTAAACAAAATTCCCTTCTTTATATCCCTTCCCATTCACTTTCTATTTTGTAAATATAAGTTTGTCGTCTCCTAAAATTAGAAAGATCTGTGAACTATTAAAGAGTTATATTAATAGAGCAGACCAAAAATAAATAATTGGGAGAGGGGGAAGGAATTTCACAGAATATTGGCAATACTTTCCTTCCCTGTTGTAAAAAACGGTCCGGCTGCTGCCAAAGATATGAGATCATTGACTGATCCTGCCAAAATTTGGTTGGCCTTCTCACATTTATCTTATAAACATGGACAGCCTTCAGCTATTTCAGCACTTTAATTCAGGGGTGTGCTGTTAAGATTTACCATTTGTGCCTTGTTTTGTTTTCTGGGTCGGGATAGAAAAACCGCAGAGGGCTGATTTTTTACATCTAAAGGAGATAATTGGGAACCCCTGTCCATATACATGTGGCAGAGATGTCTTGTTGCTTTCCCTGATATGCCAGACCACCCGCAATCAGCTGATCACCACTGTGCCAATTTTTTATTTTTTTTTAAGGGATCGTCTTCATTTTCCCTCCCATATAACTCACCAAAATCCAGCCAAATTAAAACTCTGTTTCACATTTGTATGCTTTTTTTTTGGGGGGGGGGGGGGGTTTGTAAAAATACCACAGGAATTATGCAGGATGTTTTTTATATTGAATTTTATTTTCCACCAATACAGCACATTTGCCGAAAGTATAAAACATTCTCAAACCTACCATAAATCCATATTAGTAAATAGTACAACTTGTGAACATGTTCATTCTCAATCACTAAATCTTAAGAACTAGTGTCTACAATTAGTGTCCCATTCATATTGCAAATAGTCCTATAATTAGCATTAAAAAAAATACAACTTCAATTTCTTTGTCGCTCCATTGGGAGACCCAGACAATTGGGTGTATAGCTTCTGCCTCCGGAGGCCACACAAAGTATTACACTTTAAAAAGTGTAACCCCTCCCCTCTGCCTATACACCCTCCCGTGCATCACGGGCTCCTCAGTTTTATGCTTTGTGTTGAAGGAGGCACACATTCACTCAAGCTCCCATTTTAGTCAGCAGCAGCTGCTGATTGTATCGGATGGAAGAAAAGAGGGCCCTAACAGGGACCCCGGCATGCTCCCTTCTCACCCCACTAAGTCGGCGGTGCTGTTAAGGTTGAGGTACCCATTGCGGGTACAAAGGCTGGAGCCACATGCCGTTTGTCCTTCCCCATCCCTTAGAGGCTCTGGGAGAAGTGGGATCCTAACCGGTCACCATTCACTGGGACCGGGCTCCCTCCGCAGCCCCTGGGGTAATCTGACGGACAGGAGACTGAGTATCATCAGGGACAGGCCCTGCATCTATAAGGTACTCTGTGTCCCCTTGGGGACGGTGCACGGAGCGCCTGTGTTACAGACGCTGCAGCGGCTGCTGTTTTTTTTGTGACGACCGGGACTACCGCGCCGACCGCGCCTGTTTGCCGGCCGCGTTATTAAATTTAGTCCCCGGCTTCTGCGGCCTAGTACCATAACTCCCACCCCCGGGCCTGCCAGTCAGGGGTAAGGGCGGGACGGTCGACTGGACGTCGGCAGTGAGGGCTGGAGCATACTTAGGTGTTCTCCTCCCCCCTCACTGAGCACTGTGGGGCACCAGATTCCCGCATATTTACAATCACTTCTGCCGGTGGAGGATTTCAGAACGAGCTCTACAGCTTTGGGAGGCCCAGGCAGGGAATCTGGTGGACACACAACCGCTTTGGGCGGTCGGTAAGCCACACCGGTTACCCGGTGCTGGCCCCCCTTGGGTGCCGAAGTGTGTGTGTGTATATATATATATATATATATATATATATATATATATATATATATATATATATATATATATATATATATATATATATATATATATATATATATATATATATATATATATATATATATATATTTGTATACATTTTCTCTGTTCGGCCGCATTGTTTTGCTTTTGGCTATATACCCTCAGTGATCACTCTCAGAGGAGACTACAGCATGTCGTCCGCAAAGAGCAAGGGTGCCAAGGCACAGGCTTATTTTGCAACCTGTACCTCTTGTGCGGCTATGTTACCTGCAGGTTCCACCTACCCTCACTGTGTGCAATGCTCGGCCCCTGTGGCACTCACTCAGCCGGAGCCTCGGGCACTGGTGGGACCCTCGGCTCAGGTAGAACCGCCGGCTTCCACTGTCCAGGTGGCAGGGACAGAGTTTGCAGTTTTGGCTGAGAAACTCTCTGAGTCGCTTTCACAATCCATGGCTCAGTCTATGGACAGATGGTCTGCTAAGATACTAGAAGCCTTGCAGTCCAGATCGGTCACACAGGCCCCGGGCACTGTGAGTTCATCGCCCCCAGGCCCCTCTCGGTCGGTGCAGCAGAGTGCTCCTGGGGTGACACATAGGTCCCACGGGGAGGACTCCGACACGGACCGCAGTCCCAGACCGGCTAAGCGGGCTCGCTGGGAACCTTCCCCGGCTTCATCACGCTGTTCGGGGTCGCAGCATGAGGACTCTCTGGAGGATGAGGCGGAGGTCGCAGCTCAGGGCTCTGATCCTGACGTTGCTCTCAATCTTGATACACCTGAAGGGGACGCCATAGTAAATGACCTTATAGCGTCCATCAACCAGGTGCTAGATCTTTCTCCCCCAACTCCACCTATAGAGGAGTCGGCTTCACAGCAGGAGAAACACCAGTTTAGGTTTCCCAAACGTACACGGAGTGCGTTTTTCGATCACTCTAACTTCAGAGATGCTGTCCAGAAGCACAGAGCATTTCCGGACAAGCGCTTTACTAAGCGCCTTAATGACACACGTTACCCCTTCCCCCCTGACGTAGTTAAGGGTTGGGCTCAGTGTCCCAAGGTGGATCCTCCAGTCTCTAGACTGGCGGCTAGATCCGTAGTATCAGTGGCAGATGGTTCATCGCTCAAGGATGCCACTGACAGGCAAATAGAGCTCCTGATGATATCCATCTATGAAGCCATAGGCGCGTCTTTTACTCCGGCCTTTGCAGCCGTGTGGGCACTCCAAGCTATCTCAGCTTGTCTGTCTGAGATTAATGCAGTCACACGTACCTCTGCTCCGCAAGTTGTGTCTTTGACTTCTCAGGCATCGGCCTTTTCGTCCTACGCCATGAACGCCGTCCTGGACTCAGCGAGCCGTACAGCGGTAGCGTCCGCCAATTCGGTGGCAGTCCGCAGGGCCATGTGGCTACGCGAATGGAAGGCAGACTCTGCTTCCAAGAAGTTCTTAACCGGTTTGCCATTTTCTGGCGACCGTTTGTTTGGCGAGCAATTGGATGAAATTATTAAACAATCCAAGGGAAAGGACTCGTCCTTACCCCAGTCCAAACCAAACAAACCTCAGCAACGAAAAATTCAATCGAGGTTTCGGTCCTTTCGGCCCTCAGCCAGGTCCCAATCCTCCACGTCCAACAGGTCAGAGAAGGGCCAGAGGAACTCTTCTGCATGGCGGTCTAAGTCACGTCCTCCAAAGACCGCCGGAGGAACCGCCTCCAAGGCGGCCTCCTCATGACTTTCGGCCTCCCCAAACCGCATCCTCGGTCGGTGGCAGGTTCTCCCGCTTTTGCGACGCCTGGTGGCCACATGTCCAAGACCGATGGGTGAGAGACATTCTGTCGCACGGTTACAGGATAGAGCTCAGCTCTCGTCCTCCGACTCGTTTCTTCAGAACATCTCCGCCCCCCGAGCGAGCCGATGTTACTTAGACGATCTCCTAGTCAAGGCACCCTCCCGGGTGGCATGTCAACACAGCCTGACCATTGCTCTGGAGACTCTCCAGAGGTTCGGGTGGATCATCAATTTCCCAAAGTCAAAATTGACACCGACCCAATCACTGACTTACCTCGGGATGGAGTTTCATACTCTCTCAGCGATAGTGAAGCTTCCGCTGGACAAACAGCGTTCGCTGCAGACAGGGGTGCACTCTCTCCTTCGGACCCAGTCACACCCCTTGAGGCGCCTCATGCACTTCCTAGGGAAGATGGTGGCAGCAATGGAGGCAGTTCCCTTTGCGCAGTTTCATCTGCGTCCACTTCAATGGGACATTCTCCGCAAATGGAACAGGAGGTCGACGTCCCTAGACAGGAACGTCTCTCTTTCACTGGCAGCCAAAACCTCTCTTCAGTGGTGGCTTCTTCCCACTTCCTTGTCGAAGGGAAAATCATTCCTGCCCCCATCCTGGGCTGTGGTCACGACGGACGCGAGTCTGTCAGGGTGGGGAGCGGTCTTCCTCCACCACAGGGCTCAGGGAAACTGGACTCCGACAGAGTCCTCCCTTCAGATCAATGTTCTGGAGATAAGGGCAGTGTATCTAGCCCTAAAGGCGTTCCATCGGTGGCTGGAGGGCAGACAGATCCGCATACAGTCGGACAACGCCACGGCGGTCGCGTACATCAACCACCAGGGCGGCACACGCAGTCGTCAGGCCTTCCAAGAAGTTCGGCGGATTCTGCTGTGGGCGGAAGCCACAGCCTCCACCATCTCCGCAGTTCACATCCCGGGCGTAGAAAACTGGGAAGCAGACTTTCTCAGTCGCCAGGGCATGGACGCAGGGGAATGGTCTCTTCACCCGGACGTGTTTCAAGAGATCTGTTGCCGCTGGGGAACGCCGGACGTCGACCTCATGGCGTCTCGGCACAACAACAAAGTCCCGGCATTCATGGCACGGTCTCAAGATCACAGAGCTCTGGCGGCGGACGCATTAGTTCAGGCTTGGTCGCAGTTTCGACTGCCTTATGTATTTCCTCCTCTGGCACTGCTGCCCAGAGTGTTGCGCAAGATCAGGTCCGACTGCCGCCACGCCATCCTCGTCGCTCCAGACTGGCCGAGGAGGTCGTGGTACCCGGATCTGTGGCACCTCACGGTGGGTCAACCGTGGGCACTCCCAGACCGACCAGACTTGCTGTCTCAAGGGCCATTTTTCCATCTGAATTCTGCGGCCCTCAACCTGACTGTGTGGCCATTGAGTCCTGGCTCCTAGCGTCCTCAGGGTTATCTCAAGATGTCATTGCCACTATGAGACAAGCCAGGAAACCAATGTCCGCCAAGATCTATCACAGGGCTTGGAGGATCTTCTTATCCTGGTGCTCTGATCGGGGTTTTACCCCCTGGCCGTTTGCCTTACCCACTTTTCTTTCTTTCCTTCAATCCGGAATGGATAAGGGTTTGTCTCTCGGCTCTCTCAAGGGACAAGTATAGGCGCTTTCCGTGTTTTTTCAAAAGCGTCTAGCCAGGCTTCCGCAGGTCCGCACGTTCCTGCAGGGAGTTTGCCACATAGTCCCACCTTACAAGCGTCCGCTGGAACCCTGGGATCTTAACAGGGTGCTAACGGCTCTTCAGAAACCACCTTTCGAGCCGATGCGGGATGTCTCTCTATCACGCCTTTCGCAGAAGGTGGCCTTCCTAGTGGCAGTCACATCACTTCGGAGAGTGTCTGAGCTAGCAGCGCTGTCATGCAAAGCCCCCTTCCTGGTGTTTCACCAGGATAAGGTGGTTCTGCGTCTGGTCCCGGAATTTCTCCCTAAGGTGGTATCCCCTTTTCATCTCAATCAGGATATCTCCTTACCTTCCTTTTGCCCTCATCCAGTTCACCAATGTGAAAAGGATTTGCACTTGTTAGATCTCGTGAGAGCACTCCGGCTCTACATTTCTCGCACGGCGCCCCTGCGCCGTTCGGATGCGCTCTTTGTCCTTGTCGCTGGCCAGCGTAAGGGGTCGCAGGCTTCCAAGTCAACCTTGGCTCGGTGGATCAAGGAACCGATTCTTGAAGCCTACCGTTCTTCTGGGCTTCCGATTCCTTCAGGGCTGAAGGCCCATTCTACCAGAGCCGTGGGTGCATCCTGGGCATTGCGGCACCAGGCTACGGCTCAGCAGGTGTGTCAGGCGGCTACCTGGTCGAGTCTGCACACTTTCACGAAACACTATCAGGTGCATGCTTCGGCAGATGCCAGCCTAGGTAGGCGAGTCCTTCAGGCGGCGGTCGCCCACCTGTAAGAGGGGGCCATTTTTCGGCTCTTTTTATCAAGGTATTCTTTTACCCACCCAGGGACTGCTTTTGGACGTCCCAATTGTCTGGGTCTCCCAATGGAGCGACAAAGAAGAAGGGAATTTTGTTTACTTACCGTAAATTCCTTTTCTTCTAGCTCCTATTGGGAGACCCAGCACCCGCCCCTGTTCCCTTCGGGCTGTTGTTCTTTTGTGTACACATGTTGTTCATGTTGAATTGTTCTTTTGGTTCATGGTTTTCAGTTCTCCGAACATCCTTCGGATTGAATTTACCCTAGACCAATTTATAAGTTTCCTCCTTCCTGCTTTTGCACCAAAACTGAGGAGCCCGTGATGCACAGGAGGGTGTATAGGCAGAGGGGAGGGGTTACACTTTTTAAAGTGTAATACTTTGTGTGGCCTCCGGAGGCAGAAGCTATACACCCAATTGTCTGGGTCTCCCAATAGGAGCTAGAAGAAAAGGAATTTACGGTAAGTAAACAAAATTCCCTTCTTTAATGCCAAAATAAAAAAACAGCTGTAAATATTTGTTAACTTGGTACACCAAGATGCTTTCTTCAGCGCTCTATTGGGAGACCCAGACGATTGGGGTATAGCTACTGCCCTCTGGAGGCCACACAAAGCACTACATTAAAAGTGCAAGGCCCCTCCCCCTCTGGCTATACCCCCCCCCGTGGTATCACGGGTTCTCCAGTTTTAGCTTTGTGTGCGAAGGAGGTCAGACATTCCATGCATAGCTCCACAGATTTTAGTCAGCAGTAGCTGCTGACTATTTCGGATGGAAGAAAAGAGGACACATATAGTGTCCCCAGCATGCTCCCTTCTCACCCCTGGATGGTGTTGTAGGGTTGAGGTAACTATTGCTGGTACAGGGCTGGAGCCTGACATGCTGTTTTCCTTCCACATCCCCTGGTAGGGCTCTGTGGAAGTGGGATCCTGCCGGCCTCTCAGCTCTGACGCCGGGCTCCATCCACAGACCCATTAGAACCTGATGGAGACGGAGCAGGAGTACGATCAGGGACAGGCCCTGCGTCATACAGGTACTCTGTGTCCCCGGCAGGCACAGACACACTCCGGGCTGGCTGGGTGTTGTAGTGCGCCGGGGACCGCAACGTTGGAGTTAGTGTCCCTACAGATTACTGGGGGATTTTTTGTGTATGGGAACGCAGCGCCGACCCCCTCTGGACCGGGCGGCGCTGCTGTGACTTGTGGTGCGCCGGGGATCCGCCGTCCGCGCTTTTACGGCGGCGGCGGTTATAAATTGAGTCCCCGGCTTTTTGGGCCTAGGACGCCGGCAGCTCCGATTCGTTCCCGCCCCCACCCTGTCATTCAGGGTAGGGGAGAGACGCTGTTCGCTAGCAGCGACGAGGGCTGGAGCCTGATTTACATGCTCCAGCCCTCACACTAGGCACAGAGGGAAGCAGGCTTCCCGCTCTTAGCCAGGAACGCCCAGGGCCCGCCCCCCTTCTCTCTCAGGACGCCGGCAGCCATTACATGCAGTCTGGCTGGAGGAAGGACGCAAGGCTCTGGGAGACCTGGACTAGGGGCTATCTGGCGACCACACACCCGCTTTTTAAGCGGGCGGTAAGCGATTTTTCTGTGCTGGTCCCTCTAGTGCCTCACGGTGTATCGGTGTACTGTGTAGGATATAGAGATATTGTATTTCTTGCACTGTGAGGTCGCTTCTGGCTGCATCTCCCAGATCCCTCTGTGGAAGCAACAACATGCCATCCTCAAAACGCAAGGCTGCCAAGGCTAGGGCTGTGTATACTGCGTGTGCTGCATGTGGGGCTAATCTACCAGCAGGCTCCGATGACCCCCATTGTGTGCAATGCTCCGACCCGGTGCTGCTTCGCCAGCCGGAGTCAGGAGAGGTAGTGACCCAGGCTGAGACGCTTGTAAGTTCTGCCCCGGTGACAGGGACAGACTTTGCAGTTTTTGCTGATAATATGTCTGTGTCTATGGCAAAAATCCTTGAAACCTTGCAATCGATGCATGGGGCTCAGTCTTTGGGCACGGCGAGGCCTCTGTCCTCAGGTCCCCCTCACTTGGAATTAATCCAGCCCACAGGGGGGTCCCCGGCTTCACAGGCCGAGGATTATGACTCAGATGATAGCCCCAGCCACCCTAAGCGAGCTCGCTGGGAAAGACCCTCGACGTCATCACACTGCTCAGGGTCTCAGCGCAATCAGTCTCCCTGTGATGTGTCTGATGAGAGTGATCAGGAATCCATTCCTGGAACCCCTCTCAACCTGGATACCCCTGATGGGGATGCCATGGTAAACGACCTTATCTCAGCCATCAATAGGCTGTTGGATATTTCTCCCCCAGCCCCTTCAGCAGAAGAGGCGGCTGCGGAGCAGGAGAAGTTTCGTTTCCTTTATCCCAAGCGTAAATTGAGTGCCTTGTTGGATCACGCTGACTTCAGAGAATCAATCCAGAAGCACGACGCTCACCCAGAAAGGCGTTTCTCTAAACGATCTAAAGATACGCGTTTCCCTTTCCCCCCTGAGGTGGTCAAGCGCTGGACACAGTGTCCAAAGGTAGACCCCCCGATTTCCAAACTCGCAGCTAGGTCCATAGTTGCAGTGGAGGATGGCGCTTCACTTAAAGATGCCAATGACAGACAGATGGACCTTTGGTTAAAATCTGTCTATGAAGCTATCGGCGCGTCGTTTGCTCCGGCATTCGCAGCCGTATGGGCACTCCAGGCTATTTCAGCTGGCTTAGCAAAAGTGGATGCTATCATACATCCAGCAGTGCCGCAAGTGGCGCACCTTACCACGCAGATGTCGGCGTTTGCGTCTTACGCTATCAATGCGGTCCTAGAATCTACCAGTCGCACCTCAATGGCGTCCGCCAATTCGGTAGTTTTGCGCAGAGCCTTGTGGTTAAAGGACTGGAAAGCAGATGCTGGTTCCAAAAAATGTTTAACCAGTTTGCCTTTATCTAGAGATAGACTGTTTGGCGAGCCATTGGCTGATATCATTAAGCAGTCCAAGGGTAAAGACTCCTCTTTACCACAACCCAGAACAACCAATCCTCAGCAGAAAAAGTGGCAGCAGAGGTTTCAGTCCTTTCGAGGTTCGGGCAAGACACCATTTACCTCGTCCAAAGGGACTCAGAGGACGCAAAGAAACTCAGATTCGTGGCGGGCTCACACGCGCCCCAAGAAAGCAAATGGAGGTACCGCTTCCAAAGCGGCTACCTCATGACTTCCAGCCCCCTCCCTCCGCATCGCCGGTCGGGGGCAGGCTCTCCCGCTTTTCCGGCATTTGGATGTCACAGGTCAAAGACCGGTGGGTGACGGACATTTTGTCTCGCGGGTACAGAATCGAGTTCAATTCTCGTCCTCCAGCTCGGTTCTTCAGAACCTCCCCACATCCAGACCGAGCAGATGCTCTGCTGCAGGCGGTGGACTCCCTAAGAGCGGAAGGAGTGGTGATCCCAATCCCTCCTCAGGAACAAGGGCAAGGGTTTTACTCCAATCTCTTTGTGGTTCCAAAAAAGGACGGCTCGTTCCGTCCTGTTCTGGACCTAAAACGGCTCAACAAACATGTGCACGCCAGGAAGTTCCGGATGGAAACCCTGCGTTCTGTCATTGCCTCAATGTCCAGAGGAGACTTCCTTGCCTCAATAGACATCAAAGATGCTTATCTCCACGTGCCAATTGCTACAGAACATCAACGTTTTCTACGTTTTGTGATAAGAGACGACCATTTTCAGTTCGTAGCTCTGCCATTTGGTCTGGCGACAGCCCCACGGGTCTTCACCAAGGTCATGGCGGCGGTGGTAGCAGTCTTGCACTCTCAGGGACACTCGGTGATCCCTTACCTAGACGATTTATTGGTCAAAGCTCCCTCTCAAGAGGCATGTCAGCACAGCCTGAATGCTACGCTGGAGACCCTACAGTCTTTCGGATGGATCATCAACTTTCCAAAGTCGATCCTATCACCGACTCAATCACTAACGTATCTTGGCATGGAGTTTCATACTCTAGCAGCGATAGTGAAGCTTCCGCTGAACAAGCAGCGGTCACTACAGACAGGGGTGCAATCTCTTCTGCAGGGCCAGTTGCATCCCTTGCGGCGCCTCATGCATTTCCTAGGGAAGATGGTGGCAGCCATGGAAGCAGTTCCCTTTGCGCAGTTTCATCTGCGCCCACTTCAATGGGACATTCTCCGCCAATGGGACGGGAAGTCAACGTCCCTGGACAGGAAAGTCTCGCTTTCCCAGACGGCCAAGGACTCCCTACAATGGTGGCTCCTTCCCACCTCTTTGTCTCAGGGAAGATCCTTCCTGCCCCCATCCTGGGCAGTAGTCACGACAGATGCGAGTCTGTCAGGGTGGGGAGCAGTATTTCTCCACCACAGGGCTCAGGGGACGTGGACTCCGCAGGAGTCCACCCTTCAGATCAATGTTCTGGAGATCAGGGCAGTGTATCTTGCTCTACTGGCCTTCCAACAGTGGCTGGAAGGAAAGCAGATCCGAATCCAATCGGACAACTCCACAGCGGTGGCATACATCAACCACCAAGGAGGGACGCGCAGTCGGCAAGCCTTCCAAGAAGTCCGGCGCATTCTAATGTGGGTGGAGGACAGAGCATCCACCATATCCGCGGTTCACATCCCAGGCGTAGAAAACTGGGAAGCAGACTTCCTCAGTCGCCAGGGCATGGACGCAGGGGAATGGTCCCTTCACCCGGACGTGTTTCAGGAAATCTGTCGCTGCTGGGGAGTGCCGGACGTCGACCTAATGGCATCCCGGCACAACAACAAGGTCCCGACATTCATGGCGAGGTCGCGCGATCAAAGAGCTCTGGCGGCAGACGCCTTGGTTCAAGATTGGTCGCAGTTTCAGCTCCCATACGTGTTTCCGCCTCTGGCGCTCTTGCCCAGAGTGCTACGCAAGATCAGATCCGAGTGCAGCCGCATCATACTCGTCGCTCCAGACTGGCCGAGGAGGTCGTGGTATCCGGATCTGTGGCATCTCACGATCGGTCGACCGTGGTCACTGCCAGACCGACCAGACTTACTGTCCCAAGGGCCGTTTTTCCATCAGAATTCTGCGGCCCTGAACCTGACTGTGTGGCCATTGAGTCCTGGATCCTAGCATCTGCAGGATTATCTCAAGGAGTCGTTGCCACAATGAGACAAGCTAGAAAGTCGAATTCGGCTAAGATCTACCACAGAACGTGGAAGATTTTCTTATCCTGGTGCTCTGCTCAGGGAGTGTCTCCCTGGCCATTTGCATTGCCCAAGTTTCTTTCCTTCCTGCAATCGGGGTTAGAAAAGGGCTTGTCGCTCAGCTCCCTTAAAGGGCAAGTTTCGGCACTATCCGTGTTTTTTCAGAAGCGTCTAGCACGTCTTTCTAAGGTGCGCACGTTCCTGCAGGGGGTCTGTCATATTGTGCCCCCGTACAAGCGGCCGTTAGATCCATGGGATCTGAACAGGGTACTAGTTGCTCTCCAGAAGCCGCCCTTCGAGCCTCTGAAGGAAGTTTCCTTTTCTCGGCTGTCACAGAAAGTGGCGTTTCTTGTTGCGATCACATCGCTTCGGCGAGTGTCTGAGCTGGCAGCTCTGTCATCCAAGGCTCCCTTCCTGGTGTTCCACCAGGACAAGGTAGTGCTGCGCCCTATTCCGGAGTTTCTCCCTAAGGTCGTATCCTCTTTTCATCTTAATCAGGATATATCCTTGCCTTCTTTTTGTCCTCATCCGGTTCACCGGTATGAAAAGGACTTACGTTTGCTAGATCTGGTGAGAGCACTCAGAATCTACATTTCCCGCACGGCGCCCATGCGCCGTGCCGATGCACTTTTTGTCCTTGTCGCTGGTCCGCGCAAGGGGTTGCAGGCTTCTAAAGCCACCCTGGCTCGATGGATCAAAGAACCAATTCTAGAGGCCTACCGTTCTGCGGGGCTTCCGGTTCCTTCAGGGCTAAAAGCCCACTCAACCAGAGCCGTGGGTGCGTCCTGGGCATTACGTCACCAGGCTTCGGCTCAACAGGTGTGCCAGGCAGCTACCTGGTCCAGTCTGCACACTTTCACCAAGCATTATCAGGTGCATACCTATGCTTCGGCGGATGCCAGCTTAGGTAGAAGAGTCCTGCAGGCGGCAGTGACACCCCCGTAGGGGAGGGCTGTTTTGCAGCTCTAACATGAGGTATTTCTTTACCCACCCAGGGACAGCTTTTGGACGTCCCAATCGTCTGGGTCTCCCAATAGAGCGCTGAAGAAGAAGGGAATTTTGTTACTTACCGTAAATTCCTTTTCTTCTAGCTCTTATTGGGAGACCCAGCACCCGCCCTGTTGTCCTTCGGGATGTTTTTTTTGTTGTTTGCGGGTACACATGTTGTTCATGTTGAACGGTTTTTCAGTTCTCCGATGTTATTCGGAGTTAATTTGTTTAAACCAGTTATTGGCTTCCTCCTTCTTGCTTTGGCACTAAAACTGGAGAACCCGTGATACCACGGGGGGGGTATAGCCAGAGGGGGAGGGGCCTTGCACTTTTAATGTAGTGCTTTGTGTGGCCTCCAGAGGGCAGTAGCTATACCCCAATCGTCTGGGTCTCCCAATAAGAGCTAGAAGAAAAGGAATTTACGGTAAGTGACAAAATTCCCTTCTTTTAGTATAAAGAAACAAATTGATGGAGTAAATAAAGTACCACAAAGTTAGATGGGTCAAGACGTTGAACTTAATTTTTCCCACATTAGTGTATTAGTCTCAAATACTAGACCGTAATCCAGGGCAAGCTCCACACCAGCTCCTATCTATGTATGTATATATGTATGTATGTATGTATATGTATATGTGTATATATATATATGTATGTGTATATATATATATATATATATATATATATATATATATATATATATATATATATATATATATAATATTAGGCTGCGGGCTGCATACCCAGGAGAGGCTGCATACACAAGAGAGGCTACTGGCTGTATACGTAATAGAGGCTGTGGGGTGTGTATATAGTGTATACACAGACCTATACTGTACACAGATCCACACTGTACACATATACAGGATATAGTGTGGATCTATATATAGAGTTTGATGCTGTATATGAGCCAGAAACAGGAAGACACACACACACAGATCATACTCACCAGCTGTGGGCACTGAAGACAGAAGATTCAGATGGCTGCTGTCCTGGCGCACTCGGCGATGATTGGAGGATCTTCTTCTCCTTGTGGCGAAGTGCCTCTTCTTCCGGTGATTTCCTGTTTGTACTGTAATTAATCCACTTATATCCTCAGAATATACATAATGCCAGTAATCCTCATAAAATATATTCACTTTATTAGCTCACAAATAAAAACATACACAGACAATAGGCATAGCAGGGCAAACAAGGCTGCAAATAGAACTCCCACGTATTGGGGGGAGGGTGGGTGGAGACTCACAAATCCCTCATGGGGCATGAAAAATAAATGTCAAGAGTTATGAGTCTATACGGTATGTACAAGGAATATATGGACAATTTGCCTAATATAATTATATTATGCGGTCCCTTAGTTGACCACACAGAAATTAGCAGGAAGGAATTCTAGTCTAGACATATTACCAGAATTACTTAAGTGAAACCCCTCAATCCAAAGTATATTTCCCACACTCGTGGGTCGGGTTAATACACTATTTACAGCATATCAATGCCTCTAGGACTGAACCCACATTCCATTATTTAGAGGAGACCATCTAAAATTGGCTCTTAATGATTAGCATAATTTGTGTCCCTCACAGACATAAGATATGGCCATGGATCATATCAATTCAATTCATTAGATCCAGCTGCATACATCCACCAACCAGTTATGTTACATGTCTCCTAGCCATAAGGAAACACCGTGGATTATGCTACTACAAGTGGCAAGGTTTGGCAGCACACACCCATTAACCAGTACTTGCAGCTGCCAGCCGAGCCAAAGTCAGAGAGGGGACACAAAATAGTAATCATAGGCACAGTCACATAACAGAGTAAACCAGATGACACACAGACCTGAACCAAGTAGTTTCGTCTCGCTCTCACGCGCCTTAATGCGTTTCACCTGGGCTTCATCAGGAGCTGGATGAGGCCCAACGCTTAATTAAGCATAAAGAAATTACCTCAGCCCCCCTCTTCACCGGACCCCATATAGCAGTAAAGGTTGCAATGCCCTAATAGTGCCCCTGCCCTAATGAGGCATTGCTCCTCTCCTAGTTATTTCATAAACCTATATCACAATCCTTGTGTGGACGCAGCATACATATTAATGGCTAAACACAAATAGAGGAATGGAAGCCAATACAAAGAATCAATATTAAACTGTAAATTTTATTCACAAATTAAGTATCAAGTAAAAAAAAAAAACTACATCAAGTGCGAGGATGGGAAACAACATGGTGGACACCTGTTAAGCTGTGATGGTAAGGTACCATCGCTGTGCAGATAGTAAAAAGGCAAAAACCACACTCAAAGTAAAGTGCATGTGTGAATAGATCCAGACATACAAAATATAATGTGTTAATATGCAAAATCCAATACAGGTAGGTCTAAATTAATCTCTGTTTCTCCCCACTAAAATGATAGCATCTACACTCGTCTACATTGTTGGTGCCATTCCAGCGGTGTTGGCACTGCCTCTCCCGGGGCTCGCATGACATAAATTATCTGCTGCCAATCATTAGAGGCTCAGTTTCCTTTCTACGGACATAATTGACATCCATAAGAAGTGAAAGAACAGCCACAGCTCTCACTCCAGATGTCTGGTTTGTCCAAAGTAGGGAAGAGTAAAGCCAGCGCTGATTTGCCACAGGGATTGCGTGACATAATAATGTCATGAGAGAGCTATCACCGCTAGAACAGCGCCTAGACCTGAGAGTAGTATAGATTTTCTTATTCTACTGGTGGAAACATGAGGTTGTCCAAGTTTTCAGTTAATTCCCTCTATCTGACAAATAGCACAGCACTTTATTTACTACAGTATAATCTTTTTGTCTGGACTTTATTTACTACATTTCATATTGATGTATTTCTGGTGCATTGATCATTCTAATGTCTGCATTAAAATAACATGAGATTATGCAAAGTTTGTCATAAAATGAGCTCTAAAGGTAATTTTCTGTTGCTTCAAAATACCTGGAATGCTTTATATAATAGACGTCCACAAACAGAACACTGGAGTAACAAGGTTTCATGTTTCTTATGTTGGCCATAGACCTGAAATAACTGTTGACACAAAAAAGGGTCAATTAGTGCAAAATGTCACAGAAAGCTGTCAATCGGTGATGGGGCAGCTCAGCATTCAGAGAACAGCTTGATCTGCAGAAGATAATGGAGAAGCAGTGTGCATGTGCAATCACCACTCCTTTTATTCCCTCCTGCGCTGCCATAACAAGGCGAGCGCAGGGGCCCAATGTGGAGTGAATAGAGAAGCAGTCTAGCATACGAGCTTCCTTATTCTGCCAATCGGTGCAAGTCTTAGCGGTCCGTCCCCCACAATCAATAAATTACCTATCCTATTTATTGATGTTAACTTGTTTTCACTGGACAATCCCTTTTAGGGCACAGTCACACAGCCGTATAATTCGTCCGAGGATCGCATCGCAATGCCCAATGTCCAGCGGCTCTCCTGACCCAAGCATAACGAAATGTTTTTCTATGCAGCTATCGCATTTAGGTCAAGAGAGCCACCGGCCAGTCCTAGCATTTCGACGCGATCTTTGCCAAGTTATATGCCTATATGACTGCACCCTTAAAGATAATCTGTTACCAGGCTTTACCATCTAATCTGAAAGGAGCATAATGTAGAGACAGAAACCCTGATTCCAGTCATGTCTTTTACTGGGCTGCTTGCTGTAGTTTTGATAACATCAGTTTAGCAGCAGGAGATTATCATTAGCGTGCTAGTAAACATGCTGTATATAGTCCTCCATATTTATAATGCAGTATAACCTCGCCTCCAACAATGATTGCCAGTTTTCTGCCTATGCATAGTGTACACAGAAAACTACCAATCAGTGGTGTGAGCGGGGTTATACATAGCTCAGTATTCTGAGATTTGCAGAATATAAAGCAGGGATTTTATCAAAACTGTATTAAGTGGCCCAGTAAAGGATACATCGCCCGAATCAGTCTCTGCCCCTACATCATGCTGTTCTCCGATGGAGTAACAAAAAACCTGGTGACAGATTCTATTTAATTTATATTGTTATTTTAAATACATGTAATGCTGTTGAGAAAAGGTACACTCGAGCATGTGTCATTCATCTCTCATTCATGTCTGAATGTCTTGGCCTATGGACTACTTTACAATTTTTTTATTTTTTTTTTTTTTAGATCTAGCTGGCTGCCATATCTGCCTCTAAGAATGGCTGCCCATGCTGTGAAAACACAAGCAATAGCTTCCCAAATTTTAAGGAATGACCTATTGTGTAAATCAAATTTTTTTATGTCTAATGTATTTTTTAAAACACTTATTGCATATTTTTTTTCTAACATTTCAAGATTGGTATAAAAATGAGAAATTTTACAATTATCACTTACGCTAATTGGGGCTATTTTAAACTCCTACTTCCTGGTGTTTCAGGAAATCTACATGTAAATCAGCAGCAACAGACTGACTCAGAACCTATGTTTTGTATTGAAGCATCTAATCATCTTGTTCAAAAGTCATTGTAAAAAAAGGGGGGAGCTGTGAAATGACCTACTGTGAATGGTGAAGCCTCTGTTATATGTGTATAGAAGTGTCATTGTAATCCTGACTCTGATGATAATGAGACTGTTGAAAAGTATTCTGTAATGAACAGGAAGTTTGAGTCTAAAAAAGCCTCTGTGGTCAGTGTTAAAACGCTTAGATTTCTTTGTCTCTCCATTGGGAGACCCAGACAATTGGGTGTATAGGCTATGCCTCCGGAGGCCACACAAAGTATTACACTAAAAGTGTAAAGCCCCTCCCCTTCTGCCTATACACCCCCCGTGCTCCCACGGGCTCCTCAGTTTTTATGCTTTGTGCGAAGGAGGCAGACATGCACACAATAGCTCCACAGCTTAGTCAGCAGCAGCTGCTGACTATGTCGGATGGAAGAAAAGAGGGCCCATAACTGGGCCCCCAGCATGCTCCCTTCTCACCACACTCTTGTCGGCGGTGTTGTTAAGGTTGAGGTATCCATTGCGGGTACGGAGGCTGGAGCCCACATGCTGTTTTTCCTTCCCCATCCCCTTTAGGGCTCTGGGTGAAGTGGGATCCTATCGGTCTCCAGGCACAGGAGACCGTGCTCCATCCACAGCTCCTGGGGACTCTGCTGGATAAGGAGCCGAGTATCGTCAGGGGCATGGCCCTGCTACTTTGAGGTACTCTGTGTCCCCGTGGGGACCGCGCACAGAAACACTCCAGCATTGCTGGGTGTGTTAGTGCGCCGGGGACCGCGGCGCTGACCGCACTTGTGCCATCACACGCTGCAGCGTGGCTGCGTGTGTAGTGTATTGGGGACTACCGCGCTGACCGCCGCTGCCATTGTTATACATGCGGCGCGGCTGGGACTGTTAGTGCGCCGGGGACATCCGCGCCGACCGCGCTTATACGGCGGCCGCGCTTATAACTATAGTCCCCGGCTTCTGCGGCCTAGTCTCATTCTCTTCCCGCCCCCAGGCCTGCCAGTCAGGGGAAGGGCGGGACGCTGTACAGGAGTCAGCACTGAGGGCTGGAACATGCTTTGCATACTCCACCCCCCTCACTGTGCACAGTGGGGCACCAGATTCCCGCACTTTCCAGGGCACGCCCACGGCCCCCTCCTCTCCTCAGGACGCCGGCAGCCATTCCTATTAGCTTTTCGGACGCTGGAGAGGGGAGACAGGCTCAGGGAGACCCAGGCAGGGCTTCTGGTGACCACACAACCGCTTTGAGCGGTGCGGTAAGCAGCACCTCAGGTGCTGGCCCCACTTGTGCAGAGGTGTATTTATAGATTATATGATTATAGGCTATAATTTACACTGTATGGTGCACGGTTGATTTTGGCTATATACCCTCCTGCATTGCTCAGGGGAGACAACAGCATGGCGTCCACAAGAAGCAAGGGGGCCAAAACACAGGATTACTATGCTGCCTGCGCCGCATGTACGGCTATACTACCGGCAGGTTCCACTGACCCTCATTGTGTGCAATGCTCGGCCCCTGTGGCACTTATTCAGCCGGAGCCTCTGCTAACGGTGGCCCAGGGGGAACCACCTGCTAACACGGTCCAGGTGACAGGGACGGAGTTTGCAGTTTTTACTGAAAGACTTTCTGAGACTATGGTTAAGATACTAGAAGCCTTGCAGTCCAGACCGGTATCTCAGACCATGGGCACTGTGGAATCATTGCCCCCTGGTCCCCCTCAGTTGGAACAACAATGTCCTCCAGGGGTGTCTCATAGCTCCCAGGGTGAGGTCTCTGACACGGACCGCAGCCCCAGACCACCTAAGCGGGGTCGCTGGGAAAGGCCCTCGACATCATCACATTGTTCAGAGTCTCAGAGGGAGGACTCTCTGTATGATGAAGCGGAGGTAGCTGATCAGGATTATGATCCTGAGGCCGCTCTCAATCTTGATACTCCTGATGGGGACGCCATAGTGAATGATCTTATCGCGTCCATAAATCAAATGTTGGATATTTCCCCCGCAGCTCCTCCTGTAGAGGAGTCAGCTTCTCAGCAGGAGAAATTCCGTTTCAGGTTCCCCAAGCGTACAATGAGTATGTTTCTGGACCACTCTGACTTCAGAGAGGCAGTCCAGAAACACCGAGCTTGTCCAGATAAGCGTTTTTCCAAGCGCCTTAAGGATACACGTTATCCCTTCCCCCCTGACGTGGTCAAGGGCTGGACTCAGTGTCCCAAGGTGGATCCTCCAATCTCCAGACTGGCGGCTAGATCCATAGTTGCAGTTGAAGATGGGGCTTCACTCAAGGATGCCACTGACAGACAGATGGAGCTCTGGTTGAAATCCATCTATGAAGCTATCGGGGCGTCTTTTGCTCCAGCATTCGCAGCCGTATGGGCTCTCCAAGCTATCTCAGCGGGTCAAGCGCAAATTGACGCACTCACACGTACGTCTGCGCCGCAAGTGGCGTCCATAACCTCTCAAACGTCGGCATTTGCGTCCTACGCGATTAATGCTATCCTGGACTCTGCGAGCCGTACGGCGGTTGCAGCCGACAATTCGGTGGCAATACGCAGGGCCTTGTGGCTACGGGAATGGAAGGCAGATTCGGCTTCCAAAAAGTGCTTAACCGGTTTGCCATTTTCTGGCGACCGTTTGTTTGGCGAGAGATTGGATGAAATCATCAAACAATCCAAGGGAAAGGAAACATCCTTACCCCAGGCCAAACCAAACATACCCCAACAGAGGAGGGGACAGTCGAGGTTTCGGTCCTTTCGGGGTGCGGGCAGGTCCCAATTCTCCTCGTCCAAAAGGCCTCAGAAGGATCAGAGGAACTCCGATTCATGGCGGTCTAAGGCACGCCCAAAAAAGACCGCCGGAGGTGCCGCTACCAAGGCGGCTTCCTCATGACTTACGGCCTCCTCACACCGCATCCTCGGTCGGTGGCAGGCTCTCCCGCTTTTGCGACACCTGGCTGCCACAGGTAAAAGACCGTTGGGTGAGAGACATTCTGTCTCACGGTTACAGGATAGAGTTCAGCTCTCGTCCTCCGACTCGATTCTTCAGAACATCTCCGCCTCCCGAGCGAGCCGATGCTCTTTGGCAGGCGGTGGGCACTCTGAAGGCGGAAGGAGTGGTGGTCCCTGTTCCTCTTCAGCAACAGGGTCACGGTTTTTACTCCAACCTGTTTGTGGTTCCAAAGAAGGACGGGTCTTTCCGTCCTGTCCTGGACCTAAAACTGCTCAACAAACACGTAAAGACCAGGCGGTTCCGGATGGAATCCCTCCGCTCCGTCATCGTCTCAATGTCCCAAGGAGATTTCCTTGCATCGATTGATATCAAAGATGCTTATCTCCACGTACCGATTGCTCCAGAGCATCAGCGCTTCCTGCGCTTCGCCATAGGACACGAACACCTTCAGTTCGTGGCACTGCCGTTCGGCCTGGCGACAGCCCCACGGGTTTTCACCAAGGTCATGGCTACAGTAGTTGCGGTCCTCCACTCTCAGGGTCACTCAGTGATCCCTTACCTAGACGATCTGCTGGTCAAGGCACCCTCTCAAGAGGCATGCCAACACAGCCTCAACGCTACTCTGGAGACTCTCCAGAGTTTCGGGTGGATCATCAATTTCCCAAAGTCAAATCTGACACCGGCCCAATCTCTAACATATC
Organism: Anomaloglossus baeobatrachus; assembly: GCF_048569485.1. Classification (NCBI taxonomy): domain Eukaryota; kingdom Metazoa; phylum Chordata; class Amphibia; order Anura; family Aromobatidae; genus Anomaloglossus; species Anomaloglossus baeobatrachus. The sequence continues at coordinate 559,675,743 of NC_134355.1, read as the reverse complement.
TTGGCATGGAGTTTCATACTCTAGCAGCGATAGTGAAGCTTCCGCTGAACAAACAGCGTTCACTACAGACAGGGGTGCAATCCCTCCTGCAAGGCCAGTCGCACCCCCTGAGGCGCCTCATGCACTTCCTAGGGAAGATGGTAGCAGCAATGGAGGCAGTTCCTTTTGCGCAGTTTCACCTGCGTCCTCTTCAATGGGACATCCTACGCAAATGGGACAGGAAGCCGACGTCCCTCGACAGGAACGTCTCTCTCTCTCAGGCAACCAAAGCTTCCCTTCGGTGGTGGCTTCTTCCCACTTCATTATCGAAGGGGAAATCCTTCCTACCCCCATCCTGGGCGGTGGTCACGACGGACGCGAGTCTGTCAGGGTGGGGAGCAGTTTTTCTCCACCACAGGGCCCAGGGTACGTGGACTCAGCAAGAGTCCTCACTCCAGATCAATGTTCTGGAGATCAGGGCAGTTTATCTTGCCCTAAAAGCGTTCCAGCAGTGGCTGGAAGGCAAGCAGATCCGAATTCAGTCGGACAACTCCACAGCGGTGGCTTACATCAACCACCAAGGGGGAACACGCAGTCGGCAAGCCTTCCAGGAAGTCCGGCGGATTTTGAGGTGGGTGGAAGCCACGGCCTCCACCATATCCGCAATCCACATCCCGGGCGTAGAAAACTGGGAAGCAGACTTTCTCAGCCGCCAGGGCATGGACGCAGGAGAATGGTCCCTTCACCCGGACGTGTTTCAGGAGATCTGTTGCCGCTGGGGGATGCCGGACGTCGACCTAATGGCGTCCCGGCACAACAACAAGGTCACGGCATTCATGGCACGATCTCACGATCACAGAGCTCTGGCGGCAGACGCCTTAGTTCAGGATTGGTCGCAGTTTCAACTCCCTTATGTGTTTCCTCCGTTGGCACTGTTGCCCAGAGTGTTACGCAAGATCAGGGCCGACTGCCGCCGCGCCATCCTCGTCGCCCCAGACTGGCCGAGGAGGTCGTGGTACCCGGATCTGTGGCATCTCACGGTCGGCCAACCGTGGGCACTACCAGACCGACCAGACTTACTGTCTCAAGGGCCGTTTTTCCATCTGAATTCTGCGGCCCTCAACCTGACTGTGTGGCCATTGAGTCCTGGATCTTAGCGTCTTCTGGATTATCTCAAGAGGTCATTGCCACTATGAGACAGGCTAGGAAACCAACTTCCGCCAAGATCTACCACAGGACGTGGAAAATATTCCTGTCGTGGTGCTCTGCTCAGGGTTTTTCTCCCTGGCCATCTGCCTTGCCCACTTTTCTGTCCTTTCTTCAATCCGGATTGGAAAAGGGATTGTCACTCGGCTCCCTTAAGGGACAAGTCTCGGCGCTTTCTGTGTTTTTTTCAGAAGCGCCTGGCCAGACTTCCGCAGGTACGCACGTTCCTGCAGGGGGTTTGTCACATCGTCCCTCCTTACAAGCGTCCGTTAGAACCCTGGGATCTGAACAGGGTGCTGACGGTTCTTCAGAAACCACCGTTCGAGCCAATGAGGGATATTCCTCTCTCACGCCTTTCGCAGAAAGTGGTTTTCCTGGTAGCAGTCACTTCACTTCGGAGAGTGTCTGAGCTAGCAGCGTTGTCATGCAAAGCCCCTTTCCTGGTTTTTCACCAGGACAAGGTGGTTCTGCGTCCGGTTCCGGAATTTCTCCCGAAGGTGGTATCCCCCTTTCATCTCAATCAGGATATCTCCTTACCCTCTTTTTGTCCTCATCCAGTTCACCAATGTGAAAAGGATTTGCACTTGTTAGATCTGATGAGAGCACTCAGATTCTACATTTCTCGTACGGCGCCTCTGCGCCGCTCGGATGCACTCTTTGTCCTTGTCGCTGGCCAGCGTAAAGGGACACAAGCTTCCAAGTCAACCCTGGCTAGGTGGATCAAGGAACCAATTCTCGAAGCTTATCGTTCCTCGGGGCTTCCGGTTCCCTCAGGGCTGAAGGCCCATTCTACCAGGGCTGTGGGAGCGTCCTGGGCCTTGCGGCACCAGGCTACGGCTCAGCAGGTGTGTCAGGCAGCTACCTGGTCGAGCCTGCACACTTTCACGAAACACTATCAGGTCCATACCTATGCTTCGGCAGATGCCAGCCTAGGTAGGCGAGTCCTTCAGGCGGCGGTTGCACACCTGTAGGACGGAGCCGTTACGGCTCTATTTTGAGGTATTATTTACCCACCCAGGGACTGCTTTTGGACGTCCCAATTGTCTGGGTCTCCCAATGGGGCGACAAAGAAGAAGGGAATTTTGTTTACTTACCGTAAATTCCTTTTCTTCTAGCTCCAATTGGGAGACCCAGCACCCGCCCCTGTTTTTTTGTGTACACATGTTGTTCATGTTGAATGGTTTCAGTTCTCCGATATTCCTTCGGATTGAATTTACTTTAAACCAGTTTATAATTTTTTCCTCCTTCTTGCTTTTGCACCAAAACTGAGGAGCCCGTGGGAGCACGGGGGGTGTATAGGCAGAAGGGGAGGGGCTTTACACTTTTAGTGTAATACTTTGTGTGGCCTCCGGAGGCATAGCCTATACACCCAATTGTCTGGGTCTCCCAATTGGAGCTAGAAGAAAAGGAATTTACGGTAAGTAAACAAAATTCCCTTCTTCTCGTTTAGCTTTTTATATTAATAAAGATCTTTATATCTATCTATCTATCAAGAGGTGATTTCCTGATGACTTGTCCATTTTACGATATTCTGCCTGCCATTATATTGTTGCTTCTCTAATTGTAGGCCAGTATCCCCTTCTCTGTTGTTGGTTCCAATCAGCTCATTGAGGCGAAAGGTAAAAAGGTTAGAGGTCGGCTCTATCCATGGGGAGTAGTCGAAGTGGAAAACCCGGAGCATAATGACTTCCTGAAATTGAGGACCATGCTGATGTAAGTGGGGGGGAGATTTTTCCCCATTTGTGGTCACTTTTCCTTCTGGCTTTTGGCAGACTTGTGATATTGTTGTGAGTGGGTGAGGTCCTCTAAGGGTGGCTCTGATTCATCAAGACAGGCATGAATAATGCTGGTTTTGATGAGGAGGTGTGAGGGTTTCAGAGGCTACCTAGTCATTAGGATCTGGAGCATCTGAATAAAGCCGTGCACCTCCATGCGGGCCTCACCACACGGTGTGTGGCAACTTGTCATGAGTTAGACCAGCTCCGGCATCAAACCCCTGTCCCAGAAAATGAAAAAGGTGCAAATCCTATTTTTACTTGGTGCATCACGCTTAATTCAGAAGGCGGCATGTAATGACATGAGGACTTCCTGTCTGCTTTTGTAGACTATTAATTGAAACCCTTTTACCAAAAGCAGAGAAACATACCCCTTTAATTCCTTCCCTTACATACAGCTGAGCTTGTCTTATGGTATGTGCCCATGATCAGGACCCGCTATGTCCTTGATGCGGCAGGTTCTAACCTGCGGGGCCGCAAGTCTCCTCCACAGGAGACCACAGTGGCTCATACCCACAATCATGGTTCGGGGTGCTGTGGTCTCTCGCTTATGTTCTCCCTGCGGAGGACACATACGACTTTGCAGTAAAGAATTGACATGCTTGCAGCTTGGAAAGCTGTACTGCTGGTGAGTTTTCACTGCGGGCAGTACATGCACAGTGGGCAGGAAATTTCTAGAAATCCATCCACTGTGCTTGTACTGTTCATCAGAGTTTGGACGCAGCTGAAACATGCTGTATCCAAAACGCTTCTAACACTGATCATGGGTACGCACCCTTAAAGGGAATTTGTCAGATCCCCCATGTCTTCCAACCCAACTGCATTGATACCTGTATGCCCAAACCCCAGGCCTAACCAGCCTTGTATAATGCTATTTACTAATATCAATGTTTTAAAAAAATTATTTATAAACCTTTCTGTCCTGTGACTAGTCGCATGGGCGTTACTTCCCCTGAGTAGTCGGCCCTCTTTCTGTGTTATCATGCCTGTGTGGGCTTGATAATATGCTTTCCACAATCTGTCGTCACCACCAGCTCCTGGAAATCTCGCGCATGTGTGCGGCTCATTTTAGCCTTGTCAGTGCGTCTTAGAAGCAGAGTGTGGACCCTTACCGGTTTCATTAGGTGTACTGCTCATGACCATAATTTTATAAGATGGCTCACATATATGTCTTCTGAACTTTCGATCATGCACAGTGAACCTAATGAAGCCGGAAAGCGTCCACCCTGCTTCTGAGGCGCACTAACAAGGCTGAAATGAGCTGCACGCATGCGTGATATTTCCAGGAGCTGGTGGTGACGGCTGCTTGTGGAAAGCCTATCAAGCCCACAGAGGCATGATAACACGGAAAGAGGGCCGACTAGTCGGGACGTAACGCCCATGCGGCTAGTCAGACATGACTAGCATTGGGACAGTGAGGTTTCTAAATTTTCTGTTTTTTAAACATTCATATTAGTGATAGTGTTATTCAGGACTGGTTTGGGAGGGAATTTGGGACCTACAGGCATGAATGCTGCTGGCTTGGAGGGAATAGGGGACCTGATAGGTTCTCTTTAATGCAGGAATGTAAGAATGTTATTGGCAAACAACTCAAAGGATTGTGCTTGTTGAATATCGTTATATTTCATACCCTAATTCTATGGATTCTGTACAAAAACATTGATTAAACATCTAATATACTTTAGATTGATTGCAGATTTTGCCAAAATTAGTGATTTTGAATGTCCTCCGTTTAAAGGGAGCCTGTGATGTAAAAAATCTATTAACCTGCAGATTAACTCCATAACTGCAGTTTTAGGGTACTGCCCACATTGAGTTTTCTTTGTGTTTTTGACTCTGTGTATTTTTCACTGCCTCAAAAAAACGCACCTTTTTACAGTTCTAGCACAGTGGATGGGATTGTGCTTCTTTTTATGCAGTATGTCAATTTATCTTGTGAATACACTGAGTTTTCTGTGCACAGTTCCCCACAGACTTGTATTAGATGCGGAAAATCCGCAGGTGAAAAAAGTGTTTTTAGTGTGTTTCTGCTGCATAGACCCATCAAAAGCTCATGTAACCCGCACCAAAGAATGTGAATACCAGGAAGTGTCAAAAATAAAGCAGCCTTATTTAAAGCATGACACACCAAATAGAGACAAAAAACGCAATAAAAATAGATACAAGTAAGCGAAGGTGCAGAAATTCTGGCGCGGCAAAAACTTAACAAATACTAATCATGGGGACGTAGCCTAATAGTGGTTTTTTTTACATGACTGGTACCCTTTGATGTGCATGACGTCTTAGGAACAAATGTATGAATGGTCGCGTGTGTACATTTACATATTGAAATGAACTTGTTAAGTTATGGTTGTTTGACACTTTAATAAAATATTGGTAAGGAGATATCATGGCAACATTCTTTTCCATTGTCTTGTGGTTCTGATGATCTGTCTTCTGCCTGTACAGCACCCACATGCAGGATCTACAGGAGGTGACGCAGGATCTGCATTATGAGAACTTCCGCTCAGAGAGGCTGAAGAGAGGTGGTGCCAGGTAGGATATTGGCTTTGTCAGTGTGATAGAAATTCTCTAACATGAAATACTAAATTAAATTTTTATTCTTTCATTAATGTGAATCCCCCAACAATAATTGTTGTTCGGGGATTCTTGGCAGAATCAAAATGCACAGTGTACTCTCCATATAGTTAAAACTAAAAGGTATGGTTAAGCCTAGTGTGACATGTAAAGCGAGAGGGATACTAGTCTACTTGGGTCTATCGAGAAGACCAATGCTGTAAATGTAGCCTGACGTCATGTATCAGGAATCTGAAGACATAAACAGTAAGCTTCAAGGGGTTCACTATTGTGTTAAGGGGGGCTTGATTTATTGTGATGCAATTCAAGTTATACTTCCACATATTTTTTTTTTTTTTTTCAAAAATGCTTATTGAAAAGGATAAAATATCATACAAAATCAAGTATAAGTAACTTGATAACATAGTGGCATATTTTCAGTTTGTGCATGAATACTTCCACATATCGAGGAAATAAAGACAATCGCAATAAGAGATCGTGTACACACAATTCTCCATGTGGACTTAGGTAATGAGTCAATGAAAATAAGAACGTTAATTTCTGAAGCACTAGATTTAGATTAATAAAAACTGGAAAGAGAAAAGACTGTTAAGAAGAAGCAAAGAATTCAAATGAGAGGAAAGACAGATCAGAAAGAGAAGAGAAGGGGGGGCAGGAGGGGATGGAGGGACTTGGGATCTCCCTTGGAACACAACGGTTTAAGGAGGTCGACACGCCACCTCTCAGCACAAACCGAGTAAAAATTAAGCGATTGGTTCCTAAGAGGAAAGGATTACCTCGAAATCTGCGGAATGCTTCCACATCTTAAACCCGTCTACATTCCAAATCATGAATCATTTGTTAGTTGCATGAATGCTATTCATCCACACAGATCAGGGATGACCATAGATCTGGGTAGGAAATATGACTGGTTTAATTGTGGAAGTTCAGATACATTTAAAGAAATCAGCAGGTTAGGAGCTAAGAATACATGACACTTATCCTATTGGGTAAACGGCAAAAAGAGCTTCTTCTTTTATATATATATATATATATATATATATATATATATATATATATATATATATATATATATATATATATATATATATATATATATATATATATATATATATATATATATATATATATATATATATATATATATATATATATAATATAGATAAAAAATATATGTGTATATGTGTTTCATTTTTTTTTTTTTTTTTTTCCAAAACTTTTTATTAATTTTCCAATTTTTTATAAACATAACAAGATATTCAAGGTTACGCAAGGAAAAACATTTGTCTGACAATATGTGACATAATAGGGTGCAATGCCCCAACTTGATATTTTAAACTGATTATCTGATTAATATGGTCTCTATTAAACCAAGGCAAAAGTACTAAGAAATAACAGACGCGATACAAGTCAATTAGAGTCATTAAGCCCCTAAGCCAACCCCGAATGCTTCCAAATTTTCTGGCACGTCTTGTGGCTACCTTAGCGTCTCGTCTCCCTTTCCTCCGGAACCCACACCTCCGTGATTTTCAATTTACCCAGTTTGTCCTGGATATCATTCAGAAGGTACCATTCCGATTGTATAAAAGGTGTCATCAGATTATTTATTTCTCCCTGAGTAAATTGACTTTCAATGAAATTTCTCCATTTCCCAAAGAACTTGGGTGTCAACCTGTCTTTGTCCGTTTCCGCTTCCACTTTCTCCAGCCTCAATAAATTATGTAATTCCCCGATGACCTCTTTTATGGATGGTCCTTCCCTTTGTATCCAATGCTTTAATATGGACCGTTTGGCTATCATGGCTATGTCATGTACTATTGTATATTTCTTCTTTCCTGGCATGTCCGATCCCCCTCTTACTCCTCCCTCAAAGGAATGGAAAATCCACACCATTAGCTCTAGATTTCCAGAAATTCCCCATGTTGCCTGGACAAATAATCTAACTTGATTCCAGAACCTGTGAATTTCCTTACACTCCCATAGTCCATGTAGCATATCTGTTTTTTCTCTTTGACATTTAGGACACCGCATATCTCTTCCCGGAATGTTGAAGCCCATAATAGCCCTGTGTAAAATTCTAAATTGGGTGTCTCTCCATCTCTCATTGGTAACATGTTTCCGCATCTGTACCCATCCCTTCAATATATCCCCTACAACTTCCTGCCCTTTCAATTGTTTCCCCCACGCTGTTAGAGTACGGCTATCCTCCCCAGATATAAGCATTCCCCGAAATGTTCGGTAAATTTTGGAAACATTTACACTTGCTACATCACTTTCCATAAGCTCATCAATCAAACTCTTATTCAATTCCTTTCCAAGCTCCCCCAAATCTACAAATACTCCATGCTTCAGTTGTTCATACTGGATGATATGTGAGCTACTAAGTTCATACTTGTCAAGCACTTCCCGTCCTGTCAGCCACCTTCTCTCCTCCACATTCATGACATCCTTCATTCTCTCGACGCCCTTCTCTTTCCATCTAGTAAATAGCTTATTTTCCCGTCCCATGGGAAAGTTCGGAGATGCCCAGGGATTTAAGTACTTAGATACTTTCCATGACAGTCCCAATTTCTTTCTTACCAGTTTCCATGTTAGCATAGTGTCTCGGAATAAGATTGAGTTCCTTATATGCCCATCCGCCCTGGACAATGGGGAGTGTAAAATGGACGCCAAATCCCACGGTGATGCATACTTGGCTTCCATGCCATAGTCTGAGTGCCTGCTTGTTCCTCTCAACCAATCAAACACATGTCTCATTATACACACCAGGTTATAACCCCGAACATCCGGGAAACTAAGACCTCCTTCCTCCGTTGACTTCATCAATGTTCGTAACTTTATTCTAGGTTTCCTTCCCCGCCATATAAAATCCGCATACGCTGAGTTGAGCCTATTTACGTCCCTCAGTTTTAGCAATATCGGGATCGTCTGGAATGGGTACAACAGTCTAGGAAAGCTCATCATTTTTATCAGGTGGCACCTTGCCAGTAGTGGTAGAGGCAGACCCTTCCAACCCTTTAGTTGTGCTATAATTTTCCTAATTAGTGGGCCATAATTCATCTCGTAAATTGATTCCACCGTTCTTCCTATATGAATTCCCAGATATTTAAGTGATGTCTGTGCTATAGGAATGCCACATATACAACCATCCCTTACATTCCCCCCTTTTAGGAACAGGATCTCACACTTTTTTTTATTCAATTTGAATCCTGAGACTAATCCAAATTTTTCAATTAGGGCTAGAGTCTGTGGCAAATCCACGCTAGGGTCCCCCATATATAGTATGACATCATCGGCAAAAAGTGCTGTCTTTATTTCAGTTCCCCTTACCTTAATCCCTTTAAAACTATTCGGGCCCTGCAATATTCTTGACAATGGTTCAATGGCCAAGTCGAATAGGAGGGGAGATAGCGGGCAGCCTTGTCTTGTTCCCTTCATCAAAGGGAACACGTCTGATAAAAAACCTGGAGTGTGTACCCTAGCTCCCGAGTTAGCGTAAAGATTCCTAATGTAAAGCCTCATTTTGCCTACAATCCCTGTGGCCTCTAGTACTTTGTCCAGCCAGCTCCAATTTACATTGTCAAACGCTTTTTCTGCGTCGAGTGTAACTAGAGCGGGTCTTGCCCCCCTCTCTATCTGATCCAATCTCACCGCATCCACCACTAGTATTGTCTTCCGAATATTAGTGACAGCATTTCTCCCTTTAATAAACCCTACCTGATGCTCTGTAATGATCCTTGGAAGAATCATGGCCAATCTATTAGCCATAATCTTAGATATTATTTTTAAATCCTGGTTTATAAGTGATATGGGTCTATAACTAGAGGGATCATCCAGGTCTTTAGTTCCCTTAGGGAGTAATTTGATATATGCTACGTTTGAATTTTTAGGAATTTCCTCTCCTTCCAAAAATGCATTAAATACCGCAGTTAAATCTGGCGAGATCAGATCCCTCATAGCCTTGTAAAACCCGCTGTTAAAACCGTCGGGGCCTGGTGCCTTGTTGGTGTTAAGCTCCCCGATTGTTCTAGTCACCTCCTCAACTGTGATATCTGCATTTAGGTCACTGAGATCTTCCTCTGTTACGCTAGGCAAGTGCGCTTGTCTTAACCACTCTGCCTCGTCAGTCATGTCATTGTTTCCTGGCCCATATAGTTTTCTATAAAAATGTCCCAGCAATTTATTAATTTCCTTAGGATCTGTGGTCACCTCCCCCCCCTTTCTTTTTAGTTTGGAAATCACTGTCATTTTCCTGCTACCCCTTGCCAAATTTGCCAGCATCCTCCCCGCCTTGTTGCCAAATCTATGTAGCTCTGCTTCCCTGTGCGACCAAAATAATTGTTCCTTTTTTTTTGCCCATTCGTCGAACCCCCTTTTTGCCTCCAACCATCTGTCTTTCGTCGTGGGAGATCTATTAGCCAAATACTTTGTGTATGCTACCCGCACTGCTTCACTCTGGGCATTATAATTCTCATTGGTCTTCCTTTTGATCATGGCCGCATATCCAATCAGGCGACCCCTCAAGACCGCTTTTGCCGTTTCCCAGTATAGCACTGGGTTCCCTTTGTGTTCCTTGTTTTCCTCTGTGAATTCTCCCCACCACTCTCGTAATACCCTGTGGAAATTATCTTGTCTGAGAAGAAATGATGGAAATCTCCATATGATATCTGTACCTCTCTTGAACTTCTCTCTGATACCCAATCTCAACGGACTATGATCAGATATCACCATGTTTTCTATCACACATTCTTGTGCCCGATTAACTAGGCCTTGAGAAATCCAAAATTGATCAATACGCGACCAGCTATCATGAGGATGCGAGAAGTGTGTATATTCTCTATCATGCGGGTGAGCTAATCTCCAGATGTCCTTCAAACCCACGTCTTCTAATGTCACATCCCTATGGTCCGGCCTTCTGTCCACATCCCCTGTCCTCTCCTTCCCCCTCCTCCTGTCTTCAGCTGAGTCTGGAACTGTGTTAAAATCACCTCCTACTATGATGTTGGTCTCCCCATCTGCTAGTATGCTGGCCTTTATGCCATCATGAAATATGCTCTGTTGGGAGTTTGGACCGTAAACATTATAGATACTTAATTTACCCGCTGGACTAATGATTGTTAAATGCTGCCACCGTCCCTGGTCGTCTGCCTCGTGTGTCACTACTTCATGGCTGAGCTGTTTATGTATTAGAATCATTGTCCCCGCTTTCCTACCTTGTGCCTCTGCCCCATATACAGTACCCACCCAGTATTTCTTCATGCGGAAAAAGTCCTCCTTCCTCAAATGCGTTTCCTGTAATAATGCAATATCTGTTTTTAGTCTTTTCAGATGTCTTAGTATCATTGCTCGTTTGTTAGGAGATCTCAAACCTTTCACATTCCATGTAGTTATTTGTACCATATTTGCCTTTGTATTTTGCTCTTACTACTTCCTCCCCTGTGGGCCCTGAACTCACAAGAGACGAGACAATTATTACCAGGTATAGAATTTGCCCCCCAGGCTTGATATATCTTTTCCCCACCTTGTATGTATAACAAATATAACAATAAACAAGTAACTGTAGAACACGTTTTCCCTTCTGGGAAATTTTTGGCTCTTTTCGCCATGCTGATGACTTCCCCTTTTCCTAGCCAAACTGTTGAGCTCCCTAGTCACCCCCCTTAGAGTATACGTTCTAGCCCTGGATTCACATGAGTCACATGAACAAGCCTTAAATAATGGCAAAAATAGTACAGTATGACAAAAACTCTATAAGGACTTCAAGTCCAACTTAGCTCTATTTTCTGGTGGTCATCCCCGCACTCAGAGCAGACAGATCCACTTCATTTACGCCTGGAAGTCGTTCCTGGACAAAGGCGAGTGAAAGTAAGAATGAAAGTGAATCTGGAAGTGGAACTGAAAGTAAGCGTGAGACTGAATATGCGAGAGAAAAAGAGTGAGACAGAGCGCGTGAGGTACTGAAAGTGAGCGTGAGACTGAAAATGAAACTGAGTATGAGAGTGAGTGTGAAACTGAAAGTAAGCGTGAAACTGAAAATGAGACTGAATATGTGAGGGAGGGAGAAAAAAAAAAAAAAAAAAAAAAAGTGTGAGACTGAGAGTGAGTGTGAGAGTGTGAGACTGAACGTTAGGAGTAAGACTGAAAGTGAAACTGATAGCAAGCGTGAAAGCAAAACTGAACATGAGAGAGTGAAATCAAGAGAGTGAGAGAGTGCGAGAACAGGACCAGCAATATCTAGTTCAGTTCAGTTATCATGAACCATTTCCAACAGTTAGTCTCTGTGTTCCGAGCGAGGATTATTTTGTTGTTTTGGGCTCAATCTCCTTTCCTCTCTACTCTCCACCCGCGATTGCTCCTCAAAGCTTCTCGAGTCTTTCCCTGGGCCTCTTGGAGATCCTCCTCTGCTGGTCCCTTCTCCATTGTTTCCTCTTTTTTGTCCATCAGCCCGATTCTTATCTTGTTCTGCCATGAGAGTACGCTCTGCTTCTTTAAAGTCTTTGTAATATGCAAACGAGCCATTAAGATTTCTGACTTTCAGTGTGGCAGGGTATAGCAGTTGGCACTTGACTTTTTTGTTATACAGGAATGAACATACTTTGCTGAATTCTTTTCTCTTTCTGGAGACTTCTGCTGAATAATCGCCGAAAATTAGCAGTCTGTTGCCTTGGTAATGCAATGGTCGCTGTCTGTCTCTAAAGGCCCTCAGTATTTCCTCTTTATGTTTATAATCAAGATATTTGACTATCACTTGTCTAGCCCTCAGCGGGGCTTTCTTGTTTGGGTTTGGATCCTCTCCCCTATTCGCTTCTTGTTGTCTCAGTGGTCCCACTCTGTGCGCTCTTTCCACTCTGAATTTAGCCTTAATGCCCAGGGCCTGAGGTAACTCCTGTTCACATATGTTATCCAGCTGTCCCAAAGATACCGATTCTGGCAGCCCCACAATGCGCAGATTATTTCGCCTCGATCGGTTCTCTAAGTCTTCCGCTTTATCTCTCAAATAATCGTTAGATTTCACTAGAGCTGCTATTTGCTCTTGCATAGCCATTATTTTCTCCTCTGAGTCAGATATTCTCTGCTCTGTTTCTGCCAGTCTAGATGCATGTCCACTAATCTGCTTTTGCATAGCTGCTAGGGATGTTTGTATGGCTGTTTCAATGGCCACTTTAATCTCTTTTGACAGCTGTGATGTCACTTCGGCAGCCAATTTTTTATAATCAACATTGAGCTCTTGTGCATGCTTGTCTTGGCCTGCAGGTGGTGCTGGTTTCTTAGTTCTCTTATTCTGAGCTGGGGATTTTCCACCCTCCCCCATTTGTTTACAGTATTTAGATAATGGTGTGGCCGGCAGTTTCTTGTTTGCTTTAGAAGGAATGTTACTGTTTCTGACATGCAGCTTCTGCTGGCATTTATCATGATTAGACACCTTATATTGCATGTCTAAGTGATCAGTCCGGTCTCCTGCGTCTCTGGCCACTCTTTGCTTGCTGCACTCCTCCTCCTCCTCTCTTTCTTGTTCCTCCATGTCCCCTTCCTCTATCCATTGTGTTTCTCCCTCTGCAATCCAATGCAGCGATTTCTCTCCTGCTCCATCCTCCCCCGACCCCCCGCTCTCATCTCCTTCACTTCTCCCTCTCCTGGCTTCCATTACCACATCTTGCACTGGGGACTCTGGCTCCTCCTCCATCAGGCTTGTAGGTGCCATGTCAGTCTCCTCTTCTCCCCGCCGGCAGTCAGGATCTCCATTCCTGCAGGTCCCCTCACCACCACCAGCACTCCTCAGTAAGTACCGCTCCATAGCTGTGTGCTTCCTGCTACCAGACGTGCTGCTCTCTGCTCGCTCACTTGCCCGGGTATGCTGTTTATCGTCGGTTTCTCAGAGGGGTGTCGGGAGCTTCTCCTCTATGCTGCCTCCTCAGCCAGGACCGGAACAGGAAGTCTTTTTTTTTTTTTTTTTTTTTTTTAAACAATAGATTTTTATTGATTTTCAAGGTATTCACATACAGAGAAATGAGGCATTGAGAAAATAGAGTAATTGACTTATTAACTGCAATATTACACAAAACTCTGTAACATTAGGTCAGGAACCAACAACAAGGATAGCTAACTGGTCAATCGCAAAATAAAGCTATGGCGATATCCATAGCACCTCTATTTTTATCGTCCGGGTAAGAAGACCAGAAAGATTGTGGTGGTCTAATATGAATTCCTATACGTTCCTAACCTCAACCCCTGAACTCTGATGATTCTCTGCTATAATTGAGAGAAAAAAAACCCGAAAACCTGTGAGATAAGGATAGAGGGAAGTGAACTATAAAGTAGGAAAAAGGAAAAAGAAAAGAAGAAAGGAGGAGATTAGGGCATTGCACTTCACTTCAAAATCTGGCGGTACAAGGGGGAAGACAAAAACGCCTCCCAGTGAAACCACGTCTTGCCAATTGTGTCTCTTTCATGTTGTGAGCAAGCTACCAGGGACTCCATACGGTGTGTCAGGTCCACCTCTACAAACCACTCTTCCAGAGACGGGGGATCCACGGATCTCCAGTGTCTGGGGATCACAGTTTTCGCAGCCTGCAAAAGGTGTCTGAGCAGAGATTTTTTATATTTAGTGGTGGATATAGGGAACATATAAAGCAGAATTGCTTCTGGGGACTGCGGTATTGAGATCCCTGTTACCTCCAACACCGTCTTGAGAACTTCGTTCCAGAAGGCGCGCAGGGTCGGGCAGGACCACCATATGTGGGACATCGAGCCCGGCTCCGCTCCGCAACGCCAGCATGTGTCTGGGACCCCTGGGAACCATTTATTTAATGTGGTTGGGACCCTATACCATCTCGAAATTATTTTATAACTTGTTTCTTGCGACTTGGAAGCTATGACTGACTTGTGTGATAGGGCAAAGCATTTATTCCATTGGGTTTTCGTGAAGGTTTTATTTAGTTCTGACTCCCAGGCCTTACAATAAGGGGGGAGGGAGAGCAAATCTTTTTCCGAGAGCAGTTTGTACACAACTGAAGTCGTATGCGATATAATCGTGTTTGTGAGGCATAGCATTTCAAACGGTGATGGTGGGCGTATCAGTGAATCCTTCCCAGGGATTGATGCAAAGAAGTGCTGGAGTTGGGTATATTCATAATCATATCGCGGAGTGGAGGGGGTCTCTCCCAGGATCGCGTTGAGTGGTATTAGTGTTCCGGTGGGAGCTACCTGGTGAAAGCGTAGAGGACGGGATTTAGAACAGCCTAAAAATGTCGGGGTGGTACATCCCGGTCTGAACAAAGGGTTACCTGAAATGGGGAACAAGGGTCCGTTCCCATCTATCAGCCCTTTCTTCAGAGAAGGGATGCTCAGGGTCTTCAGCGTATGAGCTGTTGTGTAGGACGTTTCCAGGTTTTTAGGAATTGTGGACGGGCGTAACCAGGGCAAGGTTCCGACCGGGAACGGACATATGTCAGTTGCCAGACGCACCCATAACTTCGTCGGATAACCATGTACTAAATCCAGTATCCGGCCATGCGCTGCTGCAAAATAATAACGACGGCAATCCGGCAAACCCGTCCCACCAGCTTCCTTGGGACGTGTTAGGGTTTCCCAACGTAACCTCGGATGTTTTGACGCCCAAACAAAGTTCTTAAATTGTCGTCGAATTCCCTCCCAGAATGCCATCGGAATGTAGGTGGGAATCGTGTGTAATAGGTATAACAACCTGGGGAGGACAGTCATTTTTAATATATTAATGCGCCCGAACCATGAGAAACTTGTCCGCTCCCAAGTGGCTAGATTATTCTCCAATCTGGAGAGAAATGGCTGGAAGTTCAATGTGAACAATCTGGAAAGATCCGAGGGTAGACGAATGCCCAAATAGGTAATGACATTGTCTGGGGGCCACCTAAATGGGTAATGCGACTTTAAGTCATGCACCAACTCATCAGGCAGAGTTACATTGAGGGCCTCGGATTTGTCCATATTGATCTTAAAGTTGGACCACCCACCGAATCCCTCCAATAAATCAAGCAGGTGAGGTAATGAGGTCGTGGGGTTTGTTATATAAATTAGTACATCATCAGCAAACGCTGAACATTTATATTCTTTGCCCGCTAATTTAATTCCTCTGATCTCAGGGTGATTACGAATGGCAGCCAGGAGATGTTCCATGATTAATATATAGAGAAGTGGAGATAGTGGGCAGCCCTGCCGGGTGCCATTATGGATGGTAAAGGGGTTTGATAATGAGCCATTAATTTTTAGATTAGCGACTGGGTATTGGTATAATGAAAGAATTTTAGTAAGGAGGGAGGGACCTAAGCCAATATGTGTAAGGGTGTCTGCGAGGGAGGGCCATGAGATTCTATCGAAAGCCTTCTCGGCGTCAAGGGATAGGACCATCATCGGTATCTTGTGTGTTTTTGCATGATGTATAATATCTATAGTTTTAAGTGTGTTGTCCCGTGCCTCCCTCCCTGGAACAAAGCCCACCTGGTCGGGATGAACCAGCGAGGGAAGCAGAGGATTCAGTCTATTCGCTATTAATTTTGCAAAAATTTTTAGATCCGTGTTCAAGAGGGAAATTGGGCGATAGCTCTTGCAGACATGTGGGTCTTTTCCTGGCTTAGGGATTACGGTGACAAATGCGGTCGTGGATTGGGCAGGGAACGGGCAGGACTCAGAGATGGAATTAAATGCGACCAACATCAAAGGCGACAAGAGATCTACCAATGCTTTATAAAATTTTCCTGTGAATCCATCTGGTCCAGGGCTTTTGTTATTTGGTAAGTTTTTTATTACTTCTAACAGCTCCGAGTGATCGAAAGGGGTATCCAGTTCAGCTATAAGTTCTGGTTTGAGGGTCTCGAAAGGTGACATGATGGGAAGTGGAGGGTTTGTCGGTTTGGGGAGATTGTATAAATTTGCATAGTATGTACGGAACGTGTCAGAGATCTCCGCCGTTGTGTGTACCATGGCGTCATTAAGTCCCTTGATGCAGGGGATAAAATTCTGAGTACATTGAGAGCGGAGGGCTCTGGCAAGCATCCTTTCAGGTTTGTTGCCATATTCATAAAATCGGCTGCGCCCAATTTGGAGGTACCGCTTATACGATTCGTCTAACAGATGTTTCACTTCTTGTCGTGCTTTAAGGAGATTTCTTAGCGTTTCTGTCGAGAGCGCATTTTTGTGGGATAATTCTAGTTTAGAGACCGCTTGCAAGGCGGAGTTCAGGGCTTGGGCTTTAGCTTTTTTCAGCCTAGATCCGTGTTTAATGAGAACCCCTCTCAACACATTTCAGTGCTTCCCATTTGAGGATTGGGGTGGTCGCGTCGGCAACATGGTCAGCGATAAAGTGTCCAATAGATTCCCGTATGTCCGCCAGACACTCTGTGTCTGTCAGTAGGCTCTCATTCAGACGCCATGGGCGTACCGTTTTAGAAAAGGAAGGGATTGTGAGAGAGCAGTAAACTGGAGCGTGATCGGACCATAATATATTACCAATTGCTGTGGAGGAAATCCAAGGGAGAGCCGAGTGTTGGACCATGATGTAATCAATCCTACTATAGGAATCGTGCGGAGTGGAGTAAAAGGTGTAATCTCTGACCTCAGGGTGTTGTAGTCTCCATACGTCGCATAGCTGTACACTAAAGAGGGCTTTTTTGATATATTTAATGGCTTTGTATGATAAGTGTGATTTTTTTTCTTTGAGTTGTCTAAAGTCGGGTTCAGAGTGAGGTTGAGGTCAGCGCATAAGATTACCGACCCCTGCATCAAGGGGGACGACACGTCCATCAGTTGTGAGATAAAATTGGCTTGATCTTGGTTAGGGGTGTACATGTTTAGGAGAGTTAATATTTGGCCCTCGATGTTTAGGGACAGAATGATATACCTCGCCTCTTTATCTATCGTACAACTAAGAATTTGGTGAGGGAGGGATTTGTGGATGGCTATGGCAACTCCCTTGGACTTGTTACTAGGGTTGTTGGCAAAGTGCTAACTGGTGTAGTGTTTGTGTCTGATGGTGGGTGCATGATTTTCCTGAAAGTGTGTTTCTTGGAGACACACTATCTGTACCTTTTGTCGATGAAAATGTTGCAGGATTTGTGCCCGTTTTTCTGGTGCGTTCAGACCTTTGGCGTTGAAGGAGGCGATTCTCAATTCCGTCATTGTGATAGAGTCGTAGCGCGATATCGGTGAGTGAAGAGCTTTGTGCAATGCCGTAAGAGAAGTAGACAAAACAAAAAAGGATTAGAGAGTAGAAGAGAGATAAAGAACAGAGCTGCAAGAAAAAAGAAACGTAAAGGCTCAGAGGTATAGCCTCTGTGCAGTAAACAACCTAAAAGGGTACTAACGTAGAACAGGAGCTTGTGCAACCTTATCCGGTGGTACAGAGGCTCACACCCTATGTGGGGCGAAGTCTAGTCTAGTGAGTGGCAAGGTAGCACAGGAGCCTGCGTAACACTCTATTTGGTTTAACATTATAACGTGGTCTGACTGATTATCCATCGGCTATTGCATAAAGATAATGGCCTCTGGGCATGCAACCAAAAAAAAAAATCTGACTATAGTTCTATAATTCACAACTAATGTGTTCTGAAAAAAAAGGGGATCCTCTGCAGAAAGTCACATTCTCGTTGTTACTGGTGTCTTGTTAGGGTGCAGGGGTTCCCAGAGGAGAAACATCCCCCCTCCCCGCATTCACAATTTTAAGCACAAGTTCCCGCCGTCCATCCCAGTGTCTCCTCCCACTCGCATCTCCTCTATATTTTTTTTCTTTTTTTTTTCCTCTTTTTTTTTTCTTCTTTTCTTTCTTTCCCCTCTTCCCTTCTTCTTTTTGGGGGAACAAATGGGTGGACTCGGCTCACGTGCAATTCCAATTCAATGCTGACGTCCCGTCGGACGTCTTAGTCCTTAGGCTGCAATGCGGCGTCCCATGGGCGGTCCTCTTTTATCTCCCCCCTTCGGTTTTTCTCTGGGGGAGAGTCCAGCAGGGGGACGCTCTTGGGGTCTTGTGGGTCTCCCCATTAAGGCCAGACCATGCTCAGTAAGTGCCTCCCAATCAGGCAAAGTGATGTTTGGTAGGTCCAGGCCGGACAGGAAACCTCGTAGGTCTCCCGGGGCTCTGATTGTGAAGGTCTGGTGTGCTTTCCGCACTGATAAAGAGAAGGGGAACCCCCATCTAAAAGGGATTTCCTCCTCTTGTAGGAGATTAAGTAGCGGTTTGAGGGCCGCTCTTTGAGCCAGTGTGAATCGCGATAGATCTGGCATGATTCGGATAGGCTGGCCTAGGTGGGATATTGCTCGCTTCTGACGTGCTGCCTGTAGAATCAATTCTTTCAATTGGAAAAAGTGAATCCGGCAAATTGCGTCCCTTGGCTGGGGGTTGTTCGGGTCAGGGGGCCGTAAGGCTCTATGGGCCCTGTCAATTTCGATAAAAGTACCAGGCGGGCGCCGAAGCAGGCCATTAAAGATGGAAGTCAGTGTAGATGGGAGATCTGCGGCGGTGATGGATTCTGGAAGGCCTCTAATCCGTAAATTGTTCCTCCGATTTCTATTTTCGAGATCATCTAATGAGGCTTGAAGGCTTTGTAATTGGGAGGAGTGGCGTTTAACGGTGTCTGTCAGTGTTTGTATAATTTTTGTCGTGGAGTCACGGGACTGAGATATAGAGTCCACCTTTGATGAGAGATCCGTTAACTCCGAGCGAAACCGGGCAAATTCTTGTTTGCATTCGGAGACAATCTGTGATGTTAGGTTAGTAATGTCCTGTTTGGTGGGGATTGATTCAAGTAGTGTGCCTATATCTGCCAGGGTAATCGGCCTGTCAGCCTCTGGAGGTGTCTGATTATACACCTGCTTCTTTTCAGAGGATTGTTGACCACATCTGGTGGGAGGGGTGGGTTCGCCTGTCAGTTCAACAGGGGCGTCCCTGCGGTCTGGGGCCTTGCTATCTCTTTGCGTTCCTTTTCGGGGCGGTGGAACGTTCGACTCGGCCTCTATCATATCTCCACCTTTGGGGGAGGCTGAGAGCCAGGAAGATCCTGTGGACCATGCATCAGAGGCTTCAGTGGAGTGCAGGGCGGGGGGTCGCTCCATAGCCCCTGTGTCATGGGCTCCAGAGTGGGCCTCAGAGGGGCTCCGGCTGCTGAGTTGGCCAGTTGTGGGTTATGGGTGGACGCCCCTGCAGATGGGCGCAGGGCACAGGGGGACTGCGATCCCTCTCCTGCTCCCCCTCCCCTCTGCAGCTCCCTCTCATGGAAGCAGGGTGAAGGGGGGGCTCCTTCACCCACGTGGGCGCCTTCATGCCCCCGCAACATCGTTGGTGTCTGTGACCCCCCCGGCGAGCACGCTGGGGAGGCACATGCAGCGCCGCTGTCTCCCTCAGCGTGGATGGGGGAAGCGCCGCTGTCTCCCTCAGCGTGGATGGGGGAAGCGCCGCTGTCTCCCTCAGCGCGGATGATGGAAGCGCCGCCATTCCCCCCCCCCCGCACCTCACCTCCTCCTGAGCCGCCACATCTCTACTGCCCTCTTCCGCCTCCTTATCACGCATGCGATCCGGCCGGCAGGTTCCCTCTCTCTCATCGCCGGCTGCTTCACTCCGCTGGAGCGCGGGCACGCTTCCACGTGTGCCTCCACAAGGGGAGCCGCCATCCTGCTCCACTGGGTCCTCCTCCCCCTCCTGTCGCATGGCCGGACGTCTGGGGAAATCTGCAGCAACAGAGGTCAGCGGTGTCTGGGATGCTGGGTGCTGCCTGGGGGCTCGGTGATCGGTACCAGGGGATGCGGGTTTCTCTGTGTGGATGCCTCGTGGCTGATCTCCTGATGCTGCCGGCGGGAAATCTTGGGACTCCCGTCGGGGAGGAATCTGGCGGGTTAGGAGCTGGGCGATATCCCCTTTTGTAGCTGGGGGTTGTGAGGATGCTCGGCCTTTTGTTTTTCTGGTAGATTTGCCCATATTTTCAGTGGATGCCGATGGATTTTGATGTGTGCTGCAGGAGCTCCAGAAAGTGCGTCCCTACACCTCCATAGCCAGCCACGCCCCCCGGCTTTTACTATATGTGTTTCATTTTATATTATGCTAAGTCAGCATGAATCACAAAAGTCTTGTAATCAGAAAGTCCCGTATCTGAGTACAGTTCAAATGCCATTTGAGTTCTGTTCTGGATATCTTCATATAATTCTTACTACTGATCATAACCGTCCATAACCATGTCCATAACAACTGGACAACACATTATGTACAGCTCAAGTATGCAGTCTAAAATAAAAGTCAGACTTGCCTCCCAGAACCAACACTGATCCCCCTAATGTTTGCGTTTTGTCTCCCAGCAGTTTGTATGACATTATGTGACATGACCCCTGTAGCCAGTCAGCAGCCATTGATTGGCTGCAGCTTTCACAATTCCGTTTAAATCAGAAGAAATAAACTGATGCCTCCATAGACTGCTATGGAGATGGAGAACACTTATGGTGATAACTGAGAACTGTGTGTTTTGGGGTTTTTTTGTCATCTGGATGACAAAAGTACAATTTTGAAAATAATATAATTAAAATATGATTTCACACCCAGTATTCGAATGAAACTGGCAAGAAAATGAGTGCGGTGAGGATCTGCCATCCCATGTGTGATTTATCATTTTAGTAATGGGCAACTCTTTAGAACAGAATTATAGAGTAATTTTCCAAACAAAAGAAAATAAAACGTGATCACCTATCCATAAGATAGGAGAATCGCCTATTCATAAGATAGGACATAACTTGCTGGTCACTGGTGGTCCATCTGCTAGGACCCCCTGAGATCTCAAGATCAGGGCTTTGGAACCTGCTGTCCTGAATGTAGTGGAGATGCGCATGCTCGGCCTCTGCTGCACTTGTCTGTTGGACTCGGGATGCAGTCCTTGGCTATTTATGGCTATTTATTATCCTAAAGACACTGAGTGGAGCAGAGGCCGAGCATGTGTACCTCTACTCCATTCAAGAAAGGATTGCTTTTCTTTGAGTTTCAAAGCCCTATTGGGATCGCTGAACGTCCAGGTGTTTGGACCTTTTAGCCATCAGCAGCATGTACTCTATCCTATGGATTGGGGATAACTTTTTTTGGGTGGAATAACCCTTCACCCACATTTAAAAGGGATTGTTCATGATTAATAAATCGAAAACCTCAGAATTGGTCATCCTTATAAGATCAGTGGTATGTGACACCAGTCATGCCTACCAATGAGCACTTATCCCCATAAGAGTCCAGCGTATGGAGCATGAGCACAGCTCCATACACTGTGCAGTGATCGATCTCAGCAACTGCAGCTCCTATTGAAGTAAATGAGAGAACTAGCGCCCACACAGTGTATGAGGCAGAGGTGTTCCTGACAAACCCTTTCTAAAGGTCTGTGCGCACTGGGAAATTTTCTTTTCTTAAGAAATATCTGCATCCTCTTGTAGAATTCTGCACCTGCGGCAAAAAAACGCACCCGAAATCCGCATGCAGTTTTACCACAGTTTGTTGCGGTTTTGGTGTGTTTTTTTTCCTGCAGGTTGGTCCCTGCGGTTTTTAATCATTATCCATGGCAAAACTGCAGGTACCTGCGGAAAAGAAGTGACATGCTACTTCTTTTTTGATGCAGAAAATCTGCAGAAATATCTGCAGGTAAAAAAAAACGCAGTGTGCGCACAGCATTTTGGATTTCCCATAGATTTTACTGGGGAAGGACTGCAGAAAGGTTATGAACCAAAACTGCACCTTTTTTGCAGCAAAAACCACGGCAAATCCGTGGCAAAAAACGCAGTGTGCGCACAGGGCCTAAAGGTTTTGTCTTTTGATTGTTATTCAGGAACGCACTGCTCTAATTTATTTCCACATTATGTCCCTATTGTGGTGGTCGGTATGTATCTAAATCCATGGTCCAAGAGGAAAAAATGTCTTCCCATCTAGAAAATATCAGACTCCGCAGGTTGTCTGCAGATTCCAGAGAGGTTTTAAACCATCCCTTCACCATGGAAGTGTTTGAGGAAGTGTTAAGTAAGCTTCTGTACAAAAAAGCTCTTAGATTGGATGGCGAGTTTTAGAAAGAACTTGGGGAAATATTACTCGCAAGTTGCAGTGAATAAATAGAAAATTCGGCACTACTCACATGCAAAAGCTGGTACAGTGGAACCTCGCTTAACGAGTAACCCACTTAACGAGAATTTCGCTTAACAAACAAAGCTTTCTGTAAATTTGTAACTCTGTTTATGAGAAAGCTTTGCTGTACGAGGATAATCCTCACCGCACACACTTTCGGTTCCGTACATCCACCGCGCTCTGACCTGCTCTTCCAGTCCACACAAACACACACAAACACACAGGCACGCACGCACGCACATACAGTATTATGCTCATGGTTCTTGTAGTCCGCCGGTACATCGTGACGTCCTCACGGCGAGCTACAAGACCCAGGAGGCCGGCGATGAAACAGAAGGTAAGGTGAGCATAATATGTGTACCTTCAGTTCCATCGCTGGCCTTCTGGGTCCTGTAGTTCGCCGCTCCACTGCAGGCTGTGCATTGGCAACCATAGCGACGAAGCAGGAACTTCGGCTGTCAAAGGCAACGTGCTGGCCAATCAGAGGCAAGCGGATCTGCCTTTGACGTCAACGCTCTGGCCAGGAAGTTCCTCCCTCGTCGTTATTGTAACCTGATACACAGCCCGTACCGGAGAACAGCAAGTCCCAGGAGACCGACGATGGAACGGAAGGTAAGGTGAGCATAATATGTGCGCGTGCGTGCTTGTGTGTTTGTACGTGCTTTTGTGTGTTTGTGCATGTGTGGAATGGCACAATAGGGGACCAGGATGGGACATTTAACAAGTTGTGGAATGAATTGTTTGCATTGCAATGATTTCCTATGGGAAATCTTGCTTTGCTGAATGAGTAACTTGGTTAACAAGCACAGTCCCAGAACGGATTGTTCTCGTTAACCAAGGTTCCACTGTATAGTGTATTCCCTGTACAATGCAGATTAGGATTCCGGTGGTGCTCAAACTGTCAAGTAATATCTTGGTTGCAGCAAAAGAAAGAAAGTAGTTGACACTTCACATCCTTAAAAAATTTAAAATTCTGTATTCCTGTTTCCTTAAAAACACAAGCAGCTTTGAGATGCAAGGAGCATGTGGATCACAGCTGTTTTGTGCTATATAGATTGCACTTCAACAGGTCCCTCCTATACTGGGAAGGTAACCTAGGCAACAAAACGGTAAACTATGAAATTAAGGATTCCCGTTTCACAATTTAGATGTTTTTCAATGGGCGAATTGCATAGTTTGCGATATTACCCATATAAGAAGATGAGACTGATTCTTTACCTAGTGTAATCTGCGTTGGATGAATTAATGATCTGTGTTGCACATATCCTTGCTCTGACTTACAGAAGATATTTACTGTGTTTGTTACTTCATTTCAGCAAAGTTGAGAATGTGGAAGTATCAAAGGACCAGATCCTGCTAGAAAAGGAAGCAGAGGTGAGTGATATACAGAGATGACCTTAGATATCCCCACATCCGATAGAACTTGGACGATCATTAAATGTTCCTCTGATGGAATCTCTTTCTGCTGATGCAGCCATGCACATTTTACTTATTAATGGTCATTACTATTATTCAAATGGCTGATTCATTGCGGGAAGGGACATTTGTGAGATGATCATTTATGCATGGGTGATACGTAGACGATCAGCCCATATTGACCGTCAGACAAAAATGTCGTACCTGGTCGACTCGACTTCCTCTCAGACCATGACGATCGGACTTTGGTCAGCAGAATTATTTGCTGTTTTCCAAATGAAGACTGTCGGATTTCGTTGTAATATGTATGGCCACCTATCGTTCCAATGTATCTTTTCTGCCTTTTAGGTGTCTATACACAGCCGTTTTTTGATTTTTTGTGTCTTTCATCAAAAAGTAAATTACGGCATTTTTGGTAAAATTAATCATTTCCTTTTATACTTTTATTACAGCTTCGACGCATGCAGGAAATGATTGCAAGAATGCAGGCTCAAATGCAGATCCAGCGGCAGGGCGGAGAGGAGCATGTGTAATGGTAAAGCGCCATCGCTCTTGGTCTTAGAACGGCTTTCTATTCCCACCATCAATCTGTAAAGTAATTGTCCTCTTCTCTTTCCAGGTCTATGATCACAAGACACAACAAGAGCAGTGCCCTCTGCGGGGACTTACTTGTGCCCTTTGTATAGTACACTTTATTGCCATGTATTACACACACAATTTTTCTTCTTTCTTTTTATACCTTTCAAAGATTATTATGTCAAAGTATAATTTTGTGACGATAGAATGGAAACAATTTATATTCTCTATATAGGATTCTTGTTGACAAAGTATTAGGAAACTGTTATATTATATAACCATATACTGTTACATATAGTAGAAAACTGAACTGATCCTTCATTGCATTGCATGGATATATATACTCCTCACGTTTCTTATTCTTTCCTCTGTCACCTCCTTTATTATCACGCCGTATTAACCACTCATGGTAAGCCCCCCTCAAGGTTTTGGGAACATTAATTTAACATTTTATGAAATTCAGTGCTCAGACAACTGGGTAATTGTAACTTCATTCTTGCAGCTCTCAAGAGCTTGTGTCAAATATAAAGGAAAATACCACTATAAATATCCTTTCATATGTATACCCCAGAAATGTGAACCCATACCGAAGAGTCAGGCCTCGTACCATTGGTTTGGAATATGTAGCCTCCCAGTTGTTAAAAAAAAAAAGCCCAGCACCCAGCACTATCAGGGCATACTACGAGGTTCTGTTTCTTGACAGCTGAAGTGGCTGCACACTGCTACATTATATCTTGAGGCCTGTAAAACTTGGGGCACACCACTTTTCCATCTAGACCACTCTACTTCAAGCATGTCTAACACACATATCAAGTGTTGGTAGACATGCTTGGCTATTTTTGACTCAAATTTAGTAGGTTTTCCAAAAATGTTTGTACGATTTGTTAAATCTGCACAATTTGGTAAACTGGCCAACACAAAGGACGATTAACATTGCCAGTTCCTCTTTAGGTGTCTCACCCAGTCCAGTTTGTTCTGCCATATATAAAGATACGGTCATGGCTTATTTACACGGCCATACTTGATGTCTGGGACAAATCGGAACTGATCTCAATAAATAGAAGAAACTTTCTGATTTTTCTACTTCTGGCAAGAATAAATATATAATATAAATGAACACAAAGCGAAGATACTTATATAGACAGTTTTCTGTGGAATCTGCAGGCAGACATTTGCTGTTTAATGTTTCTTGGGGCAAAACGATATCTGCAAGTTAAAATGTCAGCAGGTGGAACTAAATGGTTGTCTTTTTCTGATACTAAAAATGAGCTGAAACTTTCACATCTTACATCCTCACTCCAAAAGGTTTCACTTCCACTATTTGCTTGCAGTTTGGCTCAGCCAGGTGTACATGTTCGCTCTATGTAGGGTACTACAATGTCATAAGGTGTCATGAAAGACTCTTGCTACCCTATATACATTGGCCTGTATCTGACCTGCTTCCAGACCTTCCCTTCACATATAAAACAGATTGTACATCTTTAGAGATTGTCCACTACTTTTACATTGGAGGCCAATCCATAGGTTAGATTAACAATGTCTTATCGGTCGGGGTCCAACACCACGCTGATCAGTTGTTCTCAGCGCCGGTGGCGGCAGATAGAGCAGCCCTGTCAACTGATAGCAGCCGCGTCCGGCTACTGCACATCCGTCTCCTATTGATTTGAATGGGAGGCGGATGTGCAGTACCCGGCCGCAGCTGCTATCAGAAGACGACGCAGCTCCAAAACGCAGCATTTCCAGCCACCTACTACTGCCGGCAGCACCAAGAACAGCTGATCGGGTGTTGGACCCCAGCTGATCGGACATAGATGACCTATGCTAAGGATAGGCCTTCAATGTTAAAGTAGTTGCCAACCTCTTTAACTTTTACAATACGTTATATAATTCTTTAGTTTGTATGGTCGCATTAACCATGGATGTCGAGCCATAACGATAACGAGCCATAATTATACTGTGAGTATCTGAATATGTTTCTTGATGAGAGTGAACTGTGCAATTTTCATGTGCATAAGGGCTCATTGAGACATTTGCATTTCACATACGTGTTGTATCTGGTTTTTACTTGTAGAACACCAACCCATAAATGTAGGGTTGGCCATAAAATGCTCGGCCCAAACATTAATGTGTTTTCAATAGGAGAGGGAATTTGCGACTATCCCACTAAAGAAACAGATGAATCGGGCATATTGAAATCCAACTAATTGCTAGTCAGCTGGCAAGGCCTAACAACTACTGCTTTATGTGCAGAATCGGCTTCATTTTACAGTTTGGTAGTTTAGTTTTATACCACTGCCCCAACATGTAATAGCACTCACATTTATTGTTCAATGTTTTCTTCTGTGCCTTAGGTCATTTTTGCAACGTTTTAGGTATTTACATTACTATTTTTTTTTTTTTTTTTTACTTTTTCATATACATTTCAACAAAATGTTTTTTTTTAATATTTGAAAATGTGAAATAAAGCAACTTTGATGGGGTCTGCAGTTTAATCATTGTCATGTTGTGGCCTGTTAACACTGCTGTCATGGCTTCCATTCTCTCAGGTGTAATCAGGCTGCACTATTACTGTAAAGAAAAACCCGATGGAACGGAAACATGGTGGATAGAGGCCAAGTAGAAAGTTTTCGTCACCTCTCAACAATATTGACAGCAGTGCCAGATCCGTTACCTAACGGACACTAACACCATGCAACATATAATGCACCCAATTTGATTGCCATCACAATGTCAGTGGTTTAACCAGAAAAAAAATGGCAGCATTAATTGGTAGGAACTGAAAAATGATTGCACAGGTTTATATGTTTGATTTTATGCTATAGATACTAAGCAGGAAAAAAAAATCTAGAGGGATCTTGTGTATAACCATGGCCTTATATTTTTGGTGCATTGTTTTGGACTAGAAATGCATTAGACAATTAGTAAATTTTTATAAATAACTTAAGCAGCCAAATAACGTTTTTACTATCTAATCTTACAGCAGCTTTATGTAGAGGCAGAGACTTTGATTTCAGTAGTGTCACTTGTTAAGGTACCGTCACACTAAGCAACATCGCTAGCAACATCGCTGCTGAGGCACACCTTGCTAGCGATGTTTCTGTGTGTGACATCCAGCAACAACCTGGCCCCTGCTGTGGGGTCGCCGGTCGTTGCTGAATGTCCTGGACCATTTTTTAGTTGTTGCTGTCCCGCTGTGAAGCACACATCTCTGTGTGTGACAGCGACAGAGCAACAACTGAATGTGCAGGCAGCAGGGAGCCAGCTTCTGCGGACGCTGGTAACCACGGTAAACATCGGGTAACCAAGAAGCCCTTACCTTGGTTACCCGATATTTACCTTCGTTACCAGCGTCCGCCGCTCTCAGCTGTCAGTGGCGGCTCCCTGCACACGTAGCTGGAGTACACATCGGGTTAATTATTGTGGCTAGGAGTGCAGGGAACAGGGAGCCGGCTCTGGCAGTTTGAGAGCGGCGGACGCTGGTAACGAAGGTAAATATCGGGTAACCAAGGGAAGGGCTTCTTGGTTACCCGATGTTTACCGTGGTTACCAGCGTCCGCAGAAGCCGGCTCCCTGCTGCCTGCACACGTAGCAGGCAGCAGGGAGAAACCCCCAAAAAAACACTTTTCATCATAGTAATTTAGCGAATAATGTGACCAAGGTCCTGGAGGACCGAAACATTATTGTCGCAAAATTGTCGCAAGTGTCACATGTTTTTCAAGTGTTGCTATCTTGCCTTCAGTATTAAAAATCTATTAGCATTGAGAAAAAGAGTTATATCTTTATTCATTCTTGCCCATTGAGAGTGCAGTGTTATATTTATGTATCACGTAGCAGAGTACACATCGGGTAATTAACCCGATGTGTACTGTGGCTAGGTGTGCAGGGAGCCAGCGCTATGCGGTGTGCGCTGGTAACCAAGGTAAATATCGGGTTGGTTACCCAATATTTACCTTAGTTACCAAGCGCAGCATGCTTCCACGTGTCGCGACGCTCCAGCGATCCCTGACAGACCAGGTTGCTGGTGGGATAACTGGAGCGTCGCTTAGTGTGACATCTCGCCAACGACGACCTAGCAACTTACCAGCGATCCCTATCAGGTTGTATCGTTGTTGGGATCGCTGGTAAGTTGTTTAGTGTGACTGGGCCTTTAGGGGTGCTTCACACATAGCGAGATCGCTGCCGAGATCGCTGCTGAGTCACGCTTTTTGTGACGCAGCAGTGACCTCATTAGCGATCTCGCTGTGTGTGACACTGAGCAGCGATCTGGCCCCTGCTGTGAGATCGCTGCTCGTTACACACAGCCCTGGTTCGTTTTCTTCAAAGGCGCTCTCCCGCTGTGACACACAGATCGCTGTGTGTGACAGCGAGAGAGCGACAAATGAAGCGAGCAGGGAGCAGGAGCCGGCATCTGACAGCTGAGGTAAGCTTGTAACCAAGATAAACATCGGGTAACCAAGGTGGTTACCCGATATTTACCTTAGTTACCAGCCTCCGCAGCTCTCACGCTGCCTGTGCTGCCGGCTCCGGCTCTCTGCACATTTAGCTGCATTACACATCGGGTTAATTAACCCGATGTGTACAGCAGCTAGGAGAGCAAGGAGCCAGCGCTCAGTGTGCGCGGCTCCCTGCACACACAGCTAAGCGGTGTTCGCTGGTAACTAATGTAAACATTGGGTAACCATACCCGATGTTTACCTTAGTTACCAGTCTCCGCAGCTTCCAGACGGCGGCTCCGTGCAAGCGCAGCGTCGCTTGCACGTCGCTGCTGGCTGGGGGCTGTTCACTGGTCGCTGGTGAGATCTGCCTGTTTGACAGCTCACCAGCGACCATGTAGCGATGCAGCAGCGATCCTGACCAGGTCAGATCGCTGAGCGATGCAGCAGCGATCCGACAAGTGTGAAGGTACCCTTAGGCTGCTTGCTGTAATTTATCAGCAGGAGATTATTACTGGGGGATTAGTAAATATGCTTCCTTTTAGTACAACACCGCCCCTATCACTGATGGGCACCTTTCTGCCTATGCACAAGGTACACAGAAAGCTTGCCAATTAGTGATATGGGTGGGTTTATACAGAGCTCAGCATTCAGAGAACTGGTAGATCTGCAGCAGATAAGAGTTAATCTGAGGGCGTCCAAACCTTCATGCAGACACTTGACTCAGGAGCTCCTGCCTCACCAAGCTAAATTAGCTTCTATTAGCAGCCTCAAGAAGTGAGATATGGGTAAGAAAAAGACTGGGAAACTTCTTAGAGACCCTATAGAATTGACTACGCTTACCTTGGACTTGTATACCTCCAAGGAAATCTGGGAGCTAACCATGGCGCTCTCGTTGATAGGAGAGCTACAACCTCTTCCCTCCCAGTGGCTCCAGCATCTTCGTTCAGTAAGTCTTGCGGTGCCTTGCCTCTGAGAGGTCGTGAGGAGGTTGGTTTTTGGTCTTCCTCCAGGTGGTGAGAGCCCAATGAGAGGGGATGCTGCAAACTCATCTCCCAAGATGGTGCCGAACTGCCATCCTTACTTAACTGCCCCAGAGCGCCATCTCACTTGCAGGTAGAGACGGAGAAAGCTAGATCACATTCACCATCTATATCACAGAATGAGCTTAGGGATCCTTCAGAATTGGTGAGCCAAAACTCCCCATGGCCTCCCTCATTGTTGTCACCGAATGATGGAGGTGACACTGCTACAGATGAAACCAGAAGTTTACATATATTATCTAAAAAGACACATGCATGTTTTCCAACTATCTGACATGAAATCAGAATAAACCTTTCCATTTTAGGTCAGTTAGGAACCAAACTTATTTATATTTGCCAAATACCAGAATAATGAGAGAATGTTTTAAGGCATTTTATTACTTTTTGCAAAGTCAAAAGTTTACCTACATTTCATTAGTATTTGGTACCATTGCCCTTAAACTGTATGACTTGGGTGAAACATTTTGGATATCCTTCCACAAGCTTCTCACAATAGTTGGTAGAAATTTGGGCCCATTCCTCCTGACAGAACTGGTGTAACTGAGCCATGTTTGTAGGTCACCTTGCTCGCACCTGCCTTTTCAGATTTGCCCAAAAATGTCCAATAGGATTGAGATCAGGGCTTTGTGATGGCCATTCCAAGATATGGAGTTAGTTATCCTTATGCCACTTTGCAACCAGTTTGGCAGTATGCTTTGGGTCATTGTCCATTTGGACCCATTTCCGACCACGCTTTTAAGTTCCTGGCTGATATCTTGAGATGTTTACTATACCTACAGATTTAATGCACAAGAAATATATTTGAAAAATCATATACATTTTATTTCATCAAATTGGTTAAAATACACATTTAAAAGGTTAAGATGGAGAGTTTTTACAGGTTAAAAAAAATTCAGAAGGGGTACAACTGGTTATCAGTAATATCAATACAAGGATTAGCTTTATTTAGCATGGGACAAACATATAAAACCTCTATAAAAGGCTCAACACACGATAAATCAAAATATCAAGATTGAATAAAGTGCTCCAGTGGTTGTGTTAGATCTAGACTTGTCTGTTTGATCAAAAACCAACAGCTAGGCTATTTATATAAAGAGACAATGCAAGTGCTATACCATAAAGATAAGTATGGATGGTCAATGAAGATAGGTTATAGGCACTGCATTGATATACACACTTTAAATAGATGCCATTCATACCTCCTTTCATGTTTCCCTTGAGCAAGATGGTGAAACGCGCGTTGGGAGCGTCCCTGGTATGTACTCTTGGTTATATGCAGGGATACACTTGTGGTCATTATGTATATGTATATATATATATATATACATACACACACACACATATACACACACACAATCAATGCAGTGCCTATAACTTATTAGGCTTGCCTTCATAGACTCTCCATACATATGATCTTCGAGGGATTCCCCAATCTCTCCTGCTCTGATCAGGCTGGGCGGCTGCAGTGAGGAGGCACAAGTGTGCACACAGAGAGACGCATGGCTCATTCCGGCCCTGAGACACTGGCTAAATGAAATTCACCCTTTGTTGGAGCTATAACTCTCGTGGTGGGATTCTTTATAGCTGAATACCTGCCACTTCACCTTAATGAGAAGGGACAAAACCCAACTGCAACTCCCCTGTTCTCTTCAGTCACCAAACGCCTTCCTGAAATGAAACCAACAGTGTGCCTAGCTGCTTTATTGGAAGCCCCTGCAAGACCCAGTGGATAGGTTTAGGCTATGTTCACACACTGCATCTTAAGATGCAATTTCTGACCCCATAAAAAGCATGCATTTTTTTTATGCGATTTTACCACATTTTGCCCAATGCGCTTTTTTAGTCAAATCTATTGACTGGAAGGGCTCAAAAACGCTGGAAAAACGCAAAAGGAATTCACATGCTGCATCTTCAAAAACGCAGCCAAAAAAGATGCACAGAGTGCACAGCAAAATAGAAATCTCATAGACTTTGCTGGGGGAAAGAAATGCATGCAGTTAGGTGCATCTTTGTTACCTCCAAAAATGCACTAAAAGATGCACTATGTGAACATAGCCTTAGTTGATCATTAAATCTTTTGCAGACTTGGAGACCATACAGATCTGTGTTAGGCCTGAAACACACGTCCGCAAAAAACACGTGCGCGTCTCACGGTCTGTTTTTCGGGTCCGTGTTCCGTTTTGGATGTCCGTTTCTCCGGTACGTGTGACATGAGTGTGATGGCCTATGCTTGCCGTGCATGCGTGTTGAATATCCGTGTATGTGTGAGATACGTACGTGTCCTGTCCGTGTGCAGTCCGTGTGTCTTGAGCCGTTTCACCATTTATAAAAAAAAACCCAAAACACACGGACCGTACGGAAAACACACGTCCCATTGACTTTAGCGGGTCCGTGTCTGCGTGATGCCGGTGAAACGCGGACATGTCATCTGTGTTAAAAAACGCACACACGTACAAACCACACGGACACACGTTCCGTGTGGCTTTACGTGTCTGTGCCTGTTGCCATGGGGTAACATTGGTGCACGTGTGCTCGTGCCGCCAGTACGTGTCAAAAAGTCCCAAACGTACCGGCGGCACGGATGTGTGTTGCAGATCTTACATTGTATACAAGTTTAACTGCACAACACTCTCCTACCGCCTAGTGGCCATTGATCGTTACTACAGCCTCAGCCACAGATGACAACTCTCAGCTACTATAATTATAATGTTTATTACTGCAAATAGTGTGGACTCCTTAGGCTTCTAGTTCAGGCATTGGCCATGTGAGAAATAGCTGATATCTCTCTCCTTTCACCTACATCTTCCCCATGTCAAGATTCTGTACACTCGCATTAGCTAGTAAATTACATAAAATTAGGGGTAAACAACCCCTTGGTCATTGATATCTACATTAATGGACTGTTACCTTCTGTGCAGTGGATAGAAACAGGTTTCAGCCCCTCAATCATATACTTCACATGACGCTCCTAAGCCTTTGATGGCAGCAATATCTACACAGGAGTGCCAGATCCTCCACAGTGAGGGTGAGGAGGCAGTCGTGAAACCCCCCAAACTGACTGGTGTCTGCAGATAAGAGTACTGGATAACTCCTCTCTAGCAGCGAAAGTCACTGCCAAACCCCTTCCCGAAATCTCCGATATCATACAATCTACTCTCAGTGCAGCAAGAATGGGCTGCAAGACGGACAGGACGAATAAGCGGAACACCAATCAGAACTGGAGACTCGTGTGTTAACTATTGATGAGTCCGACAGCGTCCATAAACTGTTGGACCTTTCCAAAGATAACGCTCTACTAAAAGACCGTATTGAAGATCTTGATAACTGCTCTCATAAGAATAACCTGCGCCTTGTGGGTCTACCTGAATATTTCCAGCAAAAAAAATTGAAATTTACAAGAGACTCACCTTCCTGAAGACAATTTGATTAGGGCGTGAAAATTATGAGTAGGCAATGTATATGGTTCCCCATCTGTTATTAGAAAGGCAAGGGTTAAAGAGGACCAACCAGCAGGATTTTGCTATATGAGGTAAAGGTAGTGCCATACTGGAGCTAGTATGCTGAATCCAGGCATAAGATGTGATGCTTGGTTGATGAAATATCTTTAATCAAAGTTGCAGAAATGCACTGTACTTTGATGTGTACAATGGGGGTGGGTCAGGTTACGCGTTTATTCTTCCTCCAGCGTTCTCCTGGCTTACCCACTGTTCTTTATCTGAACATTGTGCCGCCATTGCGGTTGTCGGTGGCGCTTGTGCATTGCCACCGTGGTCAGGTCTTCAATAAATGGCGCCAGAGTCCTCGCATGTGCTTACCGCGATCTCCGGCGCCATTTTATTGAACACACTGCAGTGAAGACTATGAGCAGCATCATTGCATGCGCAGATTTTTCTTTTCTGTGCACATATCAATGCTTCTCATCTTCACCGCAGTGTGTTCAAAAAAATGTCGCTGGAGAAAGTACACGCATGCGCGCACTCCGGCGCCATTTTAATGAAGACCTAAGTACTGTGGGAATCCCCATGCACCGCCAACAACAGCAATGGTGGTGCAATATTCACCTATTGTACCATTACCCATTCCCTGTAGACTGTGAGCCCTCGCGGGCAGGGTCCTCTCTCCTCCTGTACCAGCCTGTTTTGTACTGTTAATGATTGTTGTATGTATACCCTCTTTCACTTGTAAAGCGCCATGGAATAAATGGCGCTATAATAATAAATAATAATATTCAAATAAAGAAAAGGGGGCAAGCCAGGAGGATGCCAGAGGAGGAGGAAAATACACCGAGGACCCGACCCACTAAGATCCGTCCATGTTGCACGCATCAATCAAAGTGCAACAGGGGCGGGTCTTTGTGGGTCGGGTCCTCAGTGTATATCCTCCTCCTCCTCTGGCTTTCATTTAAGATATTTATTCATTTAAGAATTACATCTTTCTATAACAGCTATGCCTGCAATCAGTATTTTACTGCCTGTATGGCACTGCCTTTACCTCATACAGCAAAATCCTGCTGGTTGGTCCTCTTTAAAATCCTAATTAGCAAACACAATAAACATCATTTAATTAATGAGCAATAAGATAGTGAAGGCAGGCTGACACCGAGTGGAGATATCACCTGTTATAATGTGTACACCCCTAATGTGGTAAACCATTTTTTAAGTACAGTGGAACCTTGGATAACGAGAACAATCCGTTCTGTGACTGTGCTTGTTAACCAAGTTACTCATCTAGCAAAGCAAGATTTCCCATAGGAAATCATTGCAATGCAGACAATTCGTTCCACAACTGTTCAATGTCCCATCCTGGTCCCCTATTGTGCCATTCCACACACGTACAAACACGCAGAAACACACATATTATGCTCCCCTTACCTTCCGTTCCATCGCCGGCCTCCTGGTTGTAGTGGTTCGCCGGTACAGGATGTGTATCGGGTAACCAGCGCGCTGACGTCAAAGGCATGAGCCGCTTGCCTCTGATTGGCCAGCGCGCTGCCTTTGAGAAGCGGAATGAAGCAAGAAAAAGGGAATGCACAGCCAACCAATAAAGCCTTTGAGAAGCGGCTGACAGCGGAAGTTCCTCCCTCGTTGCGATTGTTACCCGATACATATCCTGTACCGGCGAACTACAAGAACCGGGAGAACAGCAATGGAACGGAAGGTAAGGTGAGCATATGTGTGTGCGGGTGCATGTTTGTGCGGACTGCAAGAGCGGGTCAGAGCGCAATGAAAGTACGGAACAAGGAGTGTGTGCGTTACTCATAAACTGAGGTTCCACTGTAACTGGAAGCTAGATCCCACACGGTTGTGTAAGCCCTTTAGAACTATGTGTAGGCCTCTTTCACACGTCAGTGAAAAACACACATTTTGCATGGTCCGTGGTGTATGGTCGTGGTGTAGGTGCGTATGAGTGTGCGTGTCCAGCGTGTGCTGTCCATGTGACATCCGCATAGCACACGCACAGCATGAACTTCTATACTTACCTGTCCATGGTGCTGCTGTCTCTGGCGCTGCTGCTTCCGTTTCTCGGTGCAGTGAATATGCAATGAGCATAATGAGCGGGGTCGGAAGCAAGTGACAGCAGCGCCGAAGACAGGTGAGTATAGAAAATAATTTTATTTCACAGACACGTGGTGTTCTCTAGTACATGTCACACTGATATCATATGGAGCACATCAGTGTGCGGGCCTTGTGACACCCATGCTACCGGAGAAAAACGGACACACGCTCGATGTGAAAACACTGATGGGTGTGCAGACCCATTGATTTTGATGGGTCTACTTGTGTCTGTGTCTCCAGTACTTGTGAAAATGGACGTTACACGTAATGGTCACACGGATATCACAAGGACCGCACACACAGACGTCACACGGACTGGACACACGTCAATGTCACTTGTACTGGACACATGGACTGGATGTTACACAGACTGGACACATGGACGTCACACGGACTGGACACGCGGACGTCACACGGACTGGACACGCGGACGTCACACGGACTGGACACGCAGACGTCACACGGACTGGACACGCGGACGTCACACGGACTGGACACGCAGACGTCACACGGACTGGACACACGGACGTCACACGGACTGGACACACGGACGTCACACGGACTGGACACACGGACGTCACACGGACTGGACACACGGACGTCACACGGACTGGACACACGGACGTCACACGGACGTGTGAAGGGGTCTTAGGCGGTCCTGGTCCGCACTGTTCCCAAATCTAAAATGGGCTGAATGACAAAATAGAACAAAAATAGAAGAAGCAGATTTCCTGTTTGTGGCTCATTTTACCCGCCAGAAAATTGAATAAAAGATTAGAAAGTTGTCTGGTCATAATGGAACTGCAGGAAACAAACAGCCCAGATACAACTAGAAAGGGTGGAGCTCTTGTCGCCCAAGGAGCCGCATCAAGCGGGAGCCGAGCCGGAACGTGTTTCCTTCGCCCTCAACAAGTATGGCTTCTGCGCTCTCGTGAGGCTTACCCCGGTGTCAACCAATCATCACCCGGTGACGTCACACTTTACAGTATTTCACCAATAAGAAAAGTTTTTTAAAGTTTCCGAAGTGACATCAGAAGACTTGTGGCTCCGCCCCTCTCAGATGATTCGATACACTGTCAATCACGTATCTGTGACCCGCCCTGTCTGGGTCGACGATACAGCTGTGCGGTGAACGCAATGTAGCCCCGCCCACATAAAGTAACACGACACGCCCCTCCGCTGGACCACGCCCCTCCGTCGGGCCTCGCCTCTCTCTGGTGAAGGGGCCAATCCTGGATGTAACCGTTAGTGTCGGTTGGAGTTTCGGTGCGGAGTGAGCGGCGGTGTCTCCCGGGAGCCGGGTAGGTGGGGCTTGTGGGGATGTTTTGTGGGAATGCGGGGCTGTGCGGACAGTGGACACCTCCCGACTATAGGTGTGTGACTGCGACCAGCAATCCCCGTGCTCCACCAGCACTGACCAGTGCACCCGGCTGTAATGTACCATAGAAGTGTGTGATGGGCAATGCCTGCCTGCAGATTATGTGTGCGAACACACACACACACACACACACACACACACACACACACACACACACACCTGTGTGTGTGTGTATCTATCTATATATACACATAAATGTGTATGTATGTTTATACACACACATTGTGTGTTAATTGTTATACATTATATAGTGTATAGGTTGTGTGTGTATGTAGTGTATGTATGTGTGTGTGTGTGTGTATATATATATGTATGTGTGTGTGTCTTTCTCTCACCGCTGTGGCTCAGTGGTTGTCATTCTTCTTTGCATTTGGGGTCCTGGGTTCTATTTCCCCCAGAACATCTGCAGGAAGTTTTGTCTCCAATTAATCATTAGTGTTTCTGGGGTTTTTTTTGTCACTTTTCTTTTTTCACTTGTGGTTTTCGCTGATTTTTTTTTTTAATTTGCATATTCCTCACAATGTGGCGCGCCGTTCATGAATCTTCAGCAACGCCCCAATTTTTTCTTCTCTTGTCTTACTGATTTTGTTTTTTTTTGTTTTTTTTTTAAGCCCATTTTGTAAAATATTGCAAAAAATGCTCTAAAATAACCGGCGTACATAAAACCACTGCAGGAGGGGGTGGTGGGGTGCTGAAGTAGAGGTCTAATAAATTTTGCGTCTTTTTTTAAAGAGTTGCATTTCAAGAATCTGTCTAAAACATCTGGAAAAGCCACAGCGACTGGTTTTCTGACCCCCGGACCCCTCAGTACTGTTAGCTGTGTGCACACGCTGTGATTTTTTTGGTACAGATCTGTCACAAAAACTCATTTCTGTCCTTATGCCAGCAAAGTCAATGAGAATACGGAAGTGCTGTACACATGTTGCTTTAGTTTGATACACAGCCAAGATAAGCGCACGGCTGGGGGCTGCAGTCTGTAGCCGTAGACCCTATCTGTGCTTGGTATCATAATATGAGGGGACCCTACCCCCAATTTATTTATTTTTTTACTGTATGCTGTAGACCCGGTCTGTGATTGGAAGCGTCTGTGATTGGAAGCGTCAGATACGCTGTCACACAGGCTGGGGGCACTGTCTGACTGCACCCAATCACAGACGGCAGTGGGCAGTGGAAGCAGAGAATATGCATGATCCTAATGAGGTGCCCCAGAAGAAGAATGAGCGGCCGCTGGAGCAGTGACAGCCGTGTCGGAGAGGTAAGTATAGCACAATCTATTATTTATTTTTACTTTATTTTTTTTATTTTCCTAGTTCCTAAGGCACCCTGGCCTTTGAACCCACGGGGGTCGGACTTTACAGTCTGGTCCGCCCATCACTATTTTTCACAAAAAAACACATCAAAATCAGAATTCACCAAGACTGCACAAAAAACGCAGCATCATTACAAGCGTTTTTTACCTTACCAGGCTTTCTGGGACAAGATGTACTTTTTGGTGCAGCTTTTGATGTCTCAAAGGTGTAGTTTTTTTGTGACAACAAAACTGCAGTGTGCGCATGTAGCCAAAGGCACACCTGTGCAATAATCCTGCTGTTTAATCAGCATCTTGATATGTCACATCTGTGAGGTGGATGGATAATCTTTGTAAGGCTGGAGTCACACTTGCGATTAACTCACACGAGTGCAATGCGAGAAATTCTTGCATTGCACTCGGACCAATGTTAATCAATGAGGCAGCTCCGATCTGCTTTTTTTTTTTTTCTCCTCAGCCCACATCGGACTGAGGAAAAAAAAAAATCGCAGCATGCTGCAATTTCAAGAGTTTCTCGCTCGAGTCTCTCCAATGCAGGTCTATGGGTGCGAGAAAAAACGGATGTCACAAGGACCATCCTAGTACCATCCGTTTTTCTCAATACATTTCTATCATGTAGCAGAGAACACTGTAAATGGTCCTGTACATGACAGTAAATGAGTAGCAGCTGCTGAGGAATAAAAACGGATTGCACACTGACAGCATACTGACAGCACACTGATGAAAAGTGAGAAAAAAATCGACCTACTTTCTGGCATAAGAATCGGACCGATTTTTCAATAGCAAGAGTGACTCCGGCGTTAAGGAGAAGTGCTCACTAAGGCTAGTTTCACACTTGCGTTCAGCGCATTCCGTCACTATGGAGAATAGCGCATTCCGTCACTATGGAGAGTCCGTTCTCACTGCGCTATTCTCCATAGACTTGTATGGATGACGCACTGTAACGCAAGTGTCTGCGTTGCATCCGCTGGAAGACGCAGCGTCGTTATTTTGACGCTGCGTCGGTCGGATGGAACGCTGCATGTAGTGTTTTTCTGTGCTTGGCGGCGTGTCAAAAAAACGCAACCTGCAGGAATCCGTTTGGCGTCCGTTGTTTTTATAATGGACGCCTATGGTGGCGGATTCCGTTAGAATGCGTCATTTGACGGATTCCGTTAACGCATCCGTCTTTACACAACTGTGCATGCCCAGATGAGTAAAGTCAAGGAAAAAACCTATAACGGATTGCGTTATTTTGTACGATCCGTAGCATCCGTTGTGCCACTATATGCAACGCATCCGTTGCATGCGTCACACAACGCAATGCTACGGATCCCGTCCAACGCAAGTGTGAAACTAGCCTAACAGATTTAGACAAATTTGTGAACAATATTTGAGAGAGAAAGGCCTTTTAGTCTTAGATCTTTGGGTTCAGCTCATGAAAAATGGGAGCAAAAACAAGTGTTGTGTTTATATTTTTGTTCAGTGTAACAAGCGTAATAAATATCCATGATCAGATGATGTCACCAGAACTTGTCGTACGCTGGGACCCTCCTCCTCTTGGGGCTCACGGCAGGATTTGTTTGCTGTTATCCAGGGTGTATATAAATGTCCCTCTAAGGCTCTGTTCACACTAGAAAAAGGATTTTTCTCAAGAAATTTCCTGAGTCTGAAAGATTAGCGAACTTGCGGTAAAAAACATACCAATACTGCACTGAAAACCGCGTTGATGCGTTTTTTCCGCAGGTTGTTCCCTGCATTTTTTTACCATTATCTATGGCAGAAAACGCAGCTACCTGCAGATAAGAAGTCACATGCACATTTTTTTTCTCAAGAAATTCTGCAGAAAGAATGTTCTTGAGAAAAAAAACCACAGTGTGCGCACAGTTATTATTTTTTCCATAGGTTTTGCTGGGGAATGACTGCAGAAAGGTTACAACCATTTCTCAAGAAATTTCTGCAGCAAAAATGCACTGGTAAAAACGCAGTGTGCACAGGGCCTAATTCCTTGTTGCTCTGTTCCCCGCCGGTCTCCGCTTGCTGCAGCGATCGCTGGATATAAATCATTCACAATCATGATAAATATTCGGCATCTGACTGTTGAGATCAGTCTTTTTTTTTTTTTTCTTTTTATTTATTTTTCAAAAGGTGTATAGTTCATAATTTGTTTTTTTTTGTTGCTGTACATTTTTTCGGGCACTGTTGTTTGGTTTTTGCCCCTCATCTCCGGAAGACATTAGGACTTTTTCTGCTCAGAAGTGGCGCTGGTTCTGGCATCATTTCCACACTTGTAGTGTTTGCTAGTAGTGCCCTTATTATGTACCGCACATCATATGATTGATGGCAGCGACACTTTTTATTGCTATGGACGTGCCAGTCATCTGTGACCTGGGGGGATTGTTTTCTTCCTTAACCGCCAGTCTTTATTTGCTCTGGAAAGCTGTCTGTCCCTATTTATACCAGGGGGTATTTTTGAGGCTTGGGTTGTATATAGACAGATTGTAAATACCACAGGTCATGCCAAATAGCTATGTACTAGAGGATTATCTGGGGATCTAGTAAGGCCTGTCTGCTCTCACATCTTTGTGATTACGGCCCCCTCCAGCACACTTAGGCTTGTGTATCGGGCCCAGGGTGAATTGTGCAGCCTTTGTTCCAAACAAGTCCTCCACATGTGAACATGGCTGTACGGGTTTACCTCTAGCAGTTTTGGCCCTTAGGGCAGAGTCACACTTGCAAATCTCGCATTGTACTCGGCCCCATGTAAGACAATGCTGCAGCTCACATCTGCGAGTTTTTCTTCAGCCCTAATCGAACTGAGGAAAAAACTGCAGAATGTTGCAATTGTCTGAAAGAACAGTGTCACTCGCACCCATACAAGTGTATGGGTGCGAGAGAAACATCAGACTGCACTTGGATGTTATCCAAGTGCAGAGCGATATACTCACAGGCTGACAATAGAGGAGATGGGGGGGATTAATCCCTCCCTCTCCTCCGCAGCTGTGATCTGATCTCAGAAACAGACCACAGTCAGATGACACTCAGACCTCGCTCGCAGCAGAGCCTAAAGGTACCGTCACACTTAGCGACGCTCCAGTGATCCCACCAGCGATATGACCTGGCAGGGATCGCTGGAGCGTCGCTGGTGAGCTGTCAATCAGGCAGATCTCCACAGCGATCAGAGATCAGCCACCAGCGACCCGTGTAACGACGCTGTGCTTGGTAACCATAGTACACATCGGTTAGTAAGCAAAGCGCTTTGCTTATAGTTACCCGATGTGTACCTTGGCTACGTGTGCAGGGAGCCGGCTTCTAGAAGCTGTGGACCCTGCTAACCAAGGTAAATATGGGGTAACCAAGCAAAGCGCTTTGCTTGGTTACCTGATGTGTACCTTGGTTACCAGCGTCCGCAGATGCCGGTTCCCTGCTCCCTGCACATTCAGATCGTTGCTCTCTCGCTGTCAAACACAGCAATGTGCGCTTCACAGCGGGAGAGCAACGACCAAAAAATGGTCCAAGACATTCAGCAACGACCGGCGACCTCACAGCAGGGGCCAGGTCGTTGCTGGATGTCACACGCAACGACATCGCTAGCAAGATCGCTGTTGTGTTACAAAAACCGTGACTCAGCAGCGATGTCGCTTAGTGAGACTTAAGCCTAGTGTCATTAGCATATCACATGCCATGCTCTCACATCAGAAGCGATACGTAAGTGTTACTCTGCCCTCATGTAAAATAACCTGTGACTTTTTTTTTTTACTTGGAAGTAATAAAGTGTCACATTGACCATGATTGCCCCCTCCTAATTCAGATGTGACTATTAGTTGGCTTGTAGCACAGGCCTTTCTGATCTACCTACAATTGTAAGGCACCATTCGCACTTGCCTTGCTATGTACAATAAGGCCAGGCGTGTTGCTATAGTCCCGTTAAAAAAATAATAAAAAAAAATGTATAAAGCCGCTCTATGTCTCTATGCCTTCAATTTCTTACAGATGTTGGAACATGCCTTTTGTGACTGGTGCATGGTATATCTGCAAGCTGTGTTCCCATCATGTGCGCGGTATAGAGTAGCACAAGCATAGTCTCCGGCACTGCACTGCTGTGTGCGAGGCCTAAAGCCAGCCATACATATGCGAGCTCTGCTGAGCCTGCGTGTGCTCTCAATAGGGAGAAGGTATAAAATGTTGCTGGTCTCATCTGACATTGGCTTATCTCCCTTGAGATAAATTAATTTGGACATGCTAAAATTCAAGCATGCTATTCTTCCCAATATCTGGCATTGGGGAACATGCCCCGTATAGATCAGGTGTAGACCCACGTCCGCTAAAGTCATTGGGTTTGACTGAAAATATTCTTCTTCACTTCATGAAGCTTATTATAAATTGCTTTCTAGGTGGTACTTCACTCCTCATAAGCGATCGCTCTTTTCAAGTAATAATTCCCATTTATGCTGGAGAGGATGTAATTTAAAGGGAGATATTCTCACATATTTTGGTCTTGTCCCAAATTGAGATGTCTCTGGAGGGAGGTTAACCTTTTAATAAATCAAATTCTTGGAAATAGTATCACTATTACGTCTCAAATGGCTCTTCTATCATTAGATTTAGATAGCATTACCAAAGACAAATACCTAGTTATTCACATTTTTTTTAACCCCTTCAGCCCCGGGGCACTTTCCGTTTTTGTTTTTTGCTCCCCTTCTTTCGAGAGCCGTAACTTTTTTTTTTTATTTTTCCGTCAATCTTGCCATATGAGGGCTTGTTTTTTGCGGGACAAGTTGTACTTTTAAATGAAAACATAAGTTTTACCATATGGTGTACTGGAAAACAGCAAAAAAATTCCAAATGCGGAAAAATTGCAAAAAAAGTGTGATGGCACATTGGTTTTTGGGATGTTTTATTCACAGTGTTCACTATATGGTAAAACTAATGTGTGGGTGTGATGCCTCAGGTCGGTGCGAGTTTGTAGACACCAAACATGTATAGGTATACTTGTATCTAAGGGGTTAAAAAAAATTCACAAGTTTGTCCAATAAAAGTGGCGCACATTTTGCGCCATTTTCCGAAACACGTAGCGTTCTTATTTTTTGGGATCTATGGCCCAGTGACAGCTTATGTTTTGCGTCTCGAGCTGACGTTTCTAATGGTACCATTTTTGCGCAGATGCTACGTTTTGATCGCCTATTATTGCATTTTGCGTAAAACTTGCGGCGACCAAAAAACGTAATTTTGGCATTTTGAATTTTTTTGCCACTACACCGTTTACCAATCAGATTAATTGATTTTATATTTTGATCGGGCATTTCTGAATGCGGCGATACCAAATGTGTTTATTTATTTTTTAACCCTTTAATTTTCAATGGGGGGAAAGGGGGGTGATTTGAACTTTTAGGTTTTTTTTTTTGTTTTTTTTATTTTTTAAAACTTTTTTTTTACTTTTTGTTTTTTTTATTTTACTAGTCCCCCTAGGGGGCTA
The DNA here is from genome assembly GCF_048569485.1 of Anomaloglossus baeobatrachus. Taxonomy (NCBI): domain Eukaryota; kingdom Metazoa; phylum Chordata; class Amphibia; order Anura; family Aromobatidae; genus Anomaloglossus; species Anomaloglossus baeobatrachus. Next base: position 559,631,940 of record NC_134355.1, on the reverse strand, counting down.
TAGCGATCAGCAATCCGATCGCTCTTATCTATCTTCTGATCACAGCTATACAGCTGTAAACAGCAGATTCAGTCACTTTCTTTTTCTCTCTGCTCCGTGCCGAGGGAAAACGAAAGTGAAACATCATAGCTGCAGGCGTCATCACATGACCCTGTGCTACGATGGCAACCACCGATCGTCACGTGATCACACACGTGACTTCCGGTGGGGGCGGCGGTAAGTAAAAAACATGGCCGCGCGCATATAAATCTTGATGCCAGACTTTGGCAGCAAGATTTAAGTGGTTAATGGCCGCGGGTGGAAGCGATTCCACCCGCGGCTAGCAGGCACACGTCAGCTGTTGAAAACAGCTGATATGTGTGCCGATCGCCGCCGCCTGCCCGTGGCAGTGGGCGGGGCTTAACGGGACACGCTCCATGACGGATATATCCGTCCATGGTCGTGAAGGGGTTAATTGTCAAAATTCACATAGCTAAATTGAAAAAGACAGATATACTAACTATTACAGAAATTAATGAAACGATAATGCTTCATAATAGAGAGAAGTTTCGCCGCTTTTAATAATTGATACTCAAAATGCCAAAAAATTTGGGAAAGATGGAATAACCTAATGATAAACAACTCTATTTAAACCTGTTTTTTTTTTTTTGTTTTTTTTTTCCCTATCCCAGTTATATATTTAATAATTTATGTTTCTAAAATATCCTTGTGGTTATGATTGATCGATATGTTGTAATTTGGTGATTTCCAATCCAATGAGTAAAGACGACAGATTAAAAGTTGATGTATTTTATTGTTATAGTAGTTTAGTATGTAGTGGTTACATTTAAAGGTAACATTGTATAACCTAGATTATTGACGTGTGTTGTTTACTAAAATCAGCAATGTATATTTTCATAACATGTCTGGTTATATTCGTATTACTTTTTGTTAAATTAATAAAAATATTTAAAAGAAAATATTCTTATTTGTATGGCAACCAAAAGTCCAAAATCTTTCCTCCAACATGTTACTATTCTGGGAATACCCCATTAAGCCGTTCCACCTCAGAGAAGTAAGTTAGGCTAAGTTCACACTTCCGTTGTTTTGCATCAGTCACAATCCGTAGCCTTGAGGAATTACGGTATCCTGCAAAATATTTTGCAGGAATCCTGTTTTTCCCCATAGGCTTCTATTAGTGACTGATTGTGACTGATGATGCTGCGTTGCATCCGCTGCGTCGCGGTCAGTTGTTTTTTAACTGACCGCCGGGCGGGAGCAACGCAGCATGTAACGTTTTTTGAGCAGCGCGATCCGTTGGCTTTTGCTGCGCATGCGCTCTCTGGCTCCCCGCCCCCGTAACCAGGATAAACATCGGGTAACCAAGCAATGCGCTTTGGTTAGTTACCCGATATTTACAGTGGTTACGGGTGCAGGGAGCCCGCGCTAAGCTGGTATCCAAGATAAATATCGGGTAACCAAGCAAAAAGTGCTTTGCTTTTAGTTACCCGATATTTACCCTGGATACAGTGTGCAAGGAAGCTGACACTTCACCACTCGGCTCCGCCCCCTCCCGCACTCCGCATGTACACACGCATGTAGACACATACATACATACACACACTCACTCACTCACCTGTCCCCAGCCATGCAGACCGCGGCACTGACGTCCTAAGCTCCGCCCCCCAAACTCCGCCCCCAGCACACAACGGAGTCCGACAAAGAAATTCTTTTCTTTGTCACTGTTGTCATCCGTTGTACAACCCATCAGTCACATGCGTCAAGCAACGCATGTGACTGAGGCAAAACAACTGAAGTGTGAACTTAGCCTTATTCCCTATATACAGAATAGAGGATAACTTGCCGATCGCTGGCAATGTCAGTGCTCGGAACACACTTGATCTCGAGATTAGGGCTCTGTAGATCCCGGTCTTGAATGCGGTTACGATGCGCATGCTCGGCCTCCTCTCCATTTTTCATCTATGGAAATGATGTAAATAGCGGAGCGCAGTATTCTTCTGCGTCCATAGATGATAAATGGAGCTGAGGAGGAGGAGCATGCGCATCTCCACTGCATTCAAGAAAGGGCTCTGCAGATCCTGGTTTTTAGAGCCCTGTTCTCGGAATCGTTGGGGCATGAGCTGGGATAGGGAAAAGTTACTACCGTACTTTGGGTCTAACATATTAAAGGGTTGATCAATCTTAAAGGGAACCTGTCACCACTTTTTTGGCGTATAAGCTGCGGCCACCATCACTGTGCTCTTATTATATACAGCATTCTAACATGCTGTATATAAGAGCCAAGGCTGCTGTGAGAACATAAACACTTTAAAAAAATACTTACCTAGAAGGTCGCTCTGATGGTTTCCTTATTCTGAAGCCGCGGTGCATGACGCGTCTACGTCATACATACGCGCAGGACCTCAATGCTGGCGCGTGTGTATAATGTATGAAGTAGACGCGTAATGCACCGTGGCTTCAGAATAAGGAAGACCAAGAAGGCAGAAAGGGGAGGCGCCACCCATCCGACCGCTGTGCATCAGAGCGACCTTTTTAGGTAAGTATTATAAAGTGTTTTTATGTTCTCACAGCGGCCTGGGCTCTTGTATACAGCATGCTAGAATGTTGTATACAAGAGCTTAGTGATGGTGACCGCAGCTTATAGGCTGAAAAAGTGGTTCCCTTTAATAACCCAATTTTGGGATGAATCTACTTTGACGATTAGTGTTTGTCTTCTGGGGAATCACTGTGTGACACTGCAAGCAAAATCTAGTATTATGTGAGTCCCTATGAAACCTGTGGGTGACTGTGTATAAGGGCCTGCACACAATAGTTTTGTTGCATTTTTTTTTCTGTGCAGTTTTGGTGCAGAACCTATCTCCTGATGCCAGCAAAGTGAATGGCAATCCTTAAGTCTCATGTACACAATGCTTATAAATCTGCAGCACGTCAATTCTTTTTTTGTTTCAGATTTCATCCATACTAATTAGGCCGGGGTCACCCTTGCGCGAGTCTGGCATCACAACAACCAGCACGGCCGCACACTCTCCGGACAGGAGCATTTCAGCTGCATAGAAATACATGCAGCCGATCGACTCCTGCCAGGAGAATGTGCAGCCGTGCCGGGTGATGTGATGTGAGACTCGCGTGTGTCACACATGAGTCACACGTGCGAGTGACTCCGGCCTTAGTGGGGAAAAATCTGCACCAAAAAGGAAAAAAATGCACATATTTTACGCTGCCAAGAGATGTGGAAATGGTTGAGAAATTTCTGCGTCAAATACTTGCTGTGTGCACATACTCTTACAGATAGGTTTCGCCTTCCAGGTGAGCACTGCAATGACTTTCCTCTTGGCGTCACAATCAGGTCACAGCCCCTTTCTTAATGGGGTGTATGGAGATGGGCTGGGACGGTAGGACTTTCCTTGCTGTATTGTCGCAGAGGGCATGCAGTCTGGTTTTCAATGATCAAACCTTCAAAATAGATTTCCTAGCGTGAGATCGGGTGACTGTAATGTCTGTGTCTCTGGTGTAAATACATTTTTCTGTCCCATACTTTGGAGGTATGACCCTTGGAGCGATGGAGAAATTCCTTTTGAGATATAATTGTGCCTAGAAGCGCTGTCATACGTTCCCAGGGCTAAAGTACGGTAAGTGGCCGTCCTTGGACTGCTGGGAAATGTAAACCTTTGTCCTTCTGGGAACTGAATTCCACATACCAGACGACTGCTAGTTATTTTTTACAATAGTGTATTGATGAGATATGTGTCACAGGAATTGTCTGTGATCAGATTTTCCTTCCGGCCTGGAAGACCTCGGCGATTGGATATCAATAGGGTTTGTAAGATTTTGTGTCTTGAAACCCTTCTGGTGGCTTAGGGACATTATGGCACTATATATATATATATGTGAACCCTAAGGCTATGTGTCCACGGTAGAATGTACCTGCGGATTTTTCTGCATGAAAATCCGCGACTTTCGCGGCAAATCCGCACCTTATTTTTGCCGCGGATTTTGATGCGGATTTTTTTTTCCCCCATTCTATACCCAAAATCCGCACCAAAATCCGCAACAATAATAGACATGCTGCAGATTTTTCCGGATCAAAATCCGCGGCAAATCCGCCGCGGAAAAATCCACAGCATGGACACAGCATTTCCAAAATGCCATTGAAATGGCTTGGAAGTGCCGCTGCTGTAGATTTTCGGAAAATCCGCGGCAAAATCCGCGGTAAATCCGCAGCGTGGGCACATAGCTTAAGGCTGTGTGCGCACGCTGCATCATTCTGGTGACCACAAAGATGCTCGTTTTTGGTCCTAAAAAAACGCTCCCTCTACATGCAGTTTTTGCAGCCTTTTGTTACCTTGTTTTTGCCCAGTGCATTTTTCAAGTCAAATCTATTGACTGGAAGGGCTCAAAAACACTGGCAAAAACGCAGAAAGAATTGACATGATGCATCTTTATGGTCACCACAAAGTCGCAGCCAAAAAAAAGCTGCACTGTGCGGACAGAAAAACTGAAATCTCATAGACTTTGCTGGCGAAGGAAATGCATGCGGTTTTGGGACCAAAACTGCACACAAAAAACACCGCATGCGCACAAGGCCTACGGCCCCCGATTCATTAGCTGTGGGAGGGGGGTTAAGTCATTTGTTTGTCTTCACTGAGGGACTTTGTGCTAAATTCATCAAACTTATCTCACACTGTTTGAGTTTAGCACATTTTAAAAGATTGGTTTTGGGTTTTTTTTACTTTTTTTTTTTTTTTTTTGTTGCTGCTTTGCGCCTTTTTAGAGGTTTTTATTTTCAACCATGCAGGAAAATATTACAGATTCTTTAAAAAGTTGAAAATTATGAATTAGCAGAAAGCATTTGGGTATTTTAAAACCATTCGCACATTTTCAAGCAAACCTCCTCTCCCCCTCCCCCCAAAAAACAAGGAGTGATGAAACTGGTTTAAAACTGACATAAAAGCCATAATGAATTTGGAGCAAAAGTAAAATATCTAGGATCCAAAATGTAATTTAAAGCACCACTCCAGCATTTTTTTTTCCCCAGTACTGGAGTGGTGTTTTTAACTTAAGATCCCAGCTCCTGGTCTTATACCTTATACTCACCCTCTGGCGGTTTCATCTTTTATCCGCCCCGCAGCACCATCTTGGGACCACAACTTCTGACTGACCAGAAGTAAGTTACATCACTATCTTTCAATGCAAGTCTATGAGAGCCAGAACGAGGCTCTCATAGACTTATATTGAAGATTCCCCTCTGGCACACACCATGAAACACTGGAGCCAACCGTCAGGTCACAAACTGCATGAGACAGAATAGCGAGGCTGTGGTAAAGAGAGAAAATGCTGGAGGGTATAAGACTTGGGGGCATGGATCTAAAATAAAATCACTACTTCAGCAGTGAGAAAAAAAAAGTGGAGTGGTGCTTTAAAATAAGTTGCAAAAGGAGTAATCGGGGCATAATCTGTGCTCCAAATAAAAATGGGTTGATCGCAGTAATTATTATGCAGTTATTGGCTGCAGACAATAAAAGACACAGGGAGCCACAGTGGACCTGGGGAGCGAGGGTGAGTGAAGCTCAACCCAACTTGGTTTTTTTTGTTTGCAGCTGGGAAAGGAAACTGAGATAAAACCTAAATAATCCCACTAACGGCTCCTGCAGTCCACCATATTTTCGACCTAAGTGCTATCCAACAAAAGATCGGATTGCACGCTGACCAATATTATTCATTGAAGTTGTCCACATGTCCTTTTTTTTTTTTCCTCTGATCACAGCATGCTCGATTTGCCTCCTAGAATCGGATGGCACTTGGCCATTCACGTTTAAAAAATTGGACCAGACTCAGATGACGTGCTCTGATATTCACAGACTGGAGAAGATGGAGGAACTTTATTCTTCTCCAAGTCTGAGAAAAACAGATCCCATTCTGATCAGTCTGTTTAGCACAATCAGACCATTTTTCTTGGATGGAGAAAAGACGATTGTGTGAACATAGCCTAACAGTTGTAATCTGTCATATCTGAAAATGGTGAAAATACTTGGAAAGGGCGTTTTCTCCTCGTGCCTGTGTGTTTCTTCGTGATACTCTTGAATTTCCTACTTTCTTTCTTTTCCCACGATAGGAGATTAATACCATAATTAAATTATAGTTGGCCTTGTATGACGTTACATTGCCACACACCCTCAGCCTTTTTGTTCTTTTAGGCACATAGTTGTGACTTATCGTGTGTGTGTATATGTATGTATATATGTGTGTGTGTGTATATGTGTGTATATGTATGTGTGTATATATATATATATATATATATATATATATATATATATATATATATATATATATATATATGTATATATGTATGTGTGTGTATATATATATTATATATATATATACATATACATGTATATGTGTGTGTGTGTGTATATATATATATATATATATATATATATATATTATATATATATATATATACATATACATGTATGTGTGTGTGTGTGTATGTATATATATATATATATATATATATATATATATATATATATATAATACACATGTATATGTGTATATATATATATATATATATATATATATATACATGTATATGTGTATATATATACATATACATGTATATGTGTATATATATATGTATATATATATACATGTATATATATATATACATGTATATGTGTGTGTGTGTATATGTATATATATATATATATATATATATATATATATATATATATAATAGTATATATACCAAGGAAATAGAAAAAAGGAGTCTTTTTATTTTTTTCCTGTTATCGTATATATAACAAATATATATATATATATATATATATATATATATATATATATATATATATATATATATATATATATATATATTTATAATGCTCCACAATACTCCGCTGCATGGGGGCCTCCACTATACCTCCCTGTCTCTAGTTTCATATGGGGGGTTACAGAGGTATTTCTTGTTCAGTTTCCATGTGGATACATCAGCACACCCCATTATATGCCATATGTATGGTGCTTTTCTCCCCTTGAAGTAGCGCTGTACATGTGGCACCCTGATGTACCGTAGCACACAGAGGACCACTACTACAAAGCCTTTCTGCTGACCAGACTCTATACATTAAAGTATAGACGTCATTTTTTTTTTTTTTTACTCCTGTTTTGAACTTTACTATGGCACAAATCATAAACTTACAAAGCCTCATATCAAAGGAGTTGTCCATGATTTTCTTTGTGTTAGAAGAACATGAAATGTTCTAATATAATCTTCTATCCCCCGCCATTGCAGTGTGGTTGTATTGTAGTCCCAGCAGTCGCGCATCACTGACTGGCATCCATGGTTGACATGACCTCTATAGCTTGTGACTGGCCACAGAGGTGATGCTGGCATATATGGTGACCGCTGCAGCCATTGATCTGTTGCAGCAGTGTTTTGATTGATATATAGTACATTATCAGTGCAGGACCGGCGGGGGCCACTAGTGACTATTCTTTCCAATACAACCCCTTTCACACCCTTGATTTACCACTATTATTTTTCTTCCTAATATATGTATTTACGGCCTCAGACACGGAAGTAGAAATAGACTGTGTAATCCGTCAGCTACACGGGTATAATCTGATTTTCCATTTTCCCTGGAGTGAACTATGGAATGAGTCACCGGGGAATGTGATCATTGCCGTCAGTATTTGTGCTGCCCTTACATGTTCGCTTGGTGTGTTGGAGAAGGTGAAGCCCATCACTATTGCCTGGAGACTGCGCCACTTTCCTCAGTCATGTCCTGGTTTGTTGGGTTCAGTCTTACATGAGTAATACTTTCTCGTGGGAAACTTGACAAATCTTCATTTAGAAACATTTGATTATGGCCATGCCATGCAGTTTGTATGTATATACGGTATACAGGATTGCATTATAGAAAATTGTAGGCTTTTTTTTTTTTATCCAAAACATGAATAAGTGGAGGAATAGTTGCCTTCCAGTGCCCCTGTGCATCCACTGCAGGCCACACCAGGGGTCTCTGCCGGCCCCCGATATGATTTCTGCCCCATTCAGATGTTACAGCTGCAGCGGTCAGGTGATTAAAAGAGCAGATCATTGGATAAACATCTGATGATGCGCTTTTCTATTTACCTGACCGCTGCAGCCAATGACAGGCTGCAGCGGTGCTGTGAATTCTGAATGGGACCGTCAGTTTCTGAATATGTCACTGTTGGACAGCTCCTTTAACTATTACTGTTTTTTCCATATTTGTTTTTCACTAGGCTGATAAAATAAACTGGCACATTACCTGGGAACTACCAACAAGCCTACATGCTGACCTGGGTATTTTACTTAATGGACTCCTTTCTGTTAGAATTTTGGGACTTTTGAGTCATTTAATTAGGTTATCCACTACTCAGACAACCCCTTCTCAATTAACATATTCCCCAATGTAAAATATAGACTCTTTTTAAATGCCTTCGGTGCCATACCGTCCTAGTGACATCGGCGCTGAGTCTCCTGGGACTTGTATGACATTGGCCTTGTATGATATAACAATCATCGGCCACTAATGGGCCAGTTCACTCTCCCTTCCTTTGGACATCATTGATATCCGGAAGACGTGAGAGCTGCTGTCTGTCTTCTTTCAGATGTCAGTTAGGTCCAAAGAAAGTGGGAATGCAGTCGTCCATTAGTGGCTGCAGGATTCATGTGATATGATGTCACGCGAGCCTTGGGAGATCCAGCTGCGATGTCACTTGCACCAGAGGTGAGTATAGGTGTTATTATTTTACATAGGTGAAATGGTGATGGATTGATTTTCGGAGTAGTGGACAACCCCTTTAAGGGTAACCTAAAAATGGTATTTTTGCTATGTGCAAATGTGTGCACCAAGTTTTCTCATGTTTACAGCCACATCACGCGCACATACTGGAGAAATGATGCCTTCGTTCACATGCAGCCCACAAAAATAGCTCCAGGCTAGTGCCCCAGACAGTGACGACAGCTCGCAAGCTTCTAGACTACATCAGCTAGTATCTCTGTGACAGATTCTCCCATTTGGCAGCGTTCTCATTTGTGTTTTAAATATCTTTTTTTTTTTTTTTTTTTTTAATTTTATTTTATTTTTAGCCTGACCACCAAACTTTCTTTGTCCACATCTCGGTCCGATACATGCATTCATCCATGGCTCTTAGATCTGTTCTGAAACCATCTTATGTCCGCTGCATGAGACTGAAAAATGTAATTAAAACCAATTGTAGAAATCTATTAATCACATAAGACTATGTTCACACAGTGCGTTTTTTTTTTCTGCAGCAAAACCTGATCTCTGGCAGTAAAAAAAACTACCTTTTTTTTTCTTTAATTTTTTTTATTGCTTTTGATGGTGAAAAAAGCAGGAAAAGCGCTGAAACAATTGACACGTTTCTTCAGAAAGCAAAGCAGTTTTCCATTTGTCAGGAAATAAAAAACAATCATGCATTAGATTTCTGAAACCTCAGAGGTTTTGCTGGGACAGTGAAAAGCAGCTTTTTATTATCATGGATCTGCATAAAGCCAAGGCAAAAAATAAACCATGTGTGAACGTAGCTTAACATGTCCAACATGCTTAAAAGGAACCAATCACCAGAATTTTCATATATAACCTAAAGCCAATGCTATACTGGCACTATCAGGCTAATCCCCATACATACCTGTAGTGGTCAGCTCAGATGTATGGGTTTTGAAATCCAAGAAAGTAAAGTTTATAAAATCAGCAGCTTCTTGAGTGACAGCAGCTGAGGAGCAGATAATTGCTGGGGGCATGCATAGTTATCCCCTCCCCCTGTTAGAATTAGCATAAGTATTATACAATCGATGTAACTTTTCTCTTCCAAGACGTGTGAGGCCATACCCATGTGACCAGAAGGGGCGGGGCCTCAGCCAACAAAGCTGATACCACGAAACAACATTTTTCTGTTGGCTGAGGCCCCGCCCCTTCTGGTCACATGTGTATGATTTCATACAGGTCCTGCTAGTGAAAAAGTCAATCGATGGTATATTTCTTATGCTAATTTTAATGGGTGAGGGGATAACTATGCATACCCCCCAGATATTGTCTGATCCTCAGCTGCTGTCACTCAAGAAGCTGCTGATTTTATAAGCTTTTCTTGAATTTCAAAACCTACATATCCGAGCTGACCACTACAGGTATGTGTAGAATCAGCCTGATAGCATAGTATAGCACTGGCTTTAGGTTATATATGAAAATCCTGGTGATTGGTTCCCTTTAAAAAAAAAAAATGCAATTTCTCATTGTATCACTTTTTTTACAACACAAGTGCCATAACCAGAAGAATATTAAATGCACAAGATTGATACATGGGCTTTAAAGATCATGGTTCTCCTGTATCAGAATAGAGGCAATCGGAGACACCTATCCCGGTAATTCAAAACTGCAATTTAATCTGTTTTTGCAGAGAGGCCATCAGTCTGCTGGTCTAGCCAAAATCGTCAGGTTCGGACAACTTCTATCTAATGTATATGAGGGTTTTCGTCCATTAATCCACATATCTAATAATATAATAAACCATTCAAAGTAATGCGGTGACTTTGCGGAGTTCTGACGTTCCACCTCTTTTGTTATTTGATAAAGTGTCTTTGGATTAATTATGTGGCAGATCCAGTCATTTTGGTGGGATTGCCCAGCTAATTATCCCTAATCACCAGTGATGGCTAAGGAGCAGATAATCCATCGTCATTACGGCAATTGCAGAGAAAATCCCCTTTCTGGTTTAATGTGAAATTTAGACATTGTGTTCGGATATGGGTGGGTGTTTTTACATGACGAGGGTGTTTTTTCCCCTTTCACATTGCTGAATCTTACTGGTGTGATGTGGTTGAGAAAATTCTAAGATCTATGCCAGTATATCACAAAAGTGAGTACACCTCTCACATTTTTTTGTAACTATTTCATTATATTTTTTTCTTATTTTTTCGGTCACCACACCTCCTTTTAAAAAAAATACACAAAAAAGCAATCAAAAGGCCTTCTGAAACTAAATTTGTATCATTAAATACATCAGCTCGCCACAGGAAAAAAGCCACCATGCCATAGATTTGCTATCCGTTTTTCTTTTCTTTTTTTAAAAAAAATCTTTTTTTTTTTTTTTTTTTTTTTTACTAGTTAAATGTATACAATTTTGGTTTAATTTTACATGTACTGATTTCAGGAATCAGATTTCCCATGTTATTTTTACCATGCAACAAACCGTTAAAACAAAACCCATAAAATAATGGCAGAATTGCCTAGTTTTCATTATTTCACTCCACTTGGAGTTTTTTTTTTTCTTCTCTACATTACATGGGAAAATTAATGGTGTCATTGAAACCAACCATTTGTCCTGTGAAAAAGAAGCCCTCATATGGCTAGGTTGATGAAAAATTCAAAAAAAGTTATGGCTTTCAGAAGAAAAGAGAAAAAGGAAGCGTAAAAATGAAAAAGTACCTGGGAGTGAAGGGCTTTAATGAAGGTTTCTGGGAGTCCAACATTAAAGGGGTTGACCCATACTCGTGACAAAACCTTTTCTTTCCCCATGTTTGACCCCGTTAAAATAAAAAAAAATAGCTTATACTCCCCTCCTGTGATGGTGCCAGTCATGCGTCGTGGACGCTCACGTTCCCACGGATCACGTGAGGCTGTGATGTCATGCGAGCCCCGCGTAAAATCCCACCGGTTTCTGTCCCCCGCTTTTGCTGCATTGTTTGAGGATACATTTTTCAGCTGCAAAAGCAGATCAGCTTTTTAAAAAACCGCATCACCTGAAAGGTTTTTGAGCTCATAGATAATGTTTTCAATAGCAAAAATAACGGACAATGCTTCAAACATAAGTACAATTAAACTGATGAATGAGAGTACTGTAATGAACAACAGCTAGAAGAAAATTTAGGATTCAGTATGTTTGAGATGGAAGGCCACAGTGCTGCTCATGTAAATGAGGAACAAACAGATTACAACAGAAGAACAGAAAAATGATAATTTAGAATTAGATGATCTTGTTGAAGCTGCTTCAAAACATTCATATTAATCACATGCGCTGTGTTGTGCACACGCTGCAGCTGGCAATAAGAGTCTGCAAGACGGACATGCTGGAAATCTGATTGGAAAAGTGAGGAAATTGGTTATTGCCGCCAGAACTCCTAAAATCGATTTCATCTTGAAGAGACGTGCTGAAAAATGGGCAATTGTCGATCAAGCCACTCGATGGGGCAGCACTTATTTAATGATTGAGCGATTGCTTGAACTAAAACTGTTTCTTATAGATATGGCGAACCCTCAGGTAACCCTAAATGAAGGTCAATGGACACAGGTGGCTGAATTGAAGGAATTGCTTAATCACCCATTTACCGTGACTAAAAATTAACCAGCTGACTATTTAATTCCTGGCATTTTCATAATGGAGTGGAAGAACTTGCTATTTTGCCTGTCCCAAAGAGGAGGTTTAATCGCAGATGGCATTTCTGCTTCAATAAAAAGAGAAACACAGCTATTGAAAAATAAAATCCTTCTGGAAACTGTTTATGTGGACCCAAGTCATCGTATACTGCTTGATGATCAACAGCTTACTAAAGGAAAAGACGCTCTGACCGAGGTAGCAGTTACGATAAGTGGCCTACAGGACTGCCAGGCGCAAGAGGACTTGGGTCCTGACCGTGCTACTGCTGCCATATCTTCATCCTCATCAGATGAGGAGTTTAACTTTGACAAGTATTTGTATGACATGGAGCAAGCAAAGCTCTGACGCAAATAAAGAGGTTTCACTCCGTTTCCTATAGCAGCAGATTGACCAGATTTCAGTAAAATGTTTCACTTGCTCTCAAAGAAATTAGAAAAATTCAACCGTTCATCAAAACTGACTGTGCTTGAGGCAATTCCTTTATACCCGGAAATTGTTAGTGATGTTGCCCATGTGGTTATGGCTTTGCCTCCAACCCAAGTTACTGTAGAGAGGTTGTTCTCTAGCCTTAACATTATTAGGTCAGATTTGAGGTCATCTGCGAAGGAGGATCTGATGGAGGCAATTCTATTTCTTACAACAAATTCATAGACTGCACAAATGTTTAGTATGTTTTTGTTGAAAACTGTTTTTTGCCACTTATATATAACACTATGTAATATATTATGTAAGTGGCAAAAAAAACAGTTTTCAACAAAAACATACTAAATAACATTTAGTATATTGCTTATATTTAAGTGAAAAATGTATTGTAGTGCAATGTGAACATCAGACATTTAATAATTTTTTATGATACAATATTCAAGATATTTACATAGAACATAAAATATATTTATTGGAATTCAACTTTAGAACACAAAAAACTGTAATTGTAAATATATATATATATATATATATATATATATATATATATATATATATATATATATATATATATTAATATATATATATATATATATATTATACATGCGCACACACACAAGATATATATGTAATCTACTGTATATTACATATTGTATAACATTTACAATTTATTACAGTTTTTTGTGTTCTAAAGTTGAATTCCAATAAATGTTTTATGTTCTATCTGAATATCTTGATTATTGTAACAAAAAAATGAATAAATGTCTGATCTTCACATTGTACTACAATAAATTTTCACTTAACTATAAGCAATATATGTCGGAGTCGGTGCAAGGGAAATTAAGGAGCCGGAGTCGCAGGTTTGGCTTACCGACTCCACCGCCCTGCAACTTATATATCCAAAGGTGGGGTGAGAGAAACTGGAGGTGATTAGGTGCGCGGTTCGCATGATGTAACAGCTTATGAGCCTTGGGAACACAAACGCTGGCACGGGAGGTGACTATAAGCGGTTTTATTTTAACTAGAGCAAACATGGGGAATGAGAAGGGGCTCTATGGGGAGATGAAAAAATTTTTGTTCAGCCCCTGCCCTCATACACAATGAAGCTGAGCTGCCACTTCAGTTCTAGTATCTTAGATCACGTGTAAATCAATAAAGTAGCTGCACCTCATCCCTCCCGTATGGGATGTTACATCAGACCACTGTAAAGCTCCGTGCTGCTGCAGAGATCAGTGGGCGGGGCTGCTGGCTCCATACTCCTCCTACCTGTCACACCCCCTGTTCTAAGACTGGAGAGAAGCAAGTATCAGGGGCTTGCAGGTAGGAGCATACAGCCAATGGCCTCTCCCCACTACCCCCCCCTCCGTTCTCTGCAGCAGCACGGAGCTTTACACTGGTCTGTGATGTAACGTCCCATACGTGAGGCGTGAGCAGCAGATACTATTTTATTGAATTACAAGTGATCTAAAGATACTAGGACTGCAGTGGCAGCTCAGCTTCATAGTGTACAAAGGGCAGGGACAGTACAAACATGTTTTATCTCCTCGCCATACCTCTTTTTTGTCTCATCCTGTACATTGTTAGGCTATGTTCACACTAGAAAAATGATTTTTCTTAAGAAAATTTCTTAAGAAATTTCTTAAGAGTGCACCTGTGTTAAAAAACGCACCAAAAACGCACCTGCGTTTTTGGTGCGTTTTTGGTGCGTTTTTACCACTGGTTGCTCCCTGCGTTATTGTGCCAATTATATATGGCAAAAAACGCAGTTAGCTGCAGAAAAGAAGTGACATGCTCATTCTTTTTCTTAAGAAAATCTACTGAAAGAATTTTCTTAAGAAAAAAACGCAGTGTGCGCACAGCTAATTTTTTTTGCCATAGGTTTTGCTGGGGAATGTCTGCAGAAAGGTTACAAGAATTTCTCAAGAAATTTCTGCAGCAAAAACGGACCAAAAACGCAGGTGAAAAACGCAGTGTGTGAACATAGCCTTACATTGTTTCAGATTTGAAAGCTGCAAGAGTTAGAATCAATCGTACAACAGATCTGACTCTGGAATGAACAGAAGCCATGACGCCGATGTGAACAGAACCTTAGTGAAACATTAGCCACAGGTTTCTCTTCTTTTTGTCTCCCACTGTTTGGATAAAAACAGGTTATCTTGGTTGAACTGGTTTAGCCACTTGTAAGTCAGTGAGACTGGAGTTCTGGTTTCCAAGCCATGAATGTGTAAGTGATACAGAAGGTTTATTGTGCTTGGATTGTATTCTTCATACAAGGCAAACGATTTCTTTTTTTCAGTAGTTTCATCCAGGAATATGCCCTAATAACCTGAACCCCCTCCCAAAAAAAGGTTTTCCATTCACTTCTATTTAAGTGCGTTTCCACTACTCGATAGCCTCTTTTGAATATCCCCAGTGTTCTGAATAAAATAAAAAAGGAAGTATACGTAACCCCCAGGTTAGTGCAGTTGCTCCGATCTATAGGCCCCCTGGCGATCGTAATATTTTGTCATGTGAGCACGCAACTCATCAGCGGCCACTACATATTAATATGTTCTTTCTATGTCCTACTCTTCGTCGTAAAACTCCCAGATCTTGAGCAGCAGTGGAGCAAGTCACCTAGGATTGAGTCCTCAATATAAAGGGTGGGCCATTTATATGGTGGTTGGTGATATCAACTTCCTGTTTGTAGCTCATTAGTATATGGGAGGGGGAAAACTTTTCAATATGGGTGGTGACCATGGCGGCTATTTTGAAGTCAGCCATTTTGGATCCAACTTTATTTTTTCCAATGGGAAGAGGGTCATGTAACACATCAAACATATTGAGAATTTTACAATAAAAACAATGGTGTTCTTGGTTTTAATGTAACTTTATTCGTTCATTAGTTATTTACAACTTTTGACCACTTGTGTTGGATTGTCAATGCAACCCTCTTCTCCCACTCTTGACACACTGATAGCAACACTGTAGAAGAAATGCTAGCACAGGCTTCCAGTATCCTTTGTTTCAGATGCTGCACATCTTGTATCTTCACAGCATAGACAATTGCCTTTAGATGACCCCAGAGATAAGTCTAATGGGGTGAGATTGGGAGGCCTTGGTGGCCATTCCACTGGCCCACAATGACCAATCCACTTTCCAGGACACGGTTCATGTAGGAATTCTCGGACCTGACACCCATAATGTGATGGTGCACCACATTAGGTCCGAGCATTCCTACATGAACAGTGTCCTGGAAAGTGGATTGGTCATTGTAGGCCAGTTGAATGGCCACCAAGGTTTCCTGATGTGCAGCATCTGAAACAGATACTGGAAGCCTTTGCTAGCATTTCTTCTGTGGTACTGCTATCAGTGTGTGAAGAGTGGGAGAAGAGGGTTGCATTGACAATCCAACACAATGGGCAGCACTTTGAACACATTTTATAAGCGGGCATAAAATTTAAAATAACTAATGAGCCAAGAATACTATTGTTTTTTGTTTTTTTTTTTTGTGAAATTCTCAAGTTTGATGTGTTACATGACCCTCTAATCATTGGAAAAAATAAAATTGGATCCAAAATGGCTGACTTCAAAATGGCCACCATGGTCACCACCCATCTTGAAACGTTTCCCCCCTCCAATATACTAATGAGCCGTAAACAGGAAGTAGATATCACCAATCATTCCCATTTTTTTATTTAGGTGTATCCATATAAATGGCCCACCCTGTACATGACCAGTGGCCTCTCCACCTATCCTCCGCTGATTGACATATGCATAGTATAGAAAGAAAGCTGTCTTAGTGCCGGGGTGTCTCTTGCCAAAATGATTAAAAAAACCGATCCAGCATCTTCCAGGTGTCTTCTGAACCTCCCCATTGATTTGTATGGAGCAGAAAACGCTTGAAGAATGCTCAGCTCACTTCTTTTTCCCGCTTGGCATGTTTTGAAACCTGCGCAGTTAAGACTCGTGCACAGCCAGTCATTTCCATACTTAAAACCGTATATGGTTACTCTTGACTTTTTGTTCAGGCGGGTTTTGCAACGGACCCACCAGAAAAAGACACTGCACATAACTCTAGTCATTGAAAAAGATGATAATAGACTTTTTTTTAGTTAATGTGAATATCATTAATAACTTCTCTTTTATTCTTGACTCGTTTTAGAAACTCTGACCACAATGGGAGAAATAGAAGGCACGTATCGGGTGCTGCAGACTCCAGGTGCCCGCCTAGGTGCCCAGAGGACCACTGGAATTAGTACACTAGAGCCGGGGCAGACCCTCAGCATGGCTTTCTCTTCACCTGCCAAGGCCACAAACCAGGATTCATTCTCATCTGTGCTACTTCTGGATGGTACTGTGCTTTCTGTCGAAGTAGGGGTATGTTTTCCACTATTAACATTTTATAATTCACACTAGAAGGTTGCCCGATTCTAACGTATCGGGTAGTCTAGAATGTGTATGTAGGGTAGCAGATTGAATAATAATAATATAATCAGCAAGTCTTGAATAATGATGGTTCATTTCTTGCTCGTTGGTCTCCCGCTGTGCAGCACGCATCGGCGTATTTGACAGTGAGAGAACAACGATCTGAATGGGCAGGGAGCCGGCGTACACTGGTAACCATGTTACACAATTGGGTAACTATGCAAAGCGTTTTGCTTAGTTACCCGATGTGTACCATGGTTACCAGCGTACGCCGGCTCAAGCACACATGTGCCGGGAGCCGGGGGTAAGGTGGTAACCATGGTACACATTGGGTAACTAACGAAAGCGCTTTCCATAGTTACAGGATTGTGTACCATTTGTTACCAGCGTACGTCAGTAAGCTGATAATCATGGTACACATTGGGTAACTATGCAAAGCGACAGTGCTGGTTTATTTTTTGCTTGTTGGTCTCCTGCTGTGCAGCACGCATCGGCGTGTTTGACAGCGGGAGACCAATGATCTGAATGGGCAGAGAGCCGGGGTAAGCTAGTAACTATGGTACACATCGGGTAACTATGCAAAGTGGTTTCCATAGTTACCCAATGTGTACACTGGTTAACAGCGTACGCCGGCTCCGGCACACGTGTGTCGAGAGTCGGGGTAAGCTAGTAACCATGTTACACATTGGGTAACTAAGCAAAGCGGTTTCTATAGTTACCCGATGTGTACCATGGTTACCAGCGTACGCCGGCTCCGGCACACGTGTGCCGGGAGCCGGGGTAAGCTAGTGGTTTCACACATCTGGCTTTTCTTGACTTTGTCGGATGCTGCGCGCCCCAGAGAAAATATGGGTCTTTTTAATAAAAATATTCTCTATATTTACTTCTCTCCAGCGATGTTGTCTCCGGCTCTGCTGCCTCCCGCTCCTTATCGCCGCTCATTATACTCACTGAATATTCAGTGCCTTGAGGAGCTGGAAGCAGGAACAGTGCTGGGGACTTCAGTGCCGGGGACCGCATCGCTGGGTGAGTGTACAGCAGAGTATGTGTGTGTGTGTGTGTGTGTGTACATGCATGTACACAATGTGTGTATGCGCATGGTGTATCCATGTGTGTCTGCTGTGTGTGTGTGTGTGTATACATATGTGCGCTGTGTGTGTATGCGCTCGGTGTATCTATGTGTGTCTGCTATGTGTGTGTATATACATGCATGTGCGCTGTGTGTATGCGCCCAGTGTATCCATGTGTGTCTGCTATGTGTGTATATGTGCTCAGTGTGTGTGTGTATACATGCATGTGCGCTGTGTATGCGCTCGGTGTATCTGTGTGTCTGCTATGTGTGTGTATATACATGCATGTGCGCTGTGTGTATGCGCCCAGTGTATCCATGTGTGTCTGCTATGTGTGTATATACATGCATGTGCGCTGTGTGTATGCGCCCAGTGTATCCATGTGTGTCTGCTGTGTGTGTATATGTGCTCAGTGTGTGTATATACATGCATGTGCGCTGTGTGTATGCGCCCAGTGTATCCATGTGTGTCTGCTATGTGTGTATATGTGCTCAGTGTGTGTGTGTGTGTATATACATTCATGTGCGCTGTGTATGCGCCCAGTGTATCCATGTGTGTCTGCTATGTGTGTATATGTGCTCAGTGTGTATGTATACATGCATGTGTGCTATGTATGTATACGTCGGTGTATCCATGTGTGTCTGCTATGTGTGTGTGTGTGTGTGTGTGTGTGTAACCGTACACTGTACAGCACAGTGGCTGCACCGCAACTTCCTGGTCACATGAAAACACGTGATCGGAGGTTGTCGCGCGGCAATTGTAGTGTACACAGTGCACGGGAGAGCGCCGGATGCGACAAAGTGGAGAAAAGGTAAGCGACAGTGCTGACGTGTGCCGGGAGCCGGGGTAAGCTAGTAACCATCTTACACATCGGTAACTAAGGAAAGCAGTTTCTATAGTTACCCGATATGTACTATGGATACCAGCCTACGCCGGCTCCGGCACACGTGTGCTAGTGGCTTTTCTCCACTTTGTCTTGTGGTGTGGGCTTCGGGTGCTGCAGCAGTCACCTGGGTGTCGGGCGTCTCCGTGTGGGTTCGGGGAATGCGTGTGGGGGGACGGGGCCAGGGTGAGCATCCAATGTGTGAGGGGGCGGGGCCTGGCCAAGCGTCCAATGCGTGCAGGATGCCGGGGCGAGCGGCCAATCCATGGGGGCGGGGCCAGGGCGAGCCGAGCGGCCAATCCGTGCTGGGGGGCGGGGCCATGCCGAGGCCAGCAGCCAATCCACTGGTTGTCACCGTAAGGACACAATTTTGGAGCAAGACAGACAGACAGACAGACAGACAGACAGACAGACAGACAGACAGACAGACAGACAGACAGACAGACAGACAGACAGACAGACAGACAGACAGACTAAGGCAATTATATATATAGATAGATGTTATGCTCACTTCGTTATTTCTTCATTTCCAAAGGTTAAAGCGTAACGTCTTAATTTTTAGTTAATAAATTAATAGTACACATGAAAATAAGCCGCTTTGTAATGTATCTTATCAGAGAAATCTGCTTCTTTCTCTGCCAGAATGGATCAGTCATTATCAAAATTCTCACTTCTGAGGTAAAATCTGTATTCAGTGAAGACTTTCCCATTACTGAGAGAGGCTATTACTGAGGAAATTCTATGAGAAGTTGACATTTTCACTGTTTAAAATTTTAGTTTTTTCAGCTCTTCTATTTTTATTAGTTTGGCGTTAAGTTTTTTATTTTTACAAATTAGGCCAGACCTGGGCAAGGGGCGGCCCGTGGGCCACATCCGGCCCGCCTACGCTCTGTGACCGGCCCGCCTGGTTCAGGGCGTCCTTCTTGGCTGGTCAGTGATGAGGGTAATCTGACCTGTTGTCCGGAGCACCAGGCTCCGGGAGGCCTGTGGTCAGATTGCCCTCATCACACACTGCGTGCCGGGAAGGGAACAGAGGACAGATCCTGCAGCGCCGTAGGCAGCGGAACGCAGGAATCTCTCCTCTGTTCCCTGCCCGACACTTTTCTCTGTGACACACGCGCGTCCTGATATCGTCAGTACGGCGCGCGTGTGTCATTTGAAAAGTTCCCGCCTGGCAGGAGAAGAAGCTGCAGTGGAGGGGGCCTGTACAGAGAGAAGCAGCGGCGGGGGCTCCTACGAATACAGCATCGGCGCAGCCTGGCCATGTGAAAGAGAAGCCGCTCAGCGGGGGGCTCGTACGGAGGTGCCTGAGGAGGGGACAATAAGAAGAGAGGTGAGTGGTTACTAGTAACCTGCGGGGACAATGGGGGGCGGGCGGGGGGGGGGGGGGAAGGGGGTAACTGTTGACAAATATTTGGGGTGTAGTAGTGTAGTATATAGTGGTGTAGTTTTATAGGGGTGTAGTGGTGTAGTATAATACAGGTGTAGTATATAGTGGTGTAGTGGTATAGTATAATACAGGTGTAATATATAGGGGTGTAGTATATAATACAGGTGTATATGTGGTGTAGTATAATATATACTCCTGTATTATATACTACACCCCTATATATTACACCTGTATTATACTACACCCCTATATACACCTGTATAATACAGGTGTATATGGAGGTGTAGTGGTGTAGTATAATACAGGTGTATATAGGGGTGTAGTGGTGTAGTATAATACAGGTGTATATATGGGTGTAGTATAATACAGGTGTACATAGGGGTGTAGTATAATACAGGTGTATATAGAGGTGTACTGGTGTAGTATAATACAGGTGTATATAGGGGTGTAGTATAATACAGGGGTAGTATATAGGGGTGTAGTATAATACAGGTGTATATAGGGGTGTAGTATAATACAGGTGTATATAGGGGCCGCCATTAACTTGAGAACGGTGGCAGTTATAGGCATAGAAGTGGTGTCTAGGTATAGAAAAGTAGCCATGCGTTATGCAATGAAACCATCTATAGCACCACCTGGTGGAAATCAACTGAGGTAGCATTTTTATCTCGAAAACGGAACGAGATAGAGAAAAAAAAGTGAATTAAAAAAATTGTAGGGCATCACCAATTCAATACGAATCGACACCTTGCATATAGTGGTTTCATTGCGTAGGGCATGGCTACTTTACTATACCTAGACACCACTTCTATGCCTATAGCTGCCGCCGTTCTCAAGTTAATGGCGGTGGACAGGATATGGTGGACACACTGTGTAATATGGATCTGTACTCTTGATAGGAAATGTTTAATGACCGAGTCATTAAGTCATTCATTTTAAGACCTACTATAATGTCGGCTTCTTTAGAAAACTATATTCATGAATCTACCCCACATCTAATTCAGATTCTTTCTATAGTAACCTCATTCTCTCATAGTAGATTAATAATAATTGTTACTTTCAGTGTTTAGGTGACGCTCTGGGGGTTATAGTTATGGAGTATGTGATGTTGTACAACAATCAAATTCCTCACTGAGCTCTTACCTGGCAGAAGAAAGTAAGGTTCTTCAGAGCCAAGGAATCTGCAGATGTGTTATAGGCTGGGAGTTCATTTGTAGCCTGCAAGAAACACACCCTGCTGGCTGATCTCCCCTGTCACGCCCGTAGGAGCCATTACTGTGGTCAAACAGAATTATCTTGCTAGTTAAAGATTTAGGGTATGTGTACACAGTTTGTTTTGTTTTTATTTTTGTTTTTTTTGAGCTGGTTGAAAATGACAAATTTTCTAGTGGAAACCATTTTAAGGAAAGCTTTTTCTTTGGGGTAGTTTTTGGAGGAGGTTTTATTTCCTGAAAAAGAACCTGTACGCACTAATTTGTAAAGTAAATACATGGCTGTAATACTAATCAATTAGATACATTTGGTGAAGAAATATGCTACTGTGTTTTTCCAAAAATAAGACTCTTTTTTTTTTTTTTTTTCTCTTGCCCCCTCCACCACCCCCCCCCCCCCCCCCCGGAAAAAAAAAGCACTAGGGCTTATTTTTTGAGGAGGTCTTATTCTTGAGGTCTTATTCTTGGAGAAACACAGTTTACCCCCAAAAAAGCAGACCCCCCCCCCCACCACTTCCCAGGAGACTCATACTTACCAGACCCGGACGTCAGCGTGGCTCCCATGTCCTCCTGTGATCTCCGGTGGGTGCTGCACGCAGTCCTCCCCTGCTTCTGGCTGACACACACAGCAGATCACACACATCACATCACGCGCTTCCGGACGCAGGGAATGATGGGAGAAAGTCACGTGTGTCCGCAGGTCCTGTGTCAGCAGGTCTTTGCGCTCCACTGCACAGCCTCTCCGGATTCTGCTGGTGAGAAGAAATCAGTGTCGCTGGATGTGGTGAGTGTGTGTGCACAATCTGATTGTATGTGTGTGAGAGCTGATGTATGTGGGGGTGCGATCACTGCAGGTCCTCTGCTCAGCGTCTAGTGAGTGTGATTGCAGGGTGTCTGCTTTCTCTAATGGAGTGTCCAGCAGTATCTAACTTTTTTAGCTGCATGGACACTTCATTATTGAACCTCAACTAGGGCTTATTTTCTGGCGAGGGCTTATATTTAAGCCTTGCTCTGAAAATGCTGAAAATCCTTGCTAGGGCTTATGTTTGGAAAAACACGTTATGTTTTTCTTGAGAATTTGAAGTTTTCTGCTAATTAGATTTCGCTGCTCAGGGGCCGGAGTGTGCACTGGGTCTTCTGCTCCCTGTCTGTGATTCCCCGGCCCCTCCGCTGCCTCCCATTTGTGAATGACAGATCACTGCTGAGATTTAAGAGAGGAGGCCTGTCATTCACAGACCAGAGGCAGTGGAAGGGCTGGGGAATCACAGATGGGGAGGAGGAGGGCCAATGTACAGTCCAGCCCCTGTGCACCAAAATCAAATTAGCAGAAAACTTCAAATAGTGATTTAAGAAGAACCACAAAGCGGATTTCTTTACCAAAGGTGTCAATGTAATCAGTATAACAGCCATGCCTTTGTTACTTTACAAAATCGTGCTGATAGGTTCTCTTTGTGATTTTGGTTGTGTATTCAATCGTTTTGTAGATTGGACGGGGTCTAATTTTGTTTCCTTTTTTCCAACAGAAAATGTTTCAAAGACATTAACATTATTTTCTCCCACCAGCTGGTTGTCAAAACCTAAGCCAGAAAAAGAGACTGAACTTATGAACGGCAAAGTTGTTTACAATAGAAATGAATAGGAAAAGTGTTTGGAAGCCTTTTTTTTGTTTTGTTTTTGTTTTTTTTTTTTCTTCAGGCTAGCTCCGAAATACTTCTTAAAGTACTCTGCATGTATGCACCCACACAAAGGTTCAGAAACAAAGGAGTTTTTACTCTAAAGGCCCCGTTACACGCAACGACGTATTAACGATATATCGCCGGGGTCATGGATTCCATGACGCACATCCGGCATAGTTAGCGATGTCGTTGCGTGTGACAGCAAGGAACGACCGTTAATGATGGAAAATACTCACTTTATCGTCAATCGCTGACACGTCGTTCCTTTTTAGAAAAAAAAAACGTTGATTGTTGAGCACGCAGGTTGTTCGTCGTTCCAGAGGCAGCACACATCGCTACGTGTGACACCCTGGGAACGACAAACTGCTTACCTGTGGCCACCGGCAATGAGGAAGGAAGGAGGTGGGCGGGATGTTACGTCCCGCTCATCTCTGCCCGTCCGCTTCTATTGGGCGGCCGCTTAGTGACGCAGAACGAACCGCCCCCCTTAGAAAGGAGGCGGTTCGCCGGACATAGTGACGTCGCTAGGCAAGTAAGTATAGTGTGACTGTTCCTAACGATTTTGTGCACCACGGGCAACGATTTGCCCGTGACGCACAAATGATGGTGGCGGGTGCTTTCACCAGCGATATCGCTGCGTGTAACACCCCCTTAAATGCACTAGAAAGGTGCATTTACTGCATCATTATCATGCAGAATTGAATCTAGAAGTTTTGTTTCACAATAATCATGCAGCTCAAACAGGCTGCCTATCACCTTAATTCATCGGGTGAAATGATCATTTGGTTTAATTCATTGGTCTCGTCAGCACATTGTTTTGTGTAAACAGGACTTGCGCTGCCGGGAACATTGCCAGCCTGAGGGTATGTGCCCGCGATCTGCACACGCCGCGTTCAAAATGCAGCTATTCCTGATCATGGACACGTACCCCAGGTTGGTCTCGGTGCACATCTGAAGCGCATTCTGCCTTTATAAACTAGTATTAAATATTTCATAATCAGTGGGCATTTACGTTAACGCTCCTTCATTTACAATACATGTGAATGGGGTTTTCCTATCGAATCCACCCCAAAATGTGCAGCAAATATGGCACCTGTGATTTAATAGTCCCAGAAAATGATTTTTTCCAGTAAACATACGATGTTATAAAGCATATATTGAATGTATTTGGCTTTGTTTTTCGTTCTTCACATTTGGCGGTATTCTTCCTCTATAGTTGTTTACTGTATCAGTTGATTGTCTGCCGTTGGCATGTGTGGCTGCGTGGCGGGTAGGGAAGGCGCAGTCAGGACTTCCCATGTAATCCTGTGCTGGACGGCGTGTAATGACGATGAGCAGCTGGTATTCTCAGGCCAGCTTTGTTTTCAATGGAAAGCAGATGGACTCGGGATAAGCTCTGCTAACAAGCTTTGCTCTTTTTACCTTTTGTGTGTACAAATCCCCCTTTAGCAGTTGTGCGTGGACATAATTTTCTATTTTTTAGGCACTGTAAATGTAACTATCTTTAGTTTTGGGGTATGTTTTTCTTTTTTTTTTTTTTTTTTTTGTATTGTTACATCTAATTATAGCCCCTTGTCTACAGATGGGAGACAAGTCTACAAGGGGGCGCTACAGTCGAGACGCCACTGATACATTCTGCACCAAGTCAGTGTCCAAATAACTGCTGTCATAAACTACGATTAGCTGTTATGGAGTGAGATGGCCTTTCACCTTGTGACTATTGACAATGAAGACTTCAATGCGGGCGTCACACGGTACGATATATCGGGCGATATGTCGGCGGGGTCACGTCGTAAGCGACGCACATCTGACATCGTTTGATATATTGTAGCGTGTGACAGCTACGAGCGACGGTGAACGAGCAAAAATATTCACCTTATCGTTGCTCGTTGACACGTCGCTCATTTTCAAAAAGTCGTTTCTTCTGTGCGCCGGTTGTTCATCGTTCCCATGGCAGCACACGTCGCTCCGTGTGACACCCCGGGAACGATGAACTGCAGCTTACCTGCGTCCCGCCGGCAATGAGGAAGGAAAGAGGTGGGCGAGATGTTTACGTCCCGCTCATCTCCGCCCCTCCGCTTCTATTGGCCGGCCGCTGTGTGGTGTCGCTGTGACGCCGAACGTCCCTCTATCTTCAAGAGGATGTTCGCCGCCCACAGCGAGGTCGTCCGGGAGGTAAGTGCGTGTGACAGGGGGTTAACAACTTTGTGCGCCACAGGCAACTAATTGCCCGTGACGCACAAACGACGGGGGCAGGTACGATCGCTCATGCGATCGCACGATAGATCTTCCCGTGTGACACCGGCATTAGCCTCTGTCATCTGCAAACCTTGTTGCTCATAATGTCAGCATAGTTCTCTAATGTAACTTAGGCCTGTTTCACACATTCGGCATTTCGCCAGATGCCGGATCCGGCACGCATGCAGTACATTCATTTACAGTGGAAGCGCAACACCATGCGGTTGTGAGCTTCATGCACAACCGCATTTGTCCGCAGGGTGTCGCGCTTCCACTGTAAATGCATGTACTGTACTGCATGCGTGCCGGATGTGTGTAACGGGCCTTAATAGTATTAAGTTCACACGTCCGGTAATTATTCGTGAGGATCCAGCAGCAATCTGTTGACCAAAAAAGTTGTGCAAATGGATCCCTTTTTTTAACACTGAAGTCTATGGAAAACTGATCTGTTAAATAGTTATCCGTTTTTCATTCATTTGAAAAGGATCCATTTGTTGCTTAGTGGATCAGTTTCAAATTAAAGAAAACTAATGACTATTTAACGGATCCGTTTTCCATAGACTTCAATGTGAAAAAAAATTCATTTAGTTAAAGATATATTTTTTGTTTTCTTTTATTTACCCTGACAAAGTTGTATCTGCGCAAATTTTGTTAACAGTTTGCTGCTGGATCTGTTCTGATGGATAATTACTGGACTTGTGAACTGACCCACAAGTCGGATGATGTAAGGATATTACCTCTGTGCTATGGGTTTCTATGAGACACAGAGCATTCAGATACAGGAAGGCCCCATTGATTTCTATGAGCATTGTATTAGTTGGTGTTTATGGTAGCAGATCTGCAAGATGTGCCCTTAGATCTGTACAGAGACGTCCGTTTCATGTGCTTCCACTTTTGAAAACCCTATTGACGTGTACTGTGCTTTCCTGTGGGTTTTATCTCCAGAATCTGCATTGTGAATCCGCAACAAACGGCTCGGGTTGTACAGAGCTGCTCTACAGTAGTGTGAATGGTCCCTAGAGGCTTTGCTGTGTGGGTGCCAGGAGCTCATGGAAGAGAAGGTTATTATGTTTAATATGGTGGTGTCCACGTACTTTATTGCTATTTCGGCATACAGTGTCATTTCTATATATCAGGGGTGCGGAGTCTATTTTCTGCAAAGGGCTATTTGGATATTGTGACAGAACAGCCAGGAAGATCAAACCGATAACCCACCGCTGCCCCCAAACGTTACGAACAGCAGTCCACTGCCGCCAATGTTCAGAACCATACACAAATGTTTAACAATTGATGGACAAGGCCACGGATGCTTTCACTATTTTGAATATTATTGGGCGCTTTACCAGTGAACGGTTAGTATATACCCACCGCGTGTGTGTGTGTGTGTGTGTGTGTGTGTGTGTGTGTGTGTGTGTGTATACACATACATGTTACATATGCTTTGATTCGGTTGCTGCCAAGCTGCACAATAACCCAACAGAATCTAGATGCCACCAACAATCGTTTATGCAGGCCCATTGGACACCTGTTACTGGCAATGTTTGGTTTCACAAGGATTCAGTGATGCAGTTTATAGAGCAAAAGGGACGAAACTATTCCTTTTTTTTTTTATATATATATTTAAAGGGAACCTGTCACCAGATTTTTCATGTATAAACCAAAACTACCACCTTCAGAAGCGCCTTTGCTGCAGTCCGTAAAGGTGCATATTATCCCCTGATACCCCCTGTAAACCACCCAAATACCTTTTTGAATATCTCTGTGCTGTATTTAAATCCGGATGGTCCGGTCCAGTGGGCATCCTTGGTGCGACTTTTGTCCCTCCTCTTTCTACTGAAAGCCATCCTCTTGTTATTGACATGGATGATGGCTCCTGCATCATCCACATGCGTAGCTATCTGAAATCTCAAACCTGCGCAGAGACCTCGCCAGCTCGCGCAGGCACACTTTGCTCTGCCCTACTGTAGGCAGACCCGAACACCTAAGTGCGCATGCTTAAAATGAAAAGGTCTCTGCCCAAACGTGAGATTTTGCCCAGGTATGTGGATGATACAGAAGACGACATCCACGCGGCCGGGTGAAATATAGGGCCATTTCCCGCATGTGCATTTATGTATTAGGCTCTACCCACAGCAGGGCAGAGCGAAGTGTACCTGTGCGATTCGGCGATATCTCTGCACAGGCGAGCGTTTTCACCCTTGATATGTGGATGATGCAGGAGGCGTCATCCACGTTAGTCATAACGAGAATGGCTATCCGCGTGTAAAGGAGGGACAGAAGCCGCACCAAGGACACCCATCAGATTGGACGGTCTGGATTTACATACAGCACAGGTATTTGTTGTGTGGACAGGGGGAGTAAGGGGATAATATGCATCTTTTATGCAATGCAGCACAGGCGCTGCTGAAAGTGGTAGTTTTGGTTTATGCATGAAAAATCTGGTGACCGATTCCCTGTAATCCGAAAGTAGGCAGAGTGTTTAAAATAAACAAAAGATATTACAAAGGGGACAAAACAATACAGTATATACAATCATAAAATATATGTATATATATACAATACATAAAAGAAAAGTACTTGATCTGTGGTTGCACGGATAGCACAATTCTTTTTTATGGAAGGAAGAACTCCGATTGAAATGTGGAACATTCCTACAGCGAACTCTATCTTCCAGCATTGAACAAGGACCATAATTCCAAATCTGTACTTATTGGTGATTTCAGATGTGGTCTGATCAATGGGATGCATCTCAGGTCCCAGAAATGATGGGATCACTGATCGTCAGTTAATTTGCTCCCACCCACCCCCCTTGGAGGTCTCATGTGGAAGATATTAATGCTATATTTCCTGTTATGATTTTAGCTTTCCATAAATGGAAAACATGGGATATACAAGCCCATCCTTCTGGTTGATATTAATTTTTGGCTGATGAACAGATTGCACAGCAATGCAAGTACATAGTTTGTGTCCCTCAGGATCACAGTGTCAAAAATGTGTCTCCCATAATTATAGGACTTATGCCTGTCACAAGAAAAACAACAATATTTATAACTGGAATCTGGTGTCATTTTGCTTGTAGTCCATCCTTTGAAAAGAGAAACACACAAGGGTGAGAAGTGTCCCCTCCAAGCCTTTTGTCCGGACTTTGTGTGGGCTGGCCCTGAGGTAAAATCGTTTACACCAGGGGGGTTGTAGCTGAACAGGGGTCAGATGTAGGTTAGAGTGCGAACTCTTGTTTCCTTTCCAAGTTATGATGAGACATGTTTTTTTATAGCTTGGTTGTATTTTACCATTACATCATGACAGATATATATAACATAATTCACAGGCCATACAAAATTACCAACTTAAAAATCAGCCTGTTATGTTTGGTGAAGCATTTAATTCACTCGCCCCAATGTGATGGCTGAAGCTGCTTCTCTTGTTGTGATGTTATGGATGATGTTGCTACTCACAACTGCTGTTCTAGATTTCCGTCACTACTCGGAATAGTCCGTTGTTCTGAGCACACAAATATTTTAATGAATGTTTCCTCAAAGTGGTAAATTCATCACTATTCACGTAACGTAGAACTCAAGTATTGGGAGATCTGCTATATACTTCACTCAGAATGCACCTAGATGGCTGTATATACATTACATAGAATACACTTGGACAGGTATATATACATTACATAGGAGATACTAAAGCTGGGTTATATACATGACTTGGGAGACACTGAGACTGATGTATACTCATCACTTAGGAGACACCAAAACATCTGTACATTTTACGTACATAACTTACACTGACTGCTTTATATACATCAGTTAGGATGCATTGGGACTACTGCAGATACATCACATGGTAGACATTCAGACTGTTGTATATACATTACATAGGAGACACAAAACTGCAATATATGCATCACATAGGAGACACTGAGACTGCGGTATATACATTTTAAAGAGTACACTGGGACTGCTGCAGATACAATACAGAGAATACACAGGAACATAACAAAAGAGACACTGAGACTTCTCTATGGGAGACATCAAGACGGCTGTGTATACATCACAAAGGAGACAGTCAGACTGCTGTATATAAATTACATAGAAGACACCAAGACTTCTGTATATACAGTTCAGACCAAAAGTTTGGACACATCTGCTCATCTCTAGAACAACTGTTAAGAGGAGACTTTGTGCAGGAGGCCTTCATGGTAAAATAGCTGCTAGGAAACCACTGCTAAGGACAGGCAACAAGCAGAAGAGACTTGTTTGGGCTAAAGAACACAAGGAATGGACATTAGACCAGTGGAAATCTGTGCTTTGGTCTGATGGGTCCAAATTTGAGATCTTTGGATCCAACCACCGTGTCTTTGTAGAAAAGGTGAACAGATGGACTCTACATAGCTGGTTCCCTCCATGAATCATGGAGGAGGAGGTGTGATGGTGTGGGGGTGCTTTGCTGGTGACACTGTTGGGGATTTATTCAAAATTGAAGGCATAGATAACCAGCATGGCTACCACAGCATCTTGCAGCGGCATGCTATTCCATCCGGTTTGCGTTTAGTTGGACCATCATTTATTGTTCAACAGGACAATGACCCCAAACACACCTCCAGGCTGTGTAAGGGCTATTTGACTAAGAAGGAGAGTGATGGGATGCTACACCAGATGACCTGGCCTCCACAGTCACCAGACCTGAACCCAATCGAGATGGTTTGAGGGTGAGCTGGACCGCAGAGTGAAGGCAAAAGGACCAACAAGTGCTAAGCATTTCTGGGAACTCCTTCAAGACTGTTGGAAAACCATTTCCGGTGACTACCTCTTGAAGCTCATCAAAAGAATGCCAAGAGTGTGCAAAGCAGTAATCAAAGCAAAAGGTGTCCACTTTGAAGAACCTAGAATATAAGACATATTTTCAGTTGATTCACACTTTAAGTATTTCATTCCACATGTTTTAATTCATAGTTTTGATGCCTTCAATGTGAATCTACAATTTTCAGAGTCCAGAAAATAAAGAAAACTCCTTGAATGAGAAGGTGTGTCCAAACTTTTGGTCTGTACTCTATATTCCATAGGAGACACTGCAACTGCTGTCTCCATCATAGGAGTGGGATGGGAGAACTGAGTGCGCTAATGCCACCCACAAAGAACGTCCAGACACCTGATCTGGCCAGCATCAATACATATTCCGGCATTGTGTACTCCTCACCGCTCAGTAAGGAACACTGCATGCATGTGCTCGAAGCCTAAGGAAGAATTAAAGGGCTGGTGATGGCAAAACAGGGCCAGCAGCCCAAACACTACGGTCATAGGGAATCTTCCTGTGGGCGTGAGGAAGGGAAGGCTGGTGTTTACAATTATTAAATGTATTTGTGTTCATATGAATGAGTGTGATGAACAGTAGGAGCTGATCAGCCATCCTGCAGAGTGGCCTCTAAGCAGAGTGGGGTGGTGCTGCTCTGCTCCTCCGCACCTTACATCTGGCAGCTGACGCTGATAGTAACAGCTGATCGGTAGGGGTGATGGGTGACTCCACTAATCTGATATCAATGACGTATCCTAAGGGAAGGTCATCAGCATCTGTATTGTGAACATCCCATTCAAATTTTCTCCCTCTGTTCATAAATGTCTTTATTGCCTGTGCTTTATCATGACAGAAGCTGTATAAAACTGTACATGAGGTTCCGCATTCGCTCGGCATCTGTGAATAATCATGAGACTCCTGCGTGCTGACAGGAGCGTTCTGCTCAGAGACCTCCCGATGTCTGCTTACAACAAAACCTAATGGTGAATGTGTGTTCTAAGGAGCAGAGGTGTGATGCCCAAAAAGTAACCTATTGTTAAAAGGACTCTGTGATAAGGTTTTTGCTACTCCATTTAACATGAGGTAGAGGCAGAGACCCTGATTCCAGTGATGTCGCTTACTGGGCTGCTTGCTGTAATTTTTATAAAGTCGCTTATCGTTTTATCTGCTGCAGATTTGCCAGTTCTCTCAATGCTTAGCTCTGTATAACCCCACCCATACCACTGATTGACAGCTTTATCTGTACACTGCGCATAGGCAAAAATCTGCCAATCCATAGTGAGGGCGGGGTTATACAGAGTTCATGAATATAAAGGACTACATGTCTTAATTTTTACTAGTCCTCTAGTGATAATCTCCTGCTGCTAAAACTGATTTTTATCAAACCCATGAAAAGCATCCCAGTGTACATTCTTTTACGTGGGACCCCAATTGACTTATATGCAGCAGTCTGTGCCTCTGAAGTGATGGACATCCATATGGCAACTTGAGCCTCCCTATAGCTGTGTGATCTAAGCATAAGACTCCATTTACATTTGTGCACATTTCCTGCTCCTAATGTAAAGTGGATCCTAACTAGAAGATGCATACATTACTATAAGTGTCTTGCTCTTTGCTGAATACCTGCAGTTTCCATTTGTAACATGACTCTACATCACACGGATATACTGGTAAGAATCGCCCTATGCTGTCCTATAACCATCCTTACTGGGTCATGGGAGAGGTCGGACCAGCACTACTGCCCCTTATCACTGCTTCCCTTGTTTCCCTGTGTACATTTTCTGAGGATTGTCAGGAATAATGGCTGAGTTATTGAAGCCGCCTGATCTGTCCCTGCCTGTTGTATGAGTCAGAAGGGCGGAAACTACACCCACATAGGGTTAGGAGAGAAGTCTTCAGGCACCATGTACTGATCAATTATCAGCCTTGGATAGCCACCCTGCCCACAATACGCCTGTGGCAGCATGAGCCACGTTCACCTCTTGTCAGGGTTTTATGTGTTCACATTCATGATGAATACTTAGCATGTCTGCCAAGAAAGCCCTCAGTGTCACCCTAAGCATATCCATGGAGCTCCGTCAGCCCAGTGTTAGGCTGCTTTCACACTACGTTTTTTTAACATGCGTCATGAACGTTTTTTTAACGCAAAAACGGATCCAGTGCAAATGCGTTTTCATTTCATTTCAATGCATTTGCAATGGACTCGCGTCAACATGCGTTTGCGTGCGTTAGGATCCAGCGACTTGCAGTTTTTTTTAACTTTTTTCAAAACTTTTTTGAGCTGCGTCCAAATACTGCAAATCGCTGGATCCTGACTGTACTGCACGCAAACGCATGTGAACGCTGGCCTGCTGATAGACAGGATCCTGCTTGCTCTACTGAGCATGCCCAGAAACCAGCCTGTCGTGATCAGTCTCTCTCCCCCCTCCCTCTCTCTCCCCCCTCCCTCTCTCTCCCCCCTCCCTCTCTCTCCCCCCTCCCTCTCTCTCCCCCCTCCCTCTCTCTCCCCCCTCCCTCTCTCTCCCCCCTCCCTCTCTCTCCCCCCTCCCTCTCTCTCCCCCCTCCCTCTCTCTCCCCCCTCCCTCTCTCTCCCCCCTCCCTCTCCCTCTCTCCCTCCCTCTCCCTCTCTCCCTCCCCCTCCCTCTCTCCCTCTACCTCCCCCTCCCTCTCTCCCTCTACCTCCCCCTCCCTCTCTCCCTCCCCCTCCCTCTCTCTCTCTCCCCCCCTTCCCTCTCTCTCCCCCGCCTGAGAGCGGCGGATGCTCGTAACAAAGGTAAATATCGGGTAACCAAGCAAAGCGCTTCTTAGTTACCCGATATTTACCTTGGTTACAGCTTACCGCAGCTGTCAGATGCCGGCTCCCAGTCTCAGTTCAGTTCCCCTCACTCCCGATCACATGACTCCAATGCTCGCCTATAAACTTCAAGTGACAGGATCCTGCAAAATAACACATGCGTTTTTGTCTGCAAAAACAGGATCCGCTTTTGCAGCACAAAAAAACGTTCATGACGCATGCTAAAAAAACAGTGTGAAAGCAGCCTAAGCCCAAAATGGGTCTCCTGGCCTCTATCAGATAGGTATGCTGCAACAAAATGGTTTGGAATAATGTCATAGACTATGCTTTTACATATAATGGCAGACAAAGAATGTATAACTCGCGGTAACAGCACACTGTCATGTATCTGAATTCTGTCACAGCGAGATTCGAGATACGAATTCTGTCAAACAGAAGCAAAAGTGACATGATGTGGCCTTATAGGTGACGCTATACATAAATTATCTTCCAAATTTACTACATCAACTGTATTATGTAGTTTATAAAGATGATATATTATAGAATATATTTTGTGGACTTAGTAATATATTGACTTTAGCCCTAATATCACTGTTTAGTGGTGGTACAGTGGGATGAAACTGTAGCAATGGTGGTGTTGGTCATTGGTGGGCGGATGCTGTTATAGATGGTAAGAATCGATTTGTAGGACCTGATCTACGAGGGGCTGCTGATAAGTCTTTGGCTTTATCCAATAAGAAATGAGAGGATGATGAAGCTTTACATTTATTCCACATACTCTCCACAGAGGTCAACACACTTCTTACATCGATAGTCCAAGTTCTGTAAGCCTAGCAATAAGAAGGATTTCGGCGTGCCTCAAACCAGGCATCCGTAGCTGCCATGGCATCAGAAATAGTGTGAAATTTGGTACCCTTGAGGTGTTGTTTCAGGTTTGGAAACAGATGATAGTTGGAGGGAGCTAGATCTGGTGAATAAGGTGGGTGGTCAACCAGCTGGAAGCCCAGGTTTGCCATGGTTGCTTGTGCAGTGTGAACGGAGGCGTTGTCTTGCAGGGACAAGATTCCTTTGGACAGCGCCTTTTGCCATTTAGAGCTGCCTTCAATTAGTCCAAAAGTTCAATGTAATACCTTGCATTGATGGTGGATCCCTTTTGAAGGTAGTCCACTAGCAGCACGCCCTCCTTATCCCAGAACACAGACACCATCACCTTAGTGGCTAATTTTTGCACCCTAAACCTCTTTTGGACGAGGAAAACCACTCTTTCGATTGCTCCTAGTTTTCAGGTCTCATCCATGGTGACCAGTCGATCCAGGAAGTTCTGATCATTCTGGAAATGCTGACAAATGGACCGGGAAGTTTTCACTCACATGCTTCTCTGATCTGTTGTCAAACATTTGGGGACCCACTTTACAGATTGCTTCCTCATGTCCAATTGTTCATGGATAATGACACAAACACGTTCACAGGAAATCTCCATGATGTCTGCTATTACTTTAGCTGACATTCGTTGATTCTCCAGTATGAGGGTGTGCACAGCATCGATGATCTCCGGAACAACAACCACTATCCGTCATCCAGGACGTTCCTCATCATTGGTGCTGAAGTGGTCTATTTTAAATTTCGCAACCCAGTTCTTAACTGTGGAATATGAAGGGCATTGATCCCCCAATGTCTGCGACATATCACAATGAATATCCTTCACGGAGTTTCCTTGCAGAAACAAGAATTTTATCACTCCTCTGCTCTCAGTTGCTGTGAATATAGCATTAGACTCCACCATTTTGCTTTCCCGCGTGCGTAGAACACTGTTACCAAAAGCAACAAACACTAAAAAAACATATATTAGACACATAAGGCTTTCATATGATGTAACATTCATTACCATAGACACAAAAAAGATCACAAAGCAAAAGACCTATCAGCAGCCATGTCCATAATCTGTGGCTGCAGGATGGGAACCCTGAGCATCATCTTACCTGATGGCATCCTCCATTTCTTCTTCTGATTAGCTGCTTTGTCATGACATTAACATTGCAGCATGACACGCGTGATATCACACCAGACCAGCTAATCACAAGAAAAGTTGTAGATACCGTGTTTTTCCAAAAATAAGACACTGTCTTATATTTTTTTTGCACCCCAAAAAAGCACTAGGGCTTATTTTTGGAGGAGGTCTTATTCTTGGAGAAACACGGTTGGGGGTAAGTTTACCCCCCAAAAAAGCAGACCCCCCCCTCACTTCCCAGGAGACTCATACTCACCAGACCAGGACTTCTGCGTGGCTCCCAGGTCCTCCCTGTGATCTCGGGCCAGTGCTGCACGCCGTCCTATCCTGCTGCTAGCTGACATACTGACACACAGCAGATCACACACACGCAGGCACACACAGCCGATCACAGAAAACACAGCCGATTGCAGACACACACAGCAGATCACACACACACAGCCGATCGCCGCGCACACATCACATCCAGCGCTTACGGCCGCAGGGACTGAAGCAAGTCACGTGTCCCGCCGCAGGTCCTGTTCGTCGCACTGCACTGCACTGCCTCTCAGGATTCTGCCGGCGAGAAGAGATCGGTGTCGCTGGATGAGGTGAGTGTGTATGCGGTCCGGTGTGTGTGTGTGTGTGTGTGCTGATGTGTGCTGATGTGTGCGGGTGTACGGGTTTGCGATAGCTGCCGCTCAGTGTCGGGTGAGTGTAATTGCCGGGTGACGCTGTCTATAATGAAGGTTCCTGCAGTATCTGTAACCTTTTTAGCTGCATGGGCACTTCATTATAGATCCGCGACTAGGGCTTATTTTCGGGGGAGGGCTCATATTTAAGCCTTGCTTCGAAAATGCTGAAAATCCCTGCTAGGGCTTATTTTTGGGGGAGGTCTTATTTTTGGAAAAAACACGGTACCATCAGGTAAGAAGTGGTTCTCTGGGCCATCGTCCAGCTACCACAGATTAATGACATGGCTGATGGACTGGGTCCTGCACATCGATTAGCACCAGCTCTAGGTAGGTTTATTATTCAGAGAACTAGGTTCTCCACAGACTGCCTGGGTTTCCTCATGTCTGTTTTGCAGACATTTTGATGCCAATCTGATGACTCTTCAGAGGAACATACCCTTGTTGTTGAATACTGGAGACAGTGGTAAAGGGTTGTCCGGTCTAAATCCGTTCGTTTGCAGTCCCTCTATGAGACTTACTACAGACGTGGATTTTCCTATTCCGGAGCTTGTTACGGTGGTCACACGGCTATGAGTATGCGATATGCAAACTCCCCGGTAGTGTTGCCAATTTGACATTTTAGTTTTTTATGGACACATTTGAAAACCATGATATGATTAGAAGTGATCCATGTCTACAACCCATAATTCTGATATGAAAACATCAGCTGCGCCCATTGTAAGCTGTAAAGTAACTACAGTTACAATAATCAGTTACAGTTACAATAACAGCTGTAAAGTAACTACAGTTACAATAATCTTCAGAATTACAATTTTTTTTTTTTTAATGGACGGTTTTGGAATTTATGAGCAGTTGACATACTGACTTGAGAGCCGCGTCCTCTCTTGTTACATTTGCATTGAGTGAGGCCACACTCCTCTAGGTTGGATTATGACTGGGAGTTTGCATATCGCAAACTCGCAGCCACATGACTACCGTTCCCGGATCTGAAACCGGCGAGTACTCAACGTGCATGCAACGTCAGGATCCACACGTCTACAGTCATAGAGCTACACATAGTCAGGGCCGGCCCCGGGTGAAAAGTCTCAGTGGGCCCCATGCACATACACAGATACATATGCGTACATATACACATTTTGAAGACAAATTCACAAAAATAGATATTAACAGACATAAGCATATAGAAAGTCATATACACTGACATACATAGATACACATCATACATGCCCACACACACACATTAGAGAGATTTTTTTTTAATATGGGGATGTCGGCAGCAGCCTTATTCACCTCCCCCGCTTGTTTCCCGTCCCTCTCCTCCTGATCATGTGGCTGTGCAGGACGCGCTGCATGAAGGCTGTCACTAACAGACATGGTTGCACAGTGCACACTGACACTGCTATATATAAATCACAGGGGAGGCTGGGGACATACACATTACTATGGTGGGGGTATACAGCTGTGGGGGTACATACTCCTCTGGGAGAGTATACAGCACTGGGGTGGGGGGCATTGAGCGCTGGGGTGAGAGGACATACAGCTCTGAGAGGCGCTGGCAGCGCTGCGGCTCCTTCTTCATCTGTGGGACTGGAGCGCACAGCTTTCTAGCTCCGCCCGCAGATGAACTTTAGTGCCCCTGCGTACCACATTCAGTAGTGAATGCTGCGTACAAGCGTGGATTTAAAGGGCTGGCAGGCAGGAGAATGTGGCTGCCGGCCCGAGCACTGCAGTCACTGGAAATGAACGCAGGAGCTGCAGAATACATCACTGCCTCTGCCGACAGAGGACCCCCCGGCGGTCCAGGGCCCTGGCCGGCACTTACCCAGGTGCTGACTCCGGCCCTTAATAGGGTTACTGCAGACTTCTGAATTTAGACGAAACAAACCCTTTAAATGCTGTAAAACATCTTATTTGTAGATTTTGGCTAGAGTTACACTTTACACCTCTGTCAGATATCCATTAAACAGTCCATAATTAGACCATGATTTTCAGACTGACTGTGCGTCTCCCAACCTAAACTCAAATTCACATGTGCCAATGAGGCTGTGCAGTTCTGGTCAGACCTGTGACCGGCCTGTACATCACGGCCCGGCCCTTACACGTACTGCATTGTGTTTCACAGTGTGAATGAGGCTTAGATCCAGGGTGATGAGTTACACTTGTACAGTTAGGTGTGCTTAATTGTTAATCATCTCTATGAAATCATGGCTTCCGCAGGCCCGTATTGGCTCGTCTGCTTTTTCCGCATGGTAGATCGCTTGCTGCCATTGTCAACTCTGCTCCTAGGCTGCAACAGGAAACAACAGTGATTTCAATAGCTGCTTGATTGCTTCCTGCAGATGCATCCAGGCTTGGGAGGGAGAGTGAGGGAAGCGATACACACCCAGATAGCAGAGTAGGATGTAATGCCAGGAGTCTGTTGGGAGAACTGCTGGGTATTCAGGCTTTCTCTCTCATTCTGGAAATGGTAGTAATGATGGCTCAGTTATTGCGTCTTTGTTGCAGTAATCTGCTTTGGGGGAAGGGTCTTCATATAAGGGGTTCTTTTATATATTTATATATATTCGGTACATAAATTATATATATATATATATATATATTTATATATATATATATATATATATTATATATATATATATATATATATATATATATATATATATATATATATATATATATATAATATTAGTCATATGAAAAAGTTTGGGCACCCCTATTAATGTTCACTTTTTTTTTATAACAATTTGGGTTTTTGCAACAGCTATTTCAGCTTCATATATCTAATAACTGATGGACTGAGTAATATTTCTGGATTGAAATGAGGTTTATTGTACTAACAGAAAATGTGCAATCTGCATTTAAACAAAATTAGACCGGTGCAAAAGTATGGGCACCTCAACATAAAAGTGACATTTATATTTTGTAGATCCTCCTTTTGCAAAAATAACAGCATCTAGTCGCTTCCTGTAGCTTTTAATGAGTTCCTGGATGAAGGTATATTTAACCATTCCTGTTTACAAAACAATTCCAGTTCAGTTAAGTTGGATGGTCGCCGAGCATGGACAGCCCGCTTCAAATTATCCCACAGATTTTCAATGATATTCAGGTCTGGGGACTGGGATGGCCATTCCAGAACATTGTAATTGTTCCTCTGCATGAATGCCTGAGTAGATTTGGAGTGGTGTTTTGGATCATTGTCTTGCTGAAATATCCATTCCCTGCGTAACTTGAACTTCGTCACTGATTCTTGCACATTATTGTCAAGAATCTGCTGATACTGAGTTGAATTCCCGGTGCCGGTATTGGTGACACAGCCCCAAAGCATGATGGAACCTCCACCAAATTTTACTGTGGGTAGAAAGTGCTTTTCTTGGAATGCTGTGTTTTTTTGCCTCCATGCATAACACCTTTTTGTATGACCAAACAACTCAATCTTTGTTTCATCAGTCCATCAGCTTGCTCTCAGGGTTCACGCTTGGGATTTTCTGGACCGTGTAGTGGAAAGTCCTATCCCCCTCGTTGCGCTAGTACCCTGATTTTGGAGCGGGTGGAGAACGGATCTTGAAGGCTCCGTCCTTGTCAGGACGCTTGAAGCTACTCCCTGACCTAGGGTCCACGTACCCTGTCGTGCCCTGGCCCCTGCCCGGTGATGGCACAAGGCCGCCGGCTGTCCTCCTTGACAGTTTGTGCCCCTTGTCACGATCCCCTGCGACCGGGGTCCAGCTCCTACAAGGCCCAGACCAACGTCTGCCATCTAGTAGTTCATAGAGCCCAGCTCCTGACCTCTCCTCTTTAAAGTCACTCCTCAACTGCCTTGTGACCTCTCCTCTTGAGTCACTGCTTAACTGACTGTCTCCTGACACTCCTGACCTACCCTATTCCACTCAGGCCGTCCACTGGTGTGTCTGGTGGGTGTGGTGCAGAGTGTTCCTAGGATTTTGATTAGCTTGTTCTTTGCAACACCAAAGGTGAGGGACCCGTAACCAAGGAGGAGGTGGATATTGCACTGAAGGGCAGATTGCACAATACCCTGTGACGACCTGATAGGCAAAAATAACAGCATCTAGTCGCTTCCTGTAGCTTTTAATGAGTTCCTGGATGAAGGTATATTTAACCATTCCTGTTTACAAAACAATTCCAGTTCAGTTAAGTTGGATGGTCGCCGAGCATGGACAGCCCGCTTCAAATTATCCCACAGATTTTCAATGATATTCAGGTCTGGGGACTGGGATGGCCATTCCAGAACATTGTAATTGTTCCTCTGCATGAATGCCTGAGTAGATTTGGAGTGGTGTTTTGGATCATTGTCTTGCTGAAATATCCATTCCCTGCGTAACTTGAACTTCGTCACTGATTCTTGCACATTATTGTCAAGAATCTGCTGATACTGAGTTGAATTCCCGGTGCCGGTATTGGTGACACAGCCCCAAAGCATGATGGAACCTCCACCAAATTTTACTGTGGGTAGAAAGTGCTTTTCTTGGAATGCTGTGTTTTTTTGCCTCCATGCATAACACCTTTTTGTATGACCAAACAACTCAATCTTTGTTTCATCAGTCCACAGGACCTTCTTCCAAAATGTAACTGGCTTGTCCAAATGTGCTTTTGCATACCTCAGGCGACTCTGTTTGTGGCATGCTTGCAGAAACTGCTTCTTTCGCATCACTCTTCCATACTGCTTCTCCTTGTGCAACGTGCGCTATATTGTTCACCGATACACATTGACACCATCTGCAGCAAGATGATGCTGCAGGTCTTTGGAGGTGGTCTGTGGATTGTCCTTGACTGTTCTCACCATTCTTCTTCCCTGCCTTTCTGATATTTTTCTTGGCCTGCCACTTCTGGGCTTAACAAGAACTGTACCTGTGTTCTTCCATTTCCTTACTATGTTCCTCACAGTGGAAACTGACAGTTTAAATCTCTGAGACAACCTTTTGTATCCTTCCCCTGAACAACTATGTTGAATAATCTTTGTTTTCAGATCATTTGAGAGTTGTTTTGAGGAGCCCATGATGCCACTCTTCATAGGAGATTCAAATAGGAGAACAACTTGCAAGTGGCCACCTTAAATACCTTTTCTCATAATTGGATACACCTGCCTATGAAGTTCAAAGCTCAATGAGGTTACAAAACCAATTTAGTGCTTTAGTAAGTCAGTAAAAAGTAGTTAGGAGTGTTCAAATCAAGAAATGGATAAGGGTGCCCATACTTTTGCAACGGTCAAATTTTGTTTAAATGCGAATTGCACATTTTCTGTTAGTACAATAAACCTCATTTCAATCCAGAAATATTACTCAGTCCATCAGTTATTAGATATATGAAACTGAAATAGCTGTTGCAAAAACCCAAATTGTTGTAAAGAAAAAAGGTTAACATTAATAGGGGTGCCCAAACTTTTTCATATGACTGTGTGTGTGTGTGTATATATATATATATATATATATATATATATATATATATATATATATATATATATATATATATATATATATATATATATTTATATTTTATGTACCGACTGCAACTTTACAAATACTATAATACTATTATTATTATTAATATTCATTTATATAGCGCTATTGATTCCACAGTGCTTTACACACATTGGCATCACTGTCCCCATTGGGGCTCACAATCTAAATTACCTATCACTATGTCTTTGTAGTGTGGTAGGAAACCGGAGAACCCGGAGGAAACCCACGCAAACACGAGGAGAACATACAAACTCCTTGCAGATGTTGTCCTTGGTGGGATTTGAACCAGTGCTAACCACTGAGCCACCGTGCCGCCCGTCAGCAATTTAGCAATAAATACAATAAAAATAACTTTTCACTGCTGAAATATCTTAAGTTGTGTGTGCTTTCCCTGAGCTATCTGTCCACCTTCTGTAGTGGGCTTCGGTGACCCGTGCAGTAGTTGCCCCTTTCTTGGCTCGGTCTCCATGCATCGATGTGGTTCTTTCATTTTACCGATTGTTCTCTACTTGTCAGAGGCGATTCAGAGCATTCTCTTACTGTGATGGTGTCGCCCCCGCATCAGCAGCTTGGCTCCGAATCCGCGGTGGCTCGAGAGGGCTCCGGACCCAGGGGTCGTACGGCTCTTCAAACCAAGGGTTATGTACAGGGGATGGTGTGGAAAGTTCATGACGCCACCCGTGGTGTGTGGTAAGTTGGAGTACCATCGCTGCAATTGGGAGTACCCGGTGGCGATGGTGTGGGCAGCTAGGTGTTTAACCCCTCCACGGGTGGGTGGGATGCTCCGGGGACTCGGTGAAGGTGACAGGGGTGTGCCGTTGGGATGGTAAGGGTCACTTGCGTACTCACTCAGTCCAATAACGCTGACACCGACAACTGTAGTAAACCAAAGTTCTGGACACCGCTGCCGCTGCGAGGGAGCACGCCTGGGTCCCGTGCCCGTTGGTGTTGCCTGTTGGCCTGTGACTTTTTCCCGTGGCACCTTGTCTTCTAGTTTGTCCCTTTTAGTCTGAAACTAATCGGGTCCCGCTCCCCAGTGTGGCTAACTGGGTGAGCTTGCTCTCAGGGTTCACGCTTGGGATTTTCTGGACCGTGTAGTGGAAAGTCCTATCCCCCTCGTTGCGCTAGTACCCTGATTTTGGAGCGGGTGGAGAACGGATCTTGAAGGCTCCGTCCTTGTCAGGACGCTTGAAGCTACTCCCTGACCTAGGGTCCACGTACCCTGTCGTGCCCTGGCCCCTGCCCGGTGATGGCACAAGGCCGCCGGCTGTCCTCCTTGACAGTTTGTGCCCCTTGTCACGATCCCCTGCGACCGGGGTCCAGCTCCTACAAGGCCCAGACCAACGTCTGCCATCTAGTAGTTCATAGAGCCCAGCTCCTGACCTCTCCTCTTTAAAGTCACTCCTCAACTGCCTTGTGACCTCTCCTCTTGAGTCACTGCTTAACTGACTGTCTCCTGACACTCCTGACCTACCCTATTCCACTCAGGCCGTCCACTGGTGTGTCTGGTGGGTGTGGTGCAGAGTGTTCCTAGGATTTTGATTAGCTTGTTCTTTGCAACACCAAAGGTGAGGGACCCGTAACCAAGGAGGAGGTGGATATTGCACTGAAGGGCAGATTGCACAATACCCTGTGACGACCTGATAGGCCAGGGTGTCACAATGGGATCACTATTTATTAGGTGGATCACTGAGGACGCCAACATA
This sequence comes from Anomaloglossus baeobatrachus, assembly GCF_048569485.1. Classification (NCBI taxonomy): domain Eukaryota; kingdom Metazoa; phylum Chordata; class Amphibia; order Anura; family Aromobatidae; genus Anomaloglossus; species Anomaloglossus baeobatrachus. Next base: position 559,588,772 of record NC_134355.1, on the reverse strand, counting down.
TTTTTGATATTTGTAGTGGGGTAAGGACACACCAAACCTGCCTTCTGGGGGACGACTTTTTTCAACGAGTTTTAGCGGAAAGCATTCCTGTGGCAGGCATCGGTTATTTGGTCGTGGGACACCACCGTTGACCACCATTACGACAGTAATGGAACTGACGTGGACAAGAGAGAATTACTTCTCTGAAAGGGATGCAAGAATAGGTTTTTAAAACGCAGACCCCAATAACCTTCGTGCTGTGGTTGGACGTAGGACTGGGGCAGTTGAGCGTGGGGTTGGCTCTTCATTACACTATCTTTATTCTATGAGCACTGACTGCAGATGTGGATAAGTGCTATCTGTGTTCATGACATTGAAATTACATTGTCCCTCTCTTTCTGACCTATAAATCTTTGTCACTGGTAGAAAAATAATGAAACAGAAAAACACATTGACGTTTAGAAAGACCAAGGGAGGGAGAACTAGGTAAATGCGGAGGCTGCTGGATATGTGGCTTTGATGACAAAGCCTGCCTCTCTGCTGCCATCTATAGGTAGATACCCTGTAAGGCAGTGTCATACCCATTAAAGAGCCTTTGAAACATAAATAAGGATATCAGCCATTCCAGAGAGGCCCTGCTATAGACAGCAAGGTTTCTGAGTTTTTGCTCATCAGTACTCGGTACGCTAGTGGTTGCCAGATTGTGAGGCCTTTGTCAGTTTTTCTTTTTCCGTCTAGTGGAGAGCTAATTGACATGAGTACTAAGGTACATTACCTGTTTTCCTAGGGTATTCACAAAGAGAAACTGGAACTACACCTTCGAGAAGCTCTATCTAAAGCCGGACATACACATGGGAAGGCTGACGGCCAAAAGAAGCTTTGGATCATCCTTTGACATCAGTCATCTTGGCTGGCTCTTCCATACACAGAACGTTCATTCGGCCAAGCGCTCCTGTATTCTCTACTAGAAAGCGGTTGCCAGACATGTCTAGGAGAACAATGTGACCGACAGTCCAAAATTGGATATGCCTGATGGACATCTTCTCCAACAATTTGCTGTCCTGGGCCCCCATAAATATTAGACTGTCAACTGAACCCATGTGTGTCAGCAGGTTCAGCCAACAATTGTCTAATGTGTATAGGGGCCTTAAAGGGAATCTGTCAGTAGGATCAATCCTCCTAAGCCATCTATATGGGAAAGCAGGTCATAGCATAATGAATAAATTATACCTTAATATTTGCAATCCAATGTTATATTCCACGGAAATCTACATTATTCTTAATGTGTAAATGAGCTGTTAAGTTCTTCGGGCTGGACACTGATCTTCCTGAGAATCTGCCTCCATAGCTTATTGTAAATGAAAGGAGGTGTTACCACTGTGAGACATGTAGATCAGGAGTGCAGACTGTCAGTCATTACATGTCTCACACTGGTAATGTCCCCTTTCATTTATAATAAGCTCTGGATGCAGATTCCCCAGGTTATTAATTGTCATTGTACATAATAAGGATTTTCAAAATCACATTCAGCTGGTATCTCTGATTTAAAGGGAACCGGTCACCAGATTTTTCCCTATTAAACTGAAAGAATCCCCTTCTGCAGCTCCCGGGCTGCATTCTATGAAGGTGCACCTTGGCCCCGACTCCCCTTCCAGACCCCAAAAATAACTTTATAAAACCTGGCCGTTAGGTATGCGAATTACCTTGGTTGGCCAGATGGGCGGGCTCATTGTCTGCTCCTTTATCCCCCTCTTGCCGCTGATCGCCGTCCTCCTTTCTTGATTGACGGGATGACGCCCTATTACAGAGACTCTTGTGTCTCCTGTGCGGGAGATCGCAACAGGCGCAGCAGAAATACGCTGCGTCCAGAACGCCACATAACCCTGATCGGGAGCACGTAACCCTTATAGTCCACATAATGTAAACACATCCAGGTTTGGTTTGCAGCCCGAGCGTTCTCATTCATATGAAGGAGCTACAAATAACAGGCGGCTCACAGATGGCACCTGAGTTGCATTTATTTGCGGAGTTCTTCACTGACTGATTGCAATGAGAATTTGTGGTTTTTTTTTTTTTCATTTTTTGCCTGAGACAATGGATAACACAAAGGTAGTAAAATCAGAAACATTGACCAAAACTGAATTACAGAAGGATCCAGCGCACTGATGACAGTCTGTATTTATTTGTTTGGAGGGGGGGTGTGTTTTTTTTCTTCTTCTTTTTTTTGTAGACCAGTAGGAAAAAAAAACAAAACACAACATATGATCCTGCTTTACTACTTGCCCACTAGACTTGGGTCCATCCAGATCACTGAGCATGTGATTAAAATTCACAACGTGTTCGGTGCCGTCAGAGGGTTAACACGGTGGAATTTCTCTGGCCTCGTACAGGCAGATTCTGTTATTTCCATTTGTAGGGGAATTTTCTGAATTCCAGAGAGAATTGTGTCCAGATGCTAAGACCACATCGTCTCATAGTCCAAAGTGTAATCCTCCTTACTTGTCTTTAAGTCCCTTTTGGCTACAAAAGATCTAAAGGAGCCAATACTTTGTGTTGTGATTTACCCCGTGAAGATTCATTCACATTTTTTCACTTTAGTGTGACCTATAAATGGCAGATAGGGAATTACGTCACTGAATTTCATGTAATACTTTTTTCTTTCTTTTATTGTCTGCAGTTTTCAGATTTTTTTTTTTTTAACTAGCATTAAAGAACCAATCCCTTGTTTTAACCCCCTAAACAAATCTCTCGGCGGTGTACATGCTGCTTATACTACTGCAACAAGTATTGTGCAGGAAGAATAAGCGATGCCCCTGAAAGTGATTTAAAGGGCATCTATCAGTAAGATCAAACTCCCCCCAGCATCTCAAATGTCGTGTAAGTCTTTCAAATATAAATCCTTCTACATCTTCAGATTTTCTGTACTTTGCTGCATTACCGAGTACTTAGCGTTTGAATTAATATGCAAATGAGGCATTAAGTGCTCTGGGAGTGATGGAGCACTTAAGGGGCTGATCAATCATGCTGAAGAGGCTGTTGCTGAGTGGGGAAAAAACATCGGGAACATAGGCTCCTTAAATGCTCCTGCAATACCCAGGGCACTTAACATCTTACTTGGATATGACTTGAAATACTAATTACTGAGGAATTCAGCGCAGGATAGAAAATATAAAGGTGTGGATGGATCTACATTTCACCTGCCTCCCCATATGTACAGTTTTAGGCCTCCTTCACAAGTCCATACTTCCAGTACATGTGGTGTCCGTTTTCACTGTTACCAGAGACTAGTTCACAGTACTAAAAATCGAATTAAAATCAATGGGGATCTTCACGACTTTGTTTTCACACAGACTGTGAACCACATGTGTGACCACCATGTGAGCCACATGTCCATTTTTTTTTCTGGCAGCATGGATGAAAAACCTACATGGCATCCATGTGACATGTACCGGGGAAAATATGAATGATGCTGAAATTAATGGATTTTTATGTGTAAATGATGTGCAAAATAGACAAATGATAGCTAGCTACATAGTTTGTACAGCTATTTAGCTAAATAAACAATTATAGGAAAACAAATGTGGGGTTCCCCCTATTCTTGCTATACATTACAGGTAAAGCAGCAGGCGATCATAAAACGTAGGTTCTCATACCCTGTTTTTTTTTATTATAAATTTATTTAAAGAATTGAAAAAAGGCGTGGGGTACCCCTAATTATTCATAAACAACCACGGTACAGCAGACAGCTGGTGTCTGGTATTATTAGGGTCGAAAATCCCATAGTTATTTGGCCCTTTCCAGCCTAAAAATTGCAGCCTGCAGCCACCACACAGAAGGTTCTTTCATTAGATAAGACAATTTTGGCACTTTATCCAGGTCTTCCCAATGGCAATTGGGGTAATACTTGTCGGGTTGATGTCAGCTGTAAATTGACATCTGTCATCATGCCCTGGTGTTAGTAATGGAGAAGAGTCTATCAGACACTCCCATTACTAACCCAGTCACAGAAATGCGTCGATCTGAATAAAATAATAGGAAACAATCGGCATCTGTTTTTCTGATGATTGCACGGCATACACCTGATCTCTTCCCCTGTTTATGTCTGAATTAGCATTCAGGGGCTGTGGCTGTTGCCATCTTTAATGTGCGTTTAGGAGTTGTGACTGGCACAACCCTAATAGGTGAGTGAAATTACCTTGGCTTATCTGTTACCTTACCTGGTAAGACCACCTTCTGCGCTCCTATCCACACTTTATTCCTATGTACTACTAACCCAGTGGATGTAAAGAAAAAAAACACAAAAAAAAAACCCTGACTCTAGCCCTCATTCATCAATTTTATTTTTTTTTTAAAAGAAAAACCATGACGTCCCAATGTAACCCAACAAAATAAAGACAGGACATAGTCCCTCGTTCACCAATTTATTCCCAAAAGAACTCGCACAGCTCCGATGTAGACCTCATGCAGGCCCCTTGACATTCCTCTACTCAGTCTCCCAGCTTATGGAGAAGATTCAGAGAACGAGCCCTTTAGGCTGGAACAGCAGCCACTGCCGGGTCTACGCTGCGCTCTGCAGTACTTTCATCCCCATTAGAATGGAGCGGCAGTGAGCAATTCATTGTCTTTAAGGCCGCTTTACACGCAGCGACATCGCTAGCGATAGCACCCGCCCCTGTCGTTTGTGAGTCACGGGCAAATCGCTGCCCGTGGCGAACAATATTGCAGGTAAGCGTCACACGAACTTACCTTCCTAACGACGTCGCTGTGGCGATCAGGCCCTTTTCTAAGGTGGAGGTTCATGCAGCGTCACAACGACGTAACACAGCAGGCCACCAATAGAAGCGGAGGGGCGGAGAGCAGCCGAATGAAAATCATGCCCACCTCGTTGCCGGAGGACGCAGGAACGTTGTTGTTCGTCGTTCCCGGGGTGTCACACGTATCGATGTGTGCTGCCTCAGGAACGACGAACAACCTGCGTCCTGCAACAGCAACGATATTTGGAAAATGAACGATGTGTCAACAATCAACGAATTGGTGAATATTTTTGATCGTTAACGGTCGCTTGTAAGTGTCACACGTAGCGACGTCGCTAACGAGGCTGGATGTGCGTCACGAATTCCGTGACCCCAGCGATATCTCGTTAGCGATGTCGTTGTGTGTAACGGGGCCTTTAGTATTGCCAAAATATGCCAATATATCATTCCAGCAGTCTCACAGTAAATTAATAGATGGAGCCGTTGAGCTTGCGCACTACTGCTCTACTTTTAACCAGCATATAGGTCCCCAATTTTGTTACTCAATGGGTGGTCCCGACAGTAGGACCAATATGCAAGTTATCACCTAACTCTGAGATAACTGAATCGCCCCTTTAAGTAAAACTATAACAATAGATCCTGATATTTTCTTATGATTGTCATTAGCCGTTTTTATATTGTAGAGTTTGGAGTCATTTGTGTTATGAGATCGATTTTATAGGTAGCAATTATTGTGAGCTTCAAATGAAAATGTCTGACTGTGCTGTCCAAAGGGCGAAATTCACATGTAGCACACAGTTCACAGCCCGCAGCTGAAATTAAGCACAATATTTGGACTTTGTTCTGCTTCTTCTTACTTTTCTTGCTCTGGTATCATAAAACAAGTAAGCATTGGGCCTTATTCACACATCCGCGCCCTCAAGAAAGGCCCCCCCCAGAAAAAAAACATCCCATTGATAATCTGGTTTTCATCTATTTGCATTCAGCTTGTCCATTTTACCATTGGATGTTTTTGGTATTTTGTTTGGGTTCTTTCTTTGCTAAAAACAAATTGGTTGGGAGCTCCCTAAAGGTGGCTTTACACACTGCAACATCGCAAACGACATCGCTGTAACGTCACCGGTTTTGTGACGTTACAGCGACCTGGCCCCTGCTGTGAAGTTGCTGATCGCTACAAATCGTTCAGGACCATTTTTTGGTCCTTTGTTTCCCGCTGTGCAGCATGATCGCTAGAAAGTCTCAGTGTGTAAAGGGGACTTTACAGCGACTCCGCGGCTCTGTCTGTGTAGTGTCCTGATTAGCGGTCACCTGTGAAGGATTCACCGGTGACCGCTAATCCCCCGAGTGACTGAAGTGTCCCCCCCCCCTCTCATACTCACCGATCCCAGATCACTGGCACTGCACGGCATTCACACTGCTCCAGCGGCTTTTCCTTTTTTGAAAAAGCCGGCCGCTCATTAAACAATCTCGTATTCCCTGCTTTTCCCCGCCCACCGGCAAATATGATTGGTTGCAGTGAGACACGCCCACACGCTGAGTGACAGCTGTGTCACTGCACCCAATCACAGCAGCCGGTGGGCGTGTCTATACTGTGCAGTAAAATAAATAAATAATTAAAAAATCCGGCGTGCGGTCCCCCCCTATTTTAATTCCAGCCAGATAAAGCCATACGGCTGCAGGCTGGTATTCTCAGAATGGGGAGCTCCACGTTATGGGGAGCCCCCCAGCCTAACAATATCAGTCAGCAGCCGCCCAGAATTGCCGCATACATTAGATGCGACAGATCTGGGACTGTACCCGGCTCTTCCCGATTTGCCCTGGTGCGTTGGCAAATCGGGGTAATAAGGAGTTATTGGCAGCCCATAGCTGCCAATAAGTCCTAGATTAATCATGTCAGGCGTCACCCCGAGATTCCTTCCATGATTAATCTGTAAATTACAGTTAAAAAACACACACACCCGAAAAATCCTTTATTAGAAATAAAAAACACTAACAAATTCCCTCATTACCAATTTATTACCCACAACAAAGCCCTCCTTGTCCGGCGTAATCCACGGTCCTCCAGCGTCGCATCCAGCTCTGCTGCATGCAGGTGACAGGAGCAGCAGAAGACACCGCCGCTCCTGTCACCTCCACGCAGCTAATGAAGAGAGTCGTGTGATCGGCTGAGCTGTCACTGAGGTTACCTGGATCCAGCGGTGGATGCAGCGGTGGCCGCGGGTAACCTCAATGACAGTCCAGCTGATCGCGCTACTCACCGCCGCTCCGGTCAGCTCCACGCAGCAAATGAGGTGAGTAGCGTGATCAGCTGAGCTGTCACTGAGGTTACCCGCGGCCACCGCTGGATCCAGGTAACCTCAGAGCAGAGCTGGATGCGACGCTGGAGGACCGTGGATTAAGCCGGACATGGAGGGCTTTGTTGTGGGTAATAAATTGGTGATGAGGGAATGTGTTTGTGTTTTTAATTTCTAATAAAGGATTTTTCTGGTGTGTGTGTTTTACTGTCACTTACAGATTAATCATGGAAGGTTTCTCGGGAGACGCCTGACATGATTAATCTAGGACTTATTGGCAGCTATGGGCTGCCAATAACTCCTTATTACCCCGATTTGCCAACGCACCAGGGCAAATCGGGAAGAGCCGGGTACAGTCCCAGAACTGTCGCATCTAATATATGCGGCAATTCTGGGCGTCTGCTGGCTGATATTGTTAGGCTGGGGGGCTCCCCATAACGTGGGGCTCCCCATCCTGAGAATACCAGCCTTCAGCCGTATGGCTTTATCTGGCTGGTATTAAAATAGGGGGGGACCGCACGCCGGATTTTTTAATTATTTATTTATTTACACGGCACACAGAGCCGCGCGGCATTAAATGAAGTCGGGTGAAGTTCACCTGCTTTTTTGACACGTCCCCAACGACCAGCTAATCGCTCTGCAGGTCCGGATCGCTGTTAGGTCGTTGGCCAGGTCTGCCTGTTTGACAGCTCACCAGAGACTTTGTAGCGATCCCGGCTAGGTTGAGATCGCAGGTTGGATCGCTAGAAAGTCTCAGTGTGTAAACCCAGCTTAAGTTTCTACTAGGAAAGAACAACCCCCACACCTCTTAAAAATAAAGGGATTATTGTTATAAAGTATAAATCACTGGTGTCAGGCCTAAGGGCGCCTCCTGGTCTCCTCTTCACGATGGTTCCTGATTTTCGGCCCCATATGTTAAATTTGATTGTCTTTAAAGGGGCTGTCACCTTGGTTCATTAAAGCGCACCAATCACCAGGATTTTCCTATATAACCTAAAGCTAGTACTATAGTGGCACTATCAGGCTGATTCTATACATACCTTTAGTTGTCAGCTAAGATGTATAGATTTTCAAACACAAGCAAGTAAAGTTTGTAAAATGTACAGCTTTTTGATTGGCAGCAGCTGCTGATCAGCTAATAACTGGGGTGGGTTTTGATAGTGATTCCTTCCTCCTGCCTGTCCGTCCTCCCCCTATCTGTTATTTATTCTAATTCTATTATAGAAGCATTTTACTAAGTGACTAGAAGAACCTTTGCTGATATCATACCCATGTGAAGAGAAGGGGCGGGGCCTCAGCCAACAGAAAAATAATGTTGCTTCCTGGTATCGGCTATGTTGGCTGAGGCCCGCCCCGCCCCTTCTGGTCACATGGGTATGACATCAGCACAGGTCCTTCTAGCCACTTAGTAAAACATTTCTATAATAGAATTAGCATAAATAACAGATGGGGGGAGGACGGACAGGCAGAGGGTGGGAATCACTAGCAAAACCCACCCCATCTATTGCGGCAAATCAAAAAGCTGCTCATTTTACAAACTTTACTTGCTTGTGTTTCAAAACCTATGCATCCGAGCTGACCACTAAATGTATGTCTAGAATCAGCCTGATAGTGCCAGTATAGCACTGGCTTTAGGTTATATAGGGAAATCCTGGTGATTGGTGCGCTTTAAGGTGCTATATTGACATCCCTTTGCCTAGACTTTTTACTTTTGCATAGCAAGATACTTAAAATATCCGATCTCTTATAAGGCCATGTAACGTAATGTTTCGGGACTCTGTTTCCTAATAAATCTCGTTTTGTGTTTCTCAGCCAAAGACCACGGGGCAGACGCTGCTGAGCCAAGTATTCACTCATCTGAATGTGGTGGAGACGGACTATTTTGGCATCGAGTTCCAGACAGCACAGTCTCAATGGGTAAGTGAAGTTTCTACGTGGATTTTTTATGCTTTCTTTACAGATCTGGACTAAAACAATGGATCTCTACCGGTACTATCTTATGTAGCACCAGCAAAGTGGAGCACTGTGCATATGTGAAGTATTAGAAATGTCCCCACTTTCCTTTCCTGCTGGTTAATGATGTAGCACGTTACATTCCTAAATCACAAAGTAAGCAAAATGCCTATAATTACGTATCTCCGGAGGAGATCTGTAGCCAGTGATTTGTGAAGTCTTTTAAGCTGCATAAATATGGCTGGGATACGGTTTCCATTCGAGGTTACATTTTTCATGTTAAGGGATTAACCATTTGTTCCCTACGTGTTCTTTTTAGTTTGTGTATTCGTGTAAGTAGCGCAAAAAATGATAGCTTTTCGTTTTGACGATATTGGTGGAATATTACTGGGATATGTCCTCACTGCTGAGACCCAAACCTAGAGAAAAGTGCTGACCTCTATAGGGATGTGCTCAGAAAGAACAAGGATCAAGTAGCTGCGAAGAATTGAGCTCTGTTCACACTTTTGAGGGGGGTTTGGACATTCTGCTGAGGTTACCATCACATGTTTCATTTTTTTTTCTATGCCAAAATTACTGCAGTCAGCATTTAGTCTTGCTGGCAAAAGTATTCAAAACTTCAATGAAAAGCATAAAAAAACCACATTAAAAGGAATGTGTCGTCAGGTTTTTGCTATGTAATCTGATGTGGGGGATGAGACCCTCGCTCCAGCGATGCGTCACTTGATTGTCTTGTCTGCATGCTGTCATTTTGATACAATCACCGTTTTCTCTGCTGCAGATCTAGTAGCCCTGTATAACCCCATCCACACCACTGATTGGCAGTTTTCTGTGTAGAATGTGCATAGGCAGAAATCTACCAATCATTGTTGAGCAGTGTTACACAGAGCACTTAAATGGAATCTGTCAGCAAGTTTTTTGGTACCTCATTTGAGAGCAGCATGATGTAGGTGAAGAGATCCTGAATCCAACGATGTATCACTTAGATTACTGGCTGTAGCCGTTCTGACACCATCAGAATATTTAGATTTAGCCATGTAGTAGAGCTAAGAAAGCATACTGCAGCATACTGTCTTCAGCTTACATAGCGAAAATCTGCTGACAGATTCCTTTTAAAGGGAATATGTCACCAGGTTTTTGCTACCCCATCTGAGAGCAGCATAATGTAGAGACAGAGACTCTGATTCCAGAGATGTCACTTACTGAGTTGTTTGCTGTCATTTTGATAAAAATCACTATTTTCTTTGCTACAGATCTAGCAGTTATACAGAGCGCATGAATATGCTGGACTACCTGGCAGCACACCAAGTAGTCTTCTAATGATAAAATCACTGTTTTTAATCAGTAGTAGATTATCAAAACTACCCTAAGCAGCCAAGTAAGTGAAACACCTCTGGAATCGGGATCTCTGCCCATACATTATCTCGTGATAGATTCCCTTTAACTGAAAGACATGACACCTAGTCCTCTAGTGATGATCTTTTGCTGATAAAACACTGATTTTATTGAAACAACAACATAGCATAGTAAGTGACACATCACTGGAATTCAGCTCTCAGCTACTACATCGTGCTGCTATCTGATTACAATGCAAAAACCTGCTGACAGATTTCCTTTAACCCATTCATGACGTGGCCTATTTGAGACAATATGACACAGACTCCTATTTCCACTTCTATATTTTGCCTGATGCTTTTATTTCTTAAGGTGATTTTTCGTTTGTATTATAATAACTCATTCTCCTGTAGGCTAATGGTAAATTTAGGTTGATGTATAGAGTTTATTAACACCTTTATGACTAAGGATGTACCTGTACGTCCTTGGTCATGTTTATCCCTTTAATGCGGGATCGCCACGTTCAGAAATGCCCGAGCTATCAAAATATAAAATCAAAACCCCAGAATTACGTTGTTTTGGTCACCACAACATTGCATTAAAATGCAATAATAGGCGATCAAAATAAGGCATTTATCTAAAACTGGTATAAATAAAATGTCAGCTCAAGACTCAAAAAAAAATAAGCCATCACTGAGCCCCAGATCCCGAAAAATGAGAACCATACGGGTCTCAGAAAATGTCAGCAAAAGCTGAATTCTTTTTCCACCACCTACATGAAAGAAAAACTATACATGTTTGGTATCTACGATCTAGTACTTAACGGGGGAATCCTACAGACATGACAGTTTTTTCAAAATAGTGAATACTGTAAAAAAAAAAAAAAAAACAATCGTGGATTTGCACTTTTTTGCAATTTCACCACACATGGAATTTTTTTCCCCATTTTTCAGTACAATATGGGGCACCATTCAAAAGTACAACTTGTCCCGCAAAAACAAGCCCTTATAAGGCTATACTGACTGAAAAATAAAGACATGGCTCTTGAAAGAAGGGAAGGAAAAAAGAAACAAAACAAATCAGAAAATCACCAGGGGGTGAAGGGGTTAACACAAACAAACATACTGTAATAATAAAAAAAAAATTGAAAGTTGTAATTTTCAAACTTAACGCATTTGTCATTAACCCCTTACCAACACTGGCCATACATGTACAGCGCAAGTCAGTAGCAGGTGTATGGGGCAGGCTCACAGGTTGAGCTCACTCCATCCTTGGCAGATAATGGCTGTGGCACAAAGCCAAGACCTCCCTCTAGCACTTACGGGTGGAGTGACCTTAAAGAAGTTGTCCAGTTACCAAAACTGATTTTTTTTTTTTTTCTGATAAATCTTGCTAATATGTGCCCCTCAACACATCTATTATGTTTTTTCAGCAAAATTACCTTTTATTGTGCACTAGCAGCACATGCTCATTGCTGGCTCCAGCTCTGATGGGGTTAATCTCTCCTCTGACTTCCTGTGTTCAGTTCCTACAAGTCCCAGAATTCTTTGTGGCTCTAGGGCGGTGTCTAGCTTATCTAACACACCCACTGTGTCTAATACACCCACTCTGCTCCCACCCAAACCCTCCTCCCTGCCTCTTCCCAGTGGATGCACTGAGAGCAATCACACAGAGACAGCAGCAGCTCTACACAGCCAGGGGAAGAAAGTGTATGTGTGCGCGTATATACAGTGTGTGTGTGTGTGTGTATATACAGTGTGTGTGTGTATATACAGTGTGTGTGTGAGTGTGTATGTGTGTGTGTATGTCATACTCACCTGTCTGCAGGGTCCCGGTGCCATGCCTGCTTCCAGCCCCTGTCTCGGTCCCGCCGCTTCGGCTGTGTGCAGTCTCCCCGGGGCACGTACGAAGCTTGCAGAACCTGGCGGTGGATCACCTGATGCAGTCACCTGACGCATCAGCTGATCGATTCTCGCGGTGTCGCCGGCTTTTTCGCGCCCGGCCGGCTATCAGCTGATCCTGCCATCAGGGGACTTCATCAGCTGATTACCGGCAGCTCCTGCAGTGATGGGCCAGGATCAGACTCCGCTGCAGGAGCTGCCGGTAATCAGCACATAAGTGAGTATGTATTTATTTATTTTTTTTTTTTTTCTACTGATGCATCAGCTGATTGTATAAAAGCCGATTATACAATCAGCTGATGTGTCATGTGATTCACGTAGTTTAACCTGACACATCATCTGATCGCTTTGTCTTCCAGCAAACCGATCAGATGATATTGGATCCTGATTGGACGGCGCGGGACCCTAACCCAGGATTACTGCGGAGGGGGGTTTATTTCAATAAAGATGGAGTCACTAATTGTGTTTTATTTCTAATAAAAATATTTTTCTGTGTGTTGTGTTTTTTTTTTTTATCATTACTAGAAATTCATGGTGGCCATGTCTAATATTGGCGTGACACCATGAATTTCGGGCTTAGGGCTAGCTGATAATATTCAGCTAGACCTAACTCCATTATTACCCAGCTAGCCACCCGGCATCAGGGCAGCTGGAAGAATTGGATACAGCGCCAGAAGATGGCGCTTCTATGAAAGCGCCATTTTCTGGGGTGGCTGCGGACTGCAATTCGCAGTGGGGGTGCCCAGAAAGCTTGGGCACCCTTCACTGTGGATTCCAATCCCCAGCTGCCTAGTTGTACCTGGCTGGACACCAAAATTAGGCGAAGCTCACGTCATTTTTTTTTTATTTTTTTTTTAATTATTTCATGAAATTCATGAAATAATTAAAAAAAAAAGGGCTTCTCTATATTTTTGG